>NC_143404.1:47033109-47336139 GCF_052110815.1 Crocodylus siamensis
GAAGGATGTGGCCTGCCTTGAGAGGGTACAGGGGAGGGCCACCTGCTTGGTTGGAGGGCAACAGGGCAGGCCCTATGAGGAGAGGCTGAGGGACCTGGACCTGTTCAGCTACAGCAAGAGGAGGCTGAGGGGGGACCTGGTGGCTGCCTACAAACTCATTAGGGGAGATCAGCAGCAAATAGGAAGGGCCTATTCCCCCCAGCAGCACCTGGGGTGATGAGGAACAGTGGCCAGAAGCTGCTGAAGGATAGGTTCAGGTTAGAAATTAGGAAACACTATTTCACTGTTAGGGTAGCTAGGATCTGGAACCAACTTCCTAGGGAAGTGGTCCTCGCTCCTACCTTGGGTAAATTTAAAAAGAGGTTGAATGAACACCTGTCTGGGGTCGTGTGATCCTAGCGTGTGCTCCAACCAGTGGCGGGGGTCTAGACTACATGATCTATTCAGGTCCCTTCTGACCCCCTGCAACTACTATGAAACTATGAGACTTCTGTGCTCTTAAGGCTGCTGCTGAATAAGTCCTGCCCATTTGCTGTGCACTTTCCAGATTCAAAACTGATGTGAGGAGGATGAATCGGGGTGCCACTGCTGCCACTCCCAAGACCAGTGCCTTTTGGTATGTTTGATATTGGCAGGGAGGGTGTTCCCAATGAGTTTGTTGCTTCAGTCTCACATTTGGGACATGTGCAGTGGGAGGGAAGAGGCAAGACTTATTTTTTGGCAGCAGTCCTGCGAGCGAAGACATACACCAAATATCCTTGAAAAGCATTTTTTTCCTTTCTTTAACATGGGTACTTAATTTTAGTTTGAAATTTGGGACAGCCTGTTTCCCTTCGTTACTTAGCAGTCATTGTAGTAGGATTAGCTCTTCTATTCGTCTTTGCTTAAAGATTAGGGAACAAAACATACTATCACATTTCTTAATTGCATATTACTAGAAGTGTAGCAATTGAAGAAGTAAGTGAATACTATTAAAATTTAATGTAAAATTAAATGGGAATTTAAAGCTTTTAGCCTTTGTGATGCTTTAATAATTCAGTAAATGCTCCAGTTAATGGCTATTCCAATTGACAGTGTCCTGCATAGGATGATTTAATCTTTTTCCATGTATCAACATGGCGAGCCTTGGCTCCTTGGTACTTTTATTTTTGTGATGCTTTTGGGCTGGGCTGTTGAGATTCACACTTAGTTTGGGGTGTTCTTGTTGCCATACCTGGCTATGAAGCCAGTTTTTCTTTCTCCCTGAAGATGCTCCCCATGGCCCCTCAGGTCCCTCCATCAGATATGTTGATTTCTTCTATTTGCTGCAGGACAGGGGGTCCAGCACAAAGTATCCCACATGCTTTGCAGAATGGCACCGTTACTTCTATAGCTTGATATGAAAAATATGACACATGGTTGTGACCTTTCTGCTTTTGATATACAAGGAAGATAATGTCTGCATAGGTAGATCTTCATTATAGATAGAACAATAAATTAAGGATCTGCAGATAGCCTTGGGAATCCCTTAATCCTTGCTCTCTCTTTGCTGGGAGAGCAAAGGTGTTACCCCTTAAGGAGTGATATAGTGGATAGGCTTTTCTTGGGTGTTGGGAAGGTGGTCATCAAGTCTGTCTGAGACACAGAAAGTAGACTCTGTTCTGACCCCTTCTTGGGCTAATGGTTAAAAGGAATAATGTGATCCTAATAATAGAAATACAGGACTGGAGAGACCTTGGGAGGTCAGTTACTGCAGCACCCCTGCTCAAAGCAGGTTCATCCTCAACTGCACCATCCCAGACACATGTTTGCCTACCTTGAACTTAAATTTCCAATGACAGGTAATATGTACGTAACTTGTTCTAGTGTTTAACCACCCTTCATAGTTACTATCCCATGTCTGTTAAAACTGCAAATCCTTCTTGAGGAAGGAGTGTCTCAGTTCCTGTCCTCATAAAAACACTAGCAACATGCCTGTACCACCTGAGATGACTAAATTAATCTTGGTGTGCCACCCTTAGTGGTTCTATTTCTCACCTATAGAAGAGTTACAGTTTTAACATCATTATTATACTGTTCAACAAGCACAAATCACAGGGCAAATGTTAAAACTGCCTCCTCAGAGACATGCTTTCTGCAGACCTAAGAGGTATTTATGAAAGCATTTTTTTTTCTTTTTGCTTTAGCCATCTGTCATTTCTTCCTAATTAATGCTAGATTTGATATGATGATTAAATCTGATTTTTGCATTAATTCTTCTAATTATTTAAAAAAATGTATTGGATAATTGTCATGATTTTTCACAAAAGTGATATGTGATGGCCATCTGCTGGGTGGTAATGCTTAGTGTGATGATGAACTAATCAGTGCAGTTGACCTTGGCTGGAATTTGGCGAGGGGTGTTATGTGGCAGCTGATTTTTCTACAGGAAGTGATTTTGGCCAATCATCTGAGTTGGTTATAAAAAAAACAGTTTTTATCTAAAGCACCTTCTGTCTTGCTGTTTCTGAATGTAAATGGAGATCTTCCAAAGTGGTCAGTTGTGACTCAGAACAGAATTCCTCTGAGGCATCTCCCGCATTTTCCCACAGGCGCTGGCATTTCATAGAATATGTTGGACCAACCTGAAAGGAGGTCAACAACTCCAGAATATAACAAGTCACTTCTTTTTGTGTGGCATAATGACAACAAGCATGTTCTACTTTGAGGCTCTGATGATATGACTACGGGAGGTGGTGTTGTTTAGGGTCATGTAACTGTGTGATGGTCAAGAGGCAGCCTGTGGAGTAGATGTGATGTATGTTCTACAGTACAGGCCATGGATGCCCTCCATAACGCTTCTGGGTAGCCCACAGATCCCAGAATGCAGTAGTAGATTCTTAGTTACATTTCTGTATTATAAATGAAGGTAACTACAACTTACTCTACTTCAAGTATATCATGGGTGTTCCTCATGCTCTTGGTAAGTTAGAAGTGCAGTATTTGTGGTGCAGCATCAAATGCAAGTGTATAATCAAATGTAACTGTGTAATTACAGCTTTGCCATTTCAGTTTATTAGGGAGAATGGCACAACAATACACACAAGAAATCAGGTCATTAGGAGATGCATTTCACATGTCAGAACCATAGAAACAAGCACAACTGTTTAATGGGACTGTTAGCATTTCAGTGTATGTCTGATGGCTATTGTTTAACATGAGGCTGATGGATGAGTGAACAACTCTGTTCTGATCTGTGTTTTTGATACCATTTTAAAAGCCTAGCTGATGTTTGCTGAGAGCGAAACAGTACATGCACAATGCATGTGCTAAATTTCATGGTAAAGCAGGACAAAATGCCAGGTGCTAAACTGGATGGCAAAGCAAGACATAACGCAGAAATGAAGAGGTGGAAGTAGTAGGTGACACTGAGCATAAAATGTGTGGGGTAGCCTGCTTCAAAAGATGCTTGATGACTTTGCTATGTTGGCATAGTTGTCGTTGCCAATGTTTTTAAAATGTATAATGCAAGGGGTTAGCCACTGGTAGGCATTTTCTCTTGAATGCAAAGTAGAGGCACTAAATAAAACGTGAAAGCTTATGTGCGCATACACCTGCCCACACACTCTGGCAAGGACACGTGTATTTACCTATGGGACTCTGCTTGGTTTATTCTCATAGATGTTACAGAAAACTGTTGGACTTGATTCTTCTCTCCCAGAAGCATAACTGGGAATAACTCCTTTGCCATTAGTGGAATTTCACAAATAATAAGTGAAAGGAGAATTTGATTCTGTATTTTTAACATGGACTAAAACGATTAGAATATCTGTGCTATCTCATAGCTCAGGAAAAGGCAGGGAGACTTCTTACCCTCAAAAGGGCTTTATTATAACTGTTAACACACACAAAGATGGCTGACAGCTTCCTGTTGATGTCATCATGTCAGCCCTCAGGAAGGAAGTTAACCCTTGCTACTATATCCCCCTTTCTCAGGAGAAACTTGAAGAGTGTATGCAAAATCATCTTGAAAGGAGAGGTTACAAGCTTACAAAGCAAATCACTCTGTTGTGAGTCTTTACCACTCAGTTCCCTGCAAAAGAAGAGAATCAAAACAGAAACATCAATGAGCCTTTTCATTTAAAATGGACAGATTCACAAATCTAGTCTCTTTGGTAGAACTGATGTACGTCTTGACCTACTGTAGTAAATAGGTGGATTATGACAGAGATGCTCTTGTTTTCCTGTAGAGAAGACCTCTAGGTGTCTGCACCCAATATGAATGAAGGGTATCCACCCAGGCCCGGACAGTGCCGTGTACTCCTGCATCTGGAATTGAAACTTCCTGCTGTGGGGGAAAAGCAGATACACTTCTTGAGGCATTCCTGCTGTTATAATTCCACATCTGACTGTCCTTAATCAGTTTATTGTTCTCATAAAATTCCTGTGCATGGAAAAGTTCTGGAACCAAGTCATCTAACATAGTAAAGTTATACAGTGTCATAAGCAGGGATCTTGGCTTTGTCTGATTTTTTTTTTTTTTAAATCTCCAATTTTCAGATTAAAAAAGTAACACCAAATCCACATTTTTCCATGATTAAAATGAAACACCACAATATACATACCTATCTCTTAGTAGTGTTTCATTTTAATCATGGAAAAGCGTGCATTTGGTTGGCCTCCTCCAAGAACCTCAATAATATGTCCTCTCTATAATGGAGCAGAGTGCTTTTTGAAACCCTGGCCATGGCCGATTGGCCTCTCCCTGCTGGAGTGATTCCCTGAGGTAGCTGAGACCCATCTGATGAAGACATACGAATACCTAGCATAGAGCCCTGGCAGGACTTCTCTGGTGCTTTCACATGAAATGCAGAGAAATTTCTTGAATTTGGAAGAAAAGAAGTTCTGCCACAATGTTGCTTTGTTTGAATACTTGATTCTGTAGAGGCCTAGTCATAGCTGAACAGATTACCCTGGGCCGCCTTGGGAGTGCTCTGCTCATTTCCCTCTCACTTTCTCCCTATCCTTTGAGAAGGCTGAGAGGAGAGATATGGCAAGGGAGGACAGAGCAATACTGACCAAAATCTGATGAGCTCTCTCCAGGGGGGAGCAGGTTGCAGCTGGCCCGGGGGAGTGGGGTCTGCAAACTCGACTCCAAAAGGTGCAGTGTGCAGGATTTTGTAAAGAAAACATTGCATTGCAAAGAAAGCATTGGGGAAAAAAACTCATTTTTTCATGGCACCTCCCATAAAGAAAAAGCCTGCAAAGAAAAAACTGCCACGGGGTCAGAAAAAAAAGAAGCTGTTTTGGAGATGTGGTAGCAGGCATTAACTCCACCCCCCCCCTCGGTAACCATGCATATGAAATGCATTATGAAATGCATTATAATGCATTAAAGACTTGCTAAAGGATAAAGGCTATAAAGGCCCTGAGAGGTCCATGCATGGAGAAGTTTTGCAGAGTGTCTGCTTACTGCTGAGGGTTGGTGGGGTTGTTTAGTCTTTTTTCTTACAAGAAATGCTGGCTGCACCCTAGCACTTAACAAGCATTCAACCTCCCTCCAATAACAGTCCATCTTGCAACTCTTTCCAGTAATGCCATGACTCCATAGCCCCCCCACCCCCCAGCAAAGCATCCTGTGCTGAGGTGGGCATAGTCTCCAAAAACCATCCACCCACCCCCATATTGGCCATGCATGCCAATTCTGCCTATCAAAGAAAACATGATACATATATAGAGCAAAAATAAAACACTTTATTAAAAAAAGGAGGGTGCAGTGCATTTTCTTCTTTTTGTAAAACAAAGGGATAATTAAAAAAGAACTTAAATGATTAGTAATGAATGATAAATTAAGAAAGATTTTAAATAAATAAGTATAATAGAAAGTATTAAAAAGGGGATCTTCCTCCCCAGCATCTTTACAATATAAAATATATACAAAATTAATAAATACATAAACCCGCCCCCCCTGCAAATCTGCAATACACATTTTTCACTCTTTTAAAGATCTTCATTTTTTATTTTTACTGGTTGCCCCTGGCATGTTCTGCCTGTGAAAGTTTTCTGTAGGGAGGGGGAAAGAGGAAAAGGAGCGGGGTTTGGAGCACAGTTGAAAAAACAGACTGCCCCCCCGCCTCCACACGGTCAGTGGACATAAATATCACCTGGGACACTGCTCGGGTCTGGCAGGCAGCATCCTGCCCCTGGACTGTAGGTCATGGTTCTGAACTGGAATGTGATGAATTTCAGAAAGTTTGCAATACTGAAGGAAGTCATGTAGCCACTTACTCCAGAGTTTCAAACTACTTGCAAAAAACTTACCATTACAGTTGTGCTCCTGGAGCTGTCTTTGGGAGCTATGCCCACTGCAGTGGCAGTACACGGCGGGGGGCACAGGTGGAGTTTACATGGGTGGGGGCAGGAGGACATACACTATAGGTGGCAGAGGGGGAGCAGAAGAATTAAGAGCGGGGTAGTAAATTAAGAGGGGAATATTGCCTTCTTCCCCCATTTCTTTTTGTTAAAATAAAAATAATAATTTGCAGACCTGAATTGTGGCTGGCTACCTGTGGCCACTGTGTGCTGTGAGGGAGAAGGGAGGGGTGAGGAGTCAGTGAGAGTAAAAAAAACAAACCCACACAGCAGCACCTACTGGCTAAAGATCATACACAGCACCACTTTGTGGTGAAGGGGATTAATTAGAAGTCTTGGGAGTCTGGCTATTTGGATGAAACAAATCCATAGCTGGGGTGGTATAACTTGGGAGTGCTGCAAAATAACACATCTCTGAGTAGTATTAATTTAAGGAGCTAAATGGACTTTTGGAGTGGTGGGAAATCCCAGATTGTGCAAGCACAAACACAGTTGTGTGGGTGTAAACGGGAAATATTGTTTCGTCTACACACACCCAGAGTGATTACAGAAGGAGTAAGTGCCATTCTGGCTTCCTAGTATTCCTCCCACTTGAGCCATAAGAGCCATGTCTTGGGATAGGATTGTCCTTCAGCCTCATTCATTGTCCACAGCCTCTGAGGAGCTTGCCAGTGGAGATATTGGGGTTGATTTGTTTGAGCCAGGAGCACCTGTTGGAAGAGAAGTGATTGAACATCACTAAGCTCACTTCATATTTGGGCCAGGGCAGGATCTTCAAGTGTTAACAATGTTTGATCACTGGCAGCCTGAGCTTTCCTTCTCGGGTGCACTGGTGTAAATTAGGACTCACTCCCAGGAAGTTAGTGCAGTTTGACTGGAATAAATATGATGTGCCATGGACTAGGCTGCTGAGCTTGCCACTCAGGAGTTTAGTTCTATGTCCTCAGTCCCAGAACTGCCTTGCCTGCTAGGGTGTACCCTGGAAAAACAAGCAGTTCTTCTAAGTTAGCTGGATAAAGTATTTCTTTCTATTTTTACTTCTTCTCTCCCTTGATAACCCTGGAAAGCCCCTTCCCAATTTGACTCAGGAGATGGAGGATCTGGTTTTGTAGTTCTTCCATTGTCAAACTCCCAGGAGAGGGGAAATTTGACTGGTGCGGGGAGATGTTGTCCTCCTCCCTGCTATGTGGTCAGAAGGAGGATGCCAGCCAGAACTGGGAAGATAGAACTGAACGTGGCACAGCATACTGACCCATCCTTAATGGATGTAGGCTGGCATACACTGCTCCAGCCAACAGGAGGCAACAGGATGAAGATGTAGGCCTGCACATATATGCATGCATACATACACACATCACACAAACATATGCTATCTCTTTACCATATAGAAAAGCCTCACTCACACATCCCCCGCCTCTCTTTTGGCACTTACGTGGCGTCCAAGAGGCACACTTCTATCCACTCTCCTTTCCAGGTTACTGGCTGCTTTTAAAATACAACTTAGTAGTTTTGATACCCAGACTTTCAAGAATGACTTAAGATACCTGAAGGGTTCTCAGGAAGTGCTAAGCACCTGCCATACTGCAGAAGTCAGGGTCTCCAATAAGCCATCCCAAACCACTTGCTGCTCCTAAAATTCTTGGATCCTGGCATGTCATTGGCAGCACTGTGTTCCAAAGCCTGCTACTGTCCCTTCCCATAAATCCCCAAATAAAACAACTTTTGTTATTCCAACTTGTTCAAATGTCATTACTTTGAAATGTCAGTCATTTTGTTTGCTGCTGACATTTTGGAAGTGTCTGTCACAGCTGCTCTGTGGATGCCCTAAGGCTGTGTTTATTACTCACATATTTCCATAGACACAGGTCTTTTCTATAACTGAAGGATTCACACACCTGCTCCTCCCCTGTAAGCATAGTGCTGTAAATGCTGTCTGTTCTCCCAGGCTTTTGTGTCTTATCTCAGCATGAAAGAGGCCCTTCTTGTTTAGGATGTGTAGGGGGCTCTGGGTATGTCTTGCCTTAATGCATTTTTTTTCAGACATTCTCTGAGGGCTCACATGTTGGCAGGAGAGCCCCCAGGTTTAGAATACTCCATCTGATGCTTCTGCTCTCATGTACAGGATGTCCCACTCTGATCAGGTTTTTTTCTTCTTGGCCCTTTTAATCTGTGTGGTCTCTTGGGACAGCAAAAGAGTCTGCCTCCATTTTTTGCTGCTCTGTAGTAACCTTACTGGGAGAATATACAAGCTAAACTAATCAAACTGTGTACTGATTTTTGGACACTCAACCTACAACTCTTTGGGTTTGGTTTTCAAAGGGGATAAGCCAGTTGGCTTGGCCTGGAGCTGTGGCATCTCAGTAGCCCTGAAACCAGCCCTTAAAAGTCTTAATTTGGGAACTAAAAGTAAAGCACTAAAAATTAATAGATCTTTGTTTATCAGGGATCCTCATTTTCCCTGATAAAAGGTTGAAAATTGTCTGATAAAACCCCCAAAACCATGATTAAAATAAAAGGCCCCAGGCCTTGCTGGTGCCCCTTACTCACCCCCCCCAACACTCCCAGTGCTGCTGGTGCCCCTCACTCCCCACTTCCCACAACACCCAGCCCTGCTGGTGCCCCTTACTCCCCCCCCACAGCCCGTGCCCCACAGCTGCCAGGGCTATGGGGCCAGGGACCTGGGTCTGCAGCCCCTCTACCTGTGGCAGGAGGCGCTGGCTGCTGCAGTGGAGCAGAGCCCAGCTCCTCCCTCACCCCCACCTGCCTGCTGCTGGGTCAGGAGTGGGGGCCAGTTTCCCACTGTTGCACATGCTTCCAGCGGGGTGGAGGGGGACCTGTGCCTCTCAGAGCTGTGCATGTGGCTGCCCACTGTGGGCTTGGGCTCCCCACCCTGCTGCACTCCCCCAGGGCCTCCACAGCCCGGCGGGTGTAAACTAGCACTACTGAGCAGAGTGGGGCCACATAGGAAAGCTGCTTGCCGCTGCAAGCTCTGCACTGCCCTGGCAACATGTCCCCTGCATGCACGTGTTAGAAATGGAATATTGTTAGAAATGCGCAGCTTGCATCTTGCACCTGATAAGAAAGAAATACTGCCAAAGACTCCTTTCTCCCCCAGTCCCGCCTCAGTCTTTCTCATGCTGATTACACTCTCTCCCCCCCTCACCCGCCTCAGTCTTTCTCATGCTGATTGCAGGAGCTAAAATTCAATTATCTATGGCCTTGAAGTGTGAACTTTTGGCGAACTGTTGTAGTTTTTGAGCATGCTTAATAAGCTGATGCATATTTACCTCTCTGCCCTGCATACTTAAGTAGCTAATTATACTATACATGCGATGTATGTAATGATGTAACTACATGTATGCTTGTATGAAACGGAAGTAGCTGTAACAGTTCCAGTGTCTGCACATGTGCTCAGGAGAGAGAAGATAAATTCCGCTTGCAAACACAATTAGTTGGTCAGAAGCTGATTTGGACATCAATGCCCCACTCTGACCTTGTTTGCAAACAAATACACCCTTTTGTGCCGGCTGATGTTTGTGTGTCTGTGATTTTTGCAGGCCTCCAGAGAAACGAACCGCTTTCTGCAACACACGGAAGCAGTGAGAGGCACAACCCAGTGCCACTGGCCCCATTGCTGTCATGCAGGCAGGGGCCAGTTCACCAGGGCAGTGTAGAGCTTGCAGCAGCAAAGCAGCTTTCCTGCACAGCCCTGCACTGGCCTGCAGTGCTGGATCACACCTGCTGGGTTACACCTGGCTGTGGAGGCCCTGGGAGAGGGCAGCAGGGCAGGAAGCCTGAACCCACAGCATGCAGCGCACCCAGTGCACAGATCTGGGGGGCATGGGTCCCCTCTGCCAGCTCCTCCCCACTGCCAAGCCAGCTGGGGTCCATTGCAGCCCTGGGCCCCAAGCCCCATGCACCGCCCAGCAGCCCCATCCCTGCCCAACTCCCTCTCTATGGGGGCCTCAATCCCCTGCACCCTCCCCACCCTTACCTGTGGGAGCTGCTCTCCAGGCTGCTTGGTGGGCATGGGCATGTGCATGTACATGCACATGGCACCCCCTGCCTGACGTCCCTCCCAGTCCTTTGCAGGCTGAAACTCTTCCAGCCTGCAGAGAGCTCTTTGCAAAACTTCAAAATCCATGGGTTTCTCCTCTACAATGAGAAATCTGTGCTTTTCTCCATTTTTCTGTGAGAAGGGGGAAATCTGGTTCCCTGTTGACTACATATACACCTGGACCTAATTCTTTTATTTACATTGGTATAATCACAGAGAAGAGCTTGGTCAGTTCCATTCAATATAGTTCTCTTTTTTAGAGCTGTCTGAGCACTGAAACCTTTACCACTAAAGCAAAGGATCCAGCTTTTTATGCTGGATAAAGTCAATTTTATTTTCCCATTCTGGCCATACCAGTGCTTTCACAAAATCACAACACACTTTCCAGTAGCACATGAAAAGCTATAAGCAATCAGATACTCTCCATAACAAAGGTAGAACTACTTAAGAATGATGAACAAGTTTTATTCCTTGATGTCTAAGACACAGAAATAAGCACCTGCGCTGAGACCACTCGAGGCAAGATAGCCAAAGCCTGCTTTGCCAGAGCCTCCTGAACACTTCCCACTTCAGCACACTCACTGACATCACCCAGGTTTCAATCATCATTTCAAGCTGTTTATCAGCCTCACTCCTCTTCCCCTTAAATCCTCTGTCTTCCTTCATTCCAGCACTGCATCTGCCCGGGCTCTGGCACTTCTCTCTGCAGGACCTGGAGAAGCTCCTTACTCTGTAAGTTGTTTGAGTTCCATTGTCACAGTTTTATTGGTGTCCCTTTGATCCCTTCCTTTTGTCCATCCATTACCCTGCACTTGGTAATTCTTTGATCTGTATGGTTTAGCTCTTTTAACAGCAATGAACATGGTACCTCTTAGAGAGGATCTTTTTTCTAGATAGTGTAGTAGTAAAGGTTAACTCCCTTTCTGACATGATGACATCAACAGGAAGTTGTCAGCTATCTTTGGGTGTGTTATCAGTTGTAATAAAGCCCTTTTGAGAGCAAGAGGTCTCCCTGCCTTTTCCTGAGCTAGGAGATAGTACATGATAATCAGACGTGGCTGACTCCTGCCACCAACAAGAACAGAAACATCAGTCAGTAATCAGGTGATTCCTAAGTGACAGACCAAGCTCCAGCAGCAGTGGTGTCCAGCTCAGGGCAGAGGCTGGCTACGGAGAAAATGCAGGTTGTTCAAGTTACACCACCAGAACAGTTTGATTTCCAGTCCCCTGCAGTGTAACTTAGATGGATCAGACTTTTTAACCACTTCAGGGAAGTGTCAGGCTTGTACAAAAAGTCTGAACCTTACCAAGTACTCTCATGTACTCAATGGGTATTTAGGCCAATGAAATTCTTATGTTACTGCCCCTTACAAATGCATAGAAAAAACAATATGTGCATGTGGTAGAGACACTAACTGAGCATTTCGGGGTGAAAAAATGTGATTTATGACTGACTTAGATTCAGTCTTTGTAAACAGGAGCCTTCCGAACCTGTGGACAGCTTTATCATATCTTTGCATACATTGGCTGAACCTTGCCAAACTGGGGAATTCAAAGAAGAACTAATTAGGGACCACTTAGTTGTGGGTTTTCACAATGAAGAGCTCTCATAAAGATTACAGTTGGATCCTGATTTTTCATTCCAGAAGGCTGTGACATAAGCTTGCCAATCAGCTAAGCAGCAAAGAGAAAACAGAAGTGATTCCAAGCCCTATCGGGCATCAGCTAATATGGATGCAATGAACACTGTCAAGAAATTACCAACCAAAAATAAATAGAATTTATTTGAACGTTTCTTCTTCACAGCCAAGGGGAGCTGGAATTCAAGCTTTTAGGGTCTTGGGCACTGAGTGCAAAGGGGTAATTATCACCTGATTTCCTGTCTAGGCCTCAGTCTATACCTTGATATTGAATGGAAAATCTTGGGCCTGTCAACAAGCTACACATCCTGTTATTTCAGAGTGTGCATTAAAAGTAGCACGTCAAAGTCCTGATAGACTTGAGAATTGCTGGGAAATACTTCTGTTGCTAAGAAATAGTTGACTAGAATAATCACTATAATATCCCCCCCCCCACCCCGCCAACTCTGACATCCTTCACTTGCCTTCTGTTTCTCCTGCCCTTCCACATGCACAAACTCTCACTCTTTCCTCTTTCCCCCTTCAGGTCTTTGCAAATGCAAACCAGAACTTTTCTAGTGTTAATAACTTTTGTTATGGTATTTGTCATGCTTTATCTTAGATCTTCTGGACAGTACAACTTCACTCACCTGAACATCTGTGAATAAAAGTGGCTCTGAGTGGCAGAGAAGGACATCACTGGTTTGATTTTCAGATGTAGTCCAGCATATTTGTTTTTGCTGCATCTGTCCACTTCGGGGATGGGGAAACAACACTGCCTGTCACCTTACCTGCTAGGTTTCTTTAGTTCTCTGCACTTCCTTTTGAGGTCTTATGTTCAATTCTGTTAAAATTATGAGACCAATCAGAATCACAGTTGTTGGACCAAAGGTAGAATAATGTAAATTGCACTCAGTGGGGAATACTGTCATGAGTCAGACACATGAAGTAATATATACATCTGGATTAGTGCTGGAACCCAAGGGATATTGCTGACAATGCTGGCCAGGTGGCAAATGCCTAGATGTAAATATGGGACACCTAGTTGTTGGTTATTAAATTGAATGAAACATCTGAAGGAGACCCCAGTGTCACTGGTTTTGAGTAGTGCCTTTTCCTTTCATTATTATGAAACAAGCGTATAGATTAGATCACCCTGCTGAGCATATTGTATGTTGCTGGTTTTATGTACCATTAGACTCTGTAGATGTATAATGTGTAATTCACAATCAATTTGCCTCAAGATTAAAAAATAAAAAGAGGAGAAAAAGAAAGAAAACCTCATCTTAACAGCTGGTAATACTTTAAAAGCTACCACTGTGGAGCTATCAAATGCACTTTAAAATCCAATATGTGGCATTATTTCACAGCCCAACTCAGTTAAAGTTCACCTGGATATTGGACAAACATTGACAAAGCCATATAATCATGCCACTGCAATAGAAAATAACTTCATTTTGTTTGTAGTGCCTTTCATAAAAAATGCATCCCCACACAAAGTAAGCTTTTTGAGAGAGTTATCCTGGCGCATGTCTGCGAGGGGCCAGCAGGGGAGATTATGCTTAGGGGCAAGCAACACGGGTTCATTAGAGGCAGGTTCCTGTCAGATCAACCTGGTGGCCTTCTATGAGCAGGTCACAAAATCCTTAGATGCAGGTGTAGCAGTGGACTTAGTCTTTCTGGACTTTAGGAAGGTGTTTGACACTGTCTTTCACCCCATTCTCATTAAAAAACTAAGGGACTGTGGTGTTGACACCTACACAGTCAAGTTGGTCATTAATTGGCTGGAGGGCCGCACCCAGAGAGTGGTAGTGGACGGGTCTTATTCGACCTGGAGGGATGTGGGCAGTGGGTTAGTGTTGCTGATGATTTTGTTACACTGATGACTCATGTTCATCTTGGAGTCCACTATGACTCTAAGATCCCTTCCTGCTTCTGTGCTGCCAAGAGGGTCATTCCCTAGCCAGTAGGTATGCTAGATATTTTTATACCTTAGGTGCAGCACTCTGCATTTGTCCTTGTACTGCATCCTGTTGTGTACTGCCCACTTTTTCAACCTGTCCAGGTCTGCCTGCAATCGTTCCCTACCCTCCAAAGTGTTCACTTCACCCCACAATTTAATATCATTTGCAAACTTGTACAGAGTACACTTCATGCCCACATCCAAGTCACTGATGAAGACATTGAAGAGTACAGGTCCAAGCTCTGAACTTTGTGGGACCCCACTACCCACATACTTCCAGGCCGATTTATTTACTACCACTCCTGGGTGCGACCCCCAAACCAATTTGCCACCCACCAGACCATGTAAACATTTAAGTCACAGCCTCTTAATTTATTTATGAGAATGGGATGAGATACCGTATCGAAGGCCTTCCTAAAATCCAGGAAAGTGACATCCACCTCTACTCCTGCATCTAAGCATTTTGTGACCCTGTCATAAAACAAAACCAGATTGGTCAGGCATGATCTACCTGCTATGAATCCATGCTGGTTGCCCTGCTGCATTATTTTTCCTGCTACACTCCCATAAATATGATCCTTGATAATCTTTTCAAAGACTTTTCCAAGGATGGAGGTGAGACTGACTGGCCTATAATTATTCAGATCCTCCTTCCTCCCCTTCTTGAAAATAGGGACCACATTGGCCCTTTTCCAATCCTCCGGGATCTAACCTGAATGCCATGAGCACTCAAACAGCCATGCCAGTGGTTTTGCTATGACACTGGCCAATTCCTTCAGTACTGTCAGATGCAGCTCAGCCGGGCCTGCTGACTTGAACACATCTAGTTCATCCAAGTGACTCTGCACCAAGTCAGCATCGACAGTTGGTAGGCTGGTGTCCATCTAAGAACCTGTTAAGAGATTTATTTTAACCCCTGTTTAGAAGCACTGAGGGGAAAAAATTCATTGACTAGCTCAGCCTTGTCCTCCTGTCTGTCACTAATTGCTACTGCTTGTTCAGTAGGGGTCCTATGCTGCCCTGCGCCTTCCTTTTACTCCCTATATACCTAAAAAAAGACTTTTTGTTGTCTTTAATTTGTGTTGCCAGCCTCAGCTTTGTAGTTGCTTTGGCCTTTCTAACTGCCTCCCTGCAAGTGCAGGCCAAGTAGGTATACTCCTCCTTGGCAGTTTCCCCCTGTTTCCACCGCCTGCATGCCACCTTTTTTGCCATAGGATCCCCTGGATTTCTCTTTTAGCCAAACAAGTTTTTTGGCCCCTTTCCCTCCTTTCTCTTGTATTGGGATTGTCTCCCACTGTACCTGAAGGATCACTTCCTTTAGGAACAACCTCCCTTCCTGGACTTCCATCTCGCTTATACTCCTATCCTGCAGTGCATCATTGACTAAACTCCTGAGCACACTGAAGTTAAGCCTTCCTAAAGTCAAGCACTTCCACTCTAATAGTTATTTTACCCACTGTATGCCATATGGTGAATTTGATTGTTTGGTGGTCACTGTCCCCAAGGTGACCATAAATCTGCAGTTCCCCTACCAGGTCATCCCCTGTAGCCAAGACCAAGTCCAGTAACGCATGCCCCCTAGTTGGACCGTGTACCTCGTACTGGTGAACCACCAGACATCCCTGCTCCTTGTCATGCTCCAATTGCCCCAAAATATTAGTGCAACCAAACCTAGCCACCAATTGTGATGCCATACAGGGGAGGATGATTGTTCACTTACTATGTGAACAAACCTAGGGCATGCTTCTACAAGTAGGGGAACCCCATATCACAGTCTTAGTCTTAAGTGGAATCCCTTTCTCTTCCCCCCTCATCTCTGATGCTCTTGTCTTAGACCCTCACTTTCAAGGAGTAGTTAGAGGATTCTAGGGCCTGTTATATTAGGTGGGGCATGTGAATACCCACACCTGCAGACTAGGCCTGTGTGAAGTGGCTAGTATTTGCTTTGGATTTGGCCACTTTGTGGGACAGTGATTCAATTCAATGATTCAAATCACTGTCCCAATTTGATTTGGCCGAATCTCTGAATCAGCCAGGCCGGGCCCATCCTGACAGCAGTATAGGGGCATTCTGGGGCAGCCACCAGGGGAATTAAATGTATATATACAAATGCCAGGAGCTAGGAACAAGCAAGAGGATCTAGAACTCTTGTTTGTGAGCAATAACTTTGACCTAGTGAGTCTAACTGAAACCTGGTGGGACTCTACTCATGACTGGGTGGTAGGAATAGTGATAAAATTCACTATCCAGAGAAGGGCAGGCACTATACCTAGCAGGACACAGGTGCTAAACTTTAAAAAGGCTGACTTTAATAGGCTTAGGCATTGGTTAACAGGATACTAGGAACCTAGAGCCTAGATTCTTTGGGGGCCCAGGAGGAGTGATCATTCCTCAAGGATACCATTCTTTGGGCTCAGAATGAGATAATCCTATGGCAGAGGAAAGGGGGCAAAGGGGCCAAGAAACCCCTTTGGCTGACCAGGGTCATCCAGAATATTTTAAGGGCAAAAAAAGTAGCATACAGGAAGTGGAAGCAGGGAGAGTACGCTTCCTTGGCCCGCACCTGCAGGGAGTTAGTCAGGAAGGCCAAGGCAGCTCTAGAACTCAGGCTAGTGGCAGTGATTAAGGACAATAAAAAGTCCTTCCTTAGGTACGTTGGGAGCAAAAAGAGGGTGCAGTGTAGCATTGGACCCCTACAAGACAGGCAGGGGGGCTTAGTGACAGATAGCAGGGACAAGGAAGAGCTCTTCAATGAGTTTTTTTGCCTCTGTCTTCTTAAATAGGAATCTAGATGAACCCTCAGTATGCATCATGGACACCAACAAGGGGAACATCAGCCGACCAATGGTCAGTGCTGACATGGTAAAAGGACACATGGAGGGATTGGACATGTTCACATCACCAGGACCAGGGGGACTCCCCCCATGGGTAATGAAGGAATTAGCAAGTGTCATAGCTGAACCACTAACAAGAATATATGAGCACTCATGGTGCTTTGGTCAGGTCCCTGAAAATTAGAAGAGGGCCAGTGTCATCCCAATCTTTAAGGGGAGGAAGGAGGATCTGGGGAACTAAAGAACAGTCAGCCTTACCTCTATCCCAGGGAAAATCCTAGAAAAAATTATCAAGGAACACATCTGTGGGAGCCTGCTGGCTAATGTGATGCAGAGGGGTAACCAGCATGGGTTTATAGCAGGCAGGTCCTGCCTGACTAACCTAGTTTCTTTTTATGACAAGGCCACCAAATGTTTAGATGGAGGAGTTGAGGTGGATGTTATCTATCTGGACTTCAAGAAGGCCTTTGACATGGTATTCCATACTATCCTTATTAATAAATTGAGATTTGCTTTGGATGATTATATGGTAGAATGGGTAGAAACTGGCTCAAGGGTTGCACTCAGAGAGTGGTGGTGGATAGGTCAGTGTCAAACTGGAAAGATGTGTGCAGTGGAGTCCTTCAGAGCTCAGTTCTGGGACTGGTGCTGTTCAACATCTTCATCAGTGATCTGGATGAGGGGGTGGGAAGCACCCTGTCCAAATTCACGGATGACACAAAAATATGGGGTGAAGCTAACACCCTGGAGAGGGGGAACCAGATCCAACTGACCTCAACAGATTGGGGAAGTGGGCAGAGAACAACAGGATGCAATTCAATAAGGCTTTGATGTAGATAAATGCAGGGTGCTGCACGTGGGGAGAAGGAATCCACAGCATACATGCAAGCTCCCCACTTGTGAGCACAGAGGCAGAAAGGGATCTTGGAATCATTACTGACTCCAAGATGAACATGAGCCACCAATGCCAGACCACAGCCAGCAAAGCCAACCACACCTTGTTGTGCATCCAAAGATGCATCTCAAGCCAGTCCAGAGAGGTGCTACTCCCCCTCTACGTGACACTGGTCCAGCCTCAATTGGAGTACTGCGTCCAGTTCTGGGCACCGCGCTTTAAGAAGGATGTGGCCTGCCTTGAGAGGGTACAGAGGAGGGCCACCCGCTTGGTTGGAGGGCAACAGGGCAGGCCCTATGAGGAGAGGCTGAGGGATCTGAACCTGTTCAGCCTCAGCAAGTGGAGGCTGAGGGGGGATTTGGTGGCTGCCTACAAACTTGTTAGGAGAGATCAGCAGCAAATAGGAAGGGCCTATTCCCCCCAGCAGCACCTGGGGTGATGAGGAACAATGGCCAAAAGCTGCTGGAGAACAGGTTCAGGTTAGAGATTAGGAAGCATCATTTCACTGTTATGGTAGCTAGGATCTGGAACCAACTTCCTAGGGAAATGGTCCTTGCTCCTACCTTGGGTAAATTCAAAAAGAGGTTGGATGAACACCTGTCTGGGATTGTCTGATTCTAGTGTGTGCTCCAGCCAGTTTAGACTAGGTGATCTATTCAGGTCCCTTCTGACCCCTAACTACTATGAAACTATGAAGGACAAGTGCAAAGTGCTGCATCTAGGGAGAAAGAACTGCCATCATACCTATAGGCTGGGGGGTGACCTTCTCAGTACCACTGAGGTCGAAAGAGATCTTGGAGTCACTGTTGACTCCAGGATGAATATGAGTTGCCAATGTGATGAAGTAGTTGGTAGAGCCAATTGCACCTTGTCGTGCATCTGTAGGAGCTTCACAAACAGGTCCAGGGAGGTGATTGTCCCTCTCTACGTGGCACTGGTCAGGCCGCAGCTGGATTATTGTGTCCAGTTCTGGATGCTGCAGTTCAAGTGGGATGCGGACAACCTGGAGAGGGTCCAAACAAGAGTGACTCATCCGATTGGAGGCCTGCAGGGAAGGCCCTGTGAGGAAAGGCTAAGGGACCTTAACTTCTTCAGCCTTTCCAAGAGAAGGCTGAGAGGGGACCTTGTGGCGGTGTACAAATTCATAAGGGGAGAACAACACAAAGTAGGTGATGATCTGTTTACCAGGGCCCCCCCAGAACAATATGGAACAATGGCCATAAGCTACTGGAGTGTAGGTTTAGATGAGACATTAGAAAAAGGTTCTTCATGGTCAGGGTTTCCAGGATCTGGAATGGGCTTCCAAGGGAGGTGGTGCTTGACCCATCCTTGGGGGTCTTCAAGAGGAGACTGGACAGGCACCTGACTGGGATCCCATTTTCTTGCCTGCCAGGGGCAGGGGGTTGGACTAGATGGCCCACTGAGGTCCCTTCTGACCCTAGAATCTATGAATCTATGATTTCCCTGCCCCTCTCCCAGCCTGGCAATGGCTACCCCAGCTCCCGGCACTTGGAAAAAAAAGAGCCCCAGCTCACCGGGTGCTGCTGGGCAGGGGGTGATCCTTGCTGTCCCCCACTGCCCCATACTGCATGGGGGGTCTACATGAGCCCCCCGCTAATTCCCCCAGTCCCCCCACAGGTGCCCTGCACAGGCCAGCTCCGGCCCTTTAAGAAGAAAAAAACCTGAAAAAGCCCCAGACTCAGTCCTCCTGCCAGCAGGGGGTGATCCCCACTGCCTCCCACTGCTCTGCACCATGTGGGGAGCTCTGCATAAGCCCCCAAAGCCTGGAGGCTGCACCAGGAGCAGTGAGTCCCAGGGCTTTTCTCAGCTTTTTCTTTTTCTTAAAAGGCTGCAGCTGGTTGGGCAGGACACCTGTGGGAGGTTGAAGGGGGGGTCAGGAGCCTCTTGGCAGAGCCCCCCATGCAGTGGGGGGCAGCAGGAATCGCTTCCCCATCCAACAGCACCTGGTGAGCACTGGGGCTTTTCTTTAAAGTATTGAGTTGGGGCAGGTGGGAGCAGCCATGTGGGAGCTGTGGGAGCAAGCAGGAGTCGGGGGGGAATGGGGAAGCAGGGAGGTCAGGGTGGCTGGCAGGGGTCCCCCCATTGTCCCTTCCCTCAGCCCCCCCTCCACCACCCGTACCAGCTCAGAGTCAGCTGCAGCTCCCTGCTGCAGCCACCAGGGACTGCCTGAATCATCAGAACTTCTAAATCTTATCCAAAGATTTGGAGAGCTTTGAATCAATTCAGACCTTTAAATTGGTCCCCTGATTCAATTCGGATTTGGAGATTCGGCCACCAAATCCCCTGCAGGGGATTCCCAGGGCATGTTTTTTATGCTGCTGCATGCAAACCCCGGATATGAGTCTGTAGTGAGGGAATTCTGATGTGGGTTCTCTTGCTTGCAGACATGCACCGCAGGAATGGGGAATACTGGGATGTGTGTTTCATGGGTCAAAGCATAGCAGATGTGTACCCCAGATTGAAGCACAGCACCTGGGGCCTATGTCGCACAGGATCAGGCCCTTGAAGTCCTGAAAGTGGCTGAGGCCCAACCCCATGAACAGTAACTATGGTGACATCTATTTCTGTTGATCAATTGGACACATACTGGCACAACTGATGCCACAACAAAAATTGCATCCATTTGTGTCCTAATAAAAGAGATAATGATGAAAGAGAGAGAAGAGTCCTTTTCTGCATGCCAGCAGTGCCAGTAAGCAGAGCCTCCATTGAGCTACATTTCCCTCTTCTTGTGGCTAGCCCAGTAAAGGAACCACTTTGCGTACACATTGGGAGAGAGCTTCAACAGCCAGCACTCCATCACCAGTAGCTTTGGATTTCCCCCATGACTGTGAACTGGTGGCTCCTTTCCAGCCTTTCCACACTCAATGGTCGTATCTACACAAAACACTACTGCTTAATGGTTACTGCACATTAATTGAATTCTTGTATAAGCAGTACTAAATAAACATCCAGAAACCTGAATTAATGCACAGTATTGCTGGCAAATGCCTTTATTTGTGATGCTATTGCACAGTAGTTTAATACTCCTGCACAGTAGAATTGTGTCACAATTTTTACCATGTGACATTGCTGTGCAGTAGTATGAGGCTACTGTGCAGTCAGCATCCTGTGTGGCTGCACTTACTATTAAGGGACTTGTGGCTGGTCCTACATAGCTGTGATTTACTTGTAACCCAGGCAGTACTCCAAGAGGTACCCCCTCTCCAATAGAAGAGATCAAAGCAGGTGCACAAGCGCTGTGGGAGGTGTAGGGACTCTCCTCCCCTATAGAGCAGAGCCAGACCATCAATGGGAACTTAACCATATACCTTTTAATACTGGGAACATAACAGGCATAAATCACAGGGTATAGTGGACACTACAAAGCCCCAAGGGGGCAGGATTCAACAAAGGTTAGACACTTACAATCACTGACAAAACAGGGTTAACAAAATATAGAACTCAAAGAGCAGAACAAACAATACTGGTTGGTGAAATATACAAAGGGCACAAAATGCAAAATGTCAAATGACAAGGAAACATAGGGCCTTGGTACCTGGAGGGGGAGAGAGGGGGAAAAACACAATGGCCCCTTTCCACTGCAAGAAGATTTGCTTTTTATTACCTCACTCACCCCAGCTGGGACTTGAACCCACATACTACATGTGGGAGGCAGGAACACTGCCATACAGCCATCACTAGTGGCACTGCTGTAGCCTGCTAGGGGTCTTGACCTTCCTGGAGCCTGGCCTCATGTCAGGCTGCCTGACCTCTGATCGGAGGAGCTGGAAGCAGAGCTGGGAACCTCTCAGGTCGCTGCTCAGATCCTTCCTGGAGCTGGGGAGCCTCTCCTGCTGGCTGCAGCCTCTCCCAGGGGATCCTGGAGCCCAGTGGGGAGCCTCTCCTGTTGGCTGCATGCCGTGCTGCTGAGGGTCCTACTGCTGCCTGCAGGTCCCTGCTCTTCCAGGTCCCTGCTCTTCCAGGGCACTGCTTCTGCCCCACTGGCTCAGCTCTGTGAAGCCCCTTCCTTGTTATCCCCTTCCTCACTGGTCTCTCCCCTGAGTCAGTCCATGCTGCCCCTTTTGTTCCCCTCCAGGTGACCCAAGGGCCCAATCGGGACACAGGGGAGTGAGTCTCTGGGAGCTGATTGGTGCAGCAAGGGAATCCCAAGTCCTCCAATCATCTTTTACCCCTTCAAAACTCCTGGGCCAAATCATTACCAGATTGGTGAGGAAAGGTAATCCCAAGTCCTCCAATCATCTTTTGCCCTTTCAAAACCCCTGGGCCAGGTCACTGCCAGCCAGCCCATCACATACTCATGAGCATAAATAAAGACCGCTTCCCACTGCACTCAGACACTGAAGACAAAATCATGTTCCCCCTAGTTGGTGACCAGCATTCTGTTTGTGACTAATTCTGAGCTACCTGACTAGTGTGTAGGAAAAATTTTATTTCCTCTTGTGGGTGCCAAAGTGCTTCTATTGTAGAAATGAGTTTGCCCTCCAGAGATAGAGATTTTCCCACTCCAAAAAATAGGGGCACTAGTACCCTGAAGGAGCATTAGATTAATTCCTACACAATTTTCAAGTAACATAGTAGGCATATCTATGTGAGACACAGTACTGTGCATTAGTGTAGTTTACTGTGCAGTAAGTGTGAGCGCTTACTGCAGAGTAAAAGCCCTTATTTCATAGATTTCATAGACATTAGGGCTGGAAGGGACCTTGAAGATCATCAAGTCCAGCCCCCTGTCCCAAGGGCAGGAAGTCAGCTAGGGTCAAAGGATCCCAGCAAAATAAGCATCCAGTTGTTTCTTGGATAAGTCCAGAGTAGATGCCTGCACTGCTTCTGGAGGGAGTCTATTCCAGGCCTTGGGGGCTCAGACAGTAAAGAAGGTTTTCCTTATGTCCAGCCTAAGGACATGGAGGAATTTATGACTGTTGGTCCTTTTTAACCCTTGGGGCGCTCTGGTGAACATATGTTCCCCCAGATCCTGATGCACACCCCTTATGAACTTATAGGCAGCCACCAGGTCACCCCTGAACCAGAACTTTTCCAGGCTGAAGGGTCCCATGGCTCTCAGCCTCTCATCATAAGGCATATTCTCTTGTCCTGTGATCATGCATGTGGCTCTCTTCTGGACTGTCTCAGGCTTCTCGACATCCTTCTTGAATTGTGGAGCCCAGAACTGGATGCAGTACTCCAGCTGTGGCCTCACTAAGGTAGAGTACAGCAGGAAGATAACATCCTGAGATTTACTTGAGAAGCATCTATGGATGCAAGCCAGAGTTTTGCTTGCTTTGCCGGCTGCAACATCACATTGGTGGCTCATGTTCATCTTGTGGTCAATCATGACCCCCAAGTCTCTTTCATCCGTAGTGCTAGTCAGCGTAGCACTGCCAAGCCTATAAGCATGCTGCAGGTTTTTCCTCCCAAGGTGGAGAACCTTGCATTTTTCGGTATTGAACATCATCAGGTTTATATCCGCCCACTTACTAAGCTTATCCAAGTCAGCCTGGATCACTAGCCTATCCTTGGGTGTGGATGCTATGCCCCAAAGTCTAGTGTCATCGGCAAACTTGGCCAGTGCACTTCTGACACCAGTGTCCACATCGTTGATAAAGATGTTAAAGAGAACTGGTCCAAGGACAGAGCCTTGGGGGGGCACCACTGGTCATGGAGTGCCATAATGATTTGCTTCCACTGACTACTACTCTCTGGATCTGACCTCGGAGTCCCTTGTCCAGGTGATAGGTCACCTGGTCATAGAAGGAGATGAGATTGGTCAGGCAAGACCTACCCGCAATAAACTTGTGCTGACCGTCCCTCAGGATGTTGCCATCAGACAGCTTATCATGTAGGGTCTCTTTGATAATTTTCTCCAGAATCTTACTGGGGATTGAGATTAAGCTAATTGGCCTGTAATTCCCGGGATCTACTTTCTGCCCTTGAAGATGGGTATCACATTGGCCTTCTTCCAGTCTTCAGGTACTTCACCTGAGTGCCACAAGTTTTTGGATGTTTTTGCCAATGGTTAGGCTATGACACCTCCCAGCTCCTTGAGTACTTAAGGTGTAATATGTCAGGACCAGCTGACTTGAAGATGTCCTGCCTCTCAAGGTGTTCCTTTACAAGGCCTACACTGATGCTGGGTATAAATACGCCCTCACCCTGGCTGTCCCACATCATGCTAGGCAGGGCGGTCCCTTTGGGCTGATGAAAGACTGATGCAAAGTACCCAGTAAGCAGACTGGCCTGTTCCTGGGTGTCGGTCATCAGCTATCCTGTTTGGTTCAGCAGGGGTCCAATGTTACCCTTGCTTTTTTTCTGACTCCCTGCATATCTGAAAAATAACTTTTTATTATCCTTGATATGTGAAGCCAGATGGAGTTTGGTTGCAGCCTTGGCATTCCTGATCTGCTTCC
Organism: Crocodylus siamensis; assembly: GCF_052110815.1. Taxonomy (NCBI): domain Eukaryota; kingdom Metazoa; phylum Chordata; order Crocodylia; family Crocodylidae; genus Crocodylus; species Crocodylus siamensis. The sequence goes on from NC_143404.1 coordinate 47,057,236, forward strand.
TGCAGGAACAGACCAGTGCTGAGTACTTCTCTTTGGTGGTGGTTCCAGCCTTCCATCCTTTATAAGTTGCTCTTTTTAGGTGAAGGAGGTCCTCAAGTTCCCTGCTGAGCCAAGGGGGTTGCTGTGCCTGTTTGCTACCCTACCTCTAAGATGGGATAGACAACCCTTGTGCTGGTAGGATCGCTCCCTTGAGGAGCAACCAGTCCTCTTGGACTCCTCTGCTTGTTGAGTCATGGTCCCTTAGGGCCTCAACAATGAGCCTCCTGAGCTTGACAAAGTCAGCTTTCCTAAAGTTGAGGACTTCTGCATTGCTGACTGACTTGCCAGCTTTGCGATGGATAGTAAAGGTGATCAGGTCATGGTCACTATCACCCAGCTTTCCACTGATTCTTACATCACCGACTAAATTATCTCCTTTGGCCAGAACCAGGTCCAACAACGCTTTACTTCTTATTGGCCAATAGACTTCTTGAGTCAGGTAGAGCTCATTCACACATGTGAGGAAGCTTTGTGATCAATTGGACTTTGACCAAGTGCTCTTCCCATGAGATTTCTGGGTAGTTCAAGTCTCCCATGAGAACCATGCACCAAGAGCATGCAGCCTCAGCCAGTTTCCTGATGAATTCCTGGTCTGGCTCTTGTTTCTGGTTAGGAGGTCTGTAGTAGACTCCTACCATGATGTCCCCTGTGTCATGTTCCCCATATACATTAACTTAGAGGGACTCCAGATGTCCTCCCTGGGTGCCAATGTCAACTTGCAGGGATGTGTAGCTTTCCTTGACATAGAGAGCTACACCGCTACCCCTTTTATCTGCACAATCTCTCCTGTACAGGGTATAGCCATCTAAACCTGTGGCCCAGTCATAGGTAGAGTCCCACCAGGTATCAGTTATGCCCATGAGATCATAGTTTTTATTGTTTAGCAGGAGGACCAGTTCCTCCTGTCTGTCCCTCAAGCTCCTGGCATTGGTGTACAGACACTTCCTATTCAAAGCCCTAGGCTTCCTTGCACTCCCTGGTGGACACTGTTCCAGGGCTAGGGTAGGTGTGGATTCCCTTGGGTGCCCTAACCTGCTGGTTATGTAGTAGTTGCCTAGTGGGCTTGCATTGGCAGTTATCCACCCATTCCCTAGCAGGCTTAGTTTAAAGACCAGTCAAGCAGGTCAGGCAGTCTGGCTGAGAGGAGCCTTCTCCCCAGCGGAGTGAGGTGGAGGCTGTCTCTTCCCAGCAGACCATTGCCTCTCTCAACAAAGAGTGGACTGTGATTGTGGAAGCCAAAGCCTTCACAATGACACCAGTGCTGCAATCTCTGTTTGACTACCTCGATCCTCTTCTCCCTCCTCAGCCCATAGCCCAAAACCAAAAGCATCAAGGAAAACACCACCTGTACCCCAACCCTTTAAGCCCCACTCCTGAAGTCCTGTAGTGCCTCATGACCTGGCTGTGATTGCTCCAAGCCATGTCATTCATGCCCACATGAGTAAGGAGCCTAGGGTAGTGGTCGGTGGATCAGATGAGTTTCAGGATCCTCTCGGCAACCTCCTAGATGTGGGCTCCCGAGAAGCAGCAGAACTCCTGGGCTACGGGGTCAGGGTGGCAGATTGTGCCTTCAGTCCACCTCTGGAAGGAGTCTCCCATGATGACCACTCTACCAGTGGTGTTAGGGAGATCAGGGATGGTAGCTGAGGATGAGCCTGTGTTGCCTGCAGGCGCTGGCAGCTCTGCAGGCTTTACTGGGGCTGCAAGAGGTTCATACCTGTTGCAAAGCTCCAGAGGGGAGGGGACCCTGGTGCAGAGGGCCCTGGGGCCATTGACCACTTTGGTCCAACCCCCTGGCTGGACAGTATGGGAGATCCCCGAGTCCTCCTTTGCCCTGGAAGGTGACCTCAGTCTACCCTCTACCTCCAGGGTGTGAAGGGCCTGGCAGTAGGAGTCTACCTCCTGCTTACCATCCCTGATGGCATGCAGTCTCTGGAATGTGGCCTGGCTCTCCTCTATCTGGTGCCCCAGAGACTCCAACATGGAGCAAACCTCGAAAGGGGAGGTGGCCATGCTCCCAGTCCCATGTGCCTGGAAATGTGCCAGGGAGTCTCTGCAGCCAAGAGCCAGAGGCTCCGTCTGTGTGGAGTCCAGAACCATGGGCTCCATCTAGGTGGAGACCTCAGATGTGCCAGAGGGGGAAGCTGCAGACTCCAAGGGGACCCTTGGAGTGTGGTGTGTGCCTGTCTGCATTGTGGTGCTGGCAGCTGGCTACTGATGGGACTGCCTTCCCTGGGGCTCACTGGCAGGGCCTCAGGCCCTCCCGCTCACCCTCCTGTGCAAACTCCCATGCTAAACTCATACACTGGGTCCAGAAGCTCGCCTGTTTGCATGTCCTATTTGCAAGACTTCGGTTATGTAGCTCCCTAGGGGGCTGGGTGAAGTAGGAGCCGGGGCAGGGCAAGACCCTCTTTGGCTCCTTTCAGCTGCCTCCCCACAGCTGAGCTAAGCTAACCCCTCCCTCCATGGGCCCCACTTACCTCTGGCTGTGCTGGAGGTTGGCAGGGGTGCTCTGTGGCTGCTAGGGGTTGCTGGTGGGGCTTCAGGGTGTGGGGGCATGATGAGCTTGCACCTGTGCATCTTGTGCCACTCCCTAGACCCAACTGGGTTTTTTTTCCTTTGGTATGCCCTTTTAAACTGTGCACATGCACATTGGGCCTGCCACTGGCACTGCACTGCTCCCTGGCAAGGGGGGGCCCTGCCTGGGATTTGGGGGACCCTGCCCACTGGCAAGGGACTGGTGAGTACCCTCTCCCCCTCTTTTCTACCCCTGGGGGACTGGGTGAAGTAGGAGCTGGGGTGGGGTGAGACCCTCCTTGGTTCCTCTCAGCTGCCTCCCCACAGCTGAGCTAAGATAGTCCCTCCTTCCCTGGTAAATGAAAGTAGCAAATTTAAGTGGGATTAGTTAATGTGCGGTAGTGCACATGTAGATTCAACCCAGGAGCAAGTTTGCTTCCAGGTCTGCCCAGAAACTTGGGGGCCAGCCTGAGACCAGCCCTTAGGTTGCAGGCTAGGAGGCTTTCCTAGCTCAGGGCTGGGCTGCCTCTATGGCAGCCCCCATGTGTAGGCTATAAAATCATGCAGGCATTTTGAGTCTTGGGTTGCACTCAACAGGGCATCTGAGGGCACTGCAGACCCTGTATGTCCTCCTTGGCAGACCACAGACCTACCTGCCAGCACCCCAACTCTCCTGCTTGGCACTGTACTGCTGCACAGCTGCCAGGGCAGTGCCGTTGGGGCCAGCAGGGTGATGAATAGTGTTGTGGGCTGCTGCAGCCTCTGGCCAGGCCTGTCAGCTCCCCCCCCCCCGGATGGATTGCAGGCAGCTTCTGGGTAGCAGGACCAGTGCCACCTGCCTGCAGCATACCCCAGCAGCCTGCCCTGCACTTGGAAGTGCAGTGGGACATTGTCTTTGCTGCATGGCTGCCAGACCCTTCCTGTGCCCCTGCGCTGGGTGCCTCAGGCAGCTTCCCAGGGCTGGCAATACAGAGACAACTGTGCAGGGGCCCAGAAAGCCAGTGTGGGACTCACATGGCATCTTCCTCCTCATCCAGGTCTGTCACCATGTGTCCACATGCCTGTGCCCTCCACTTGGGGTCCCAACTGGAGCCAGGAGAAGACTGGTGACCTTGTGGCACTGTGGGGTGAGGCAGAAAAGCTGCACCAGTTTGAGCGGGACAGGCATCCCAGTGCCCACATTTATGAGGCCCTGTCAGGCCAGATGCAGGAATGTGGACACAGCCAGTTGGTGCAGCAGTACCGCATAAATGTCAAGGCCTTATGGGCACAGTGATTTGGCATGACCAACCACAATGGTTGGTCTGGCTGTGCCTGTAGGTTCATGACCTTTTTGCAGCAACTGACGGACATTCTTCTGCCCTGGAGCCCAGGCCACAGCCATGCTATCTTTAGCAGTACTGGCAGCCTGTTTGAGCCCCCGACTCATCCTGGCACCTCCAGTGACAGATCACCAGAGGAGGGACCCTCAGGCATACAGTGCCCCATCCAGCTTCCTGACTGCAGTTTTCACCAGCAGCTCAAGGAGCCCTGGCCAGTGCCTGCCTCACCAGCTTTGCAGTACCAAGGCCAGAAAAGAGGTGCAGTCAGCCATGACACCACTAGCCACCAGCAGCACCAGCTCCTCCCTGGTGGGAGCTCCTGGCTGGGCACCTGCATGGCATGCCCTGCAAACCAAGGACATTGGGCACAGCCACACACCATCACTGACAGAGAGGACTGTGCTGAGCTGCCAGCCTTACCACCACCACCCCCACAGTCCCTGCCCCTGTCCCCAGCCCCTGCTCCTGCCTCCCCTCCCCACCCAGCCTGCCCACACTCCTCTGACCCTGGGTTTGCCCCCCCCAGCATACAGAGAGGGGGGACACAGTGGAAAACTTTATTAAGCAACCCATGCCCCCTCAGCCAGGCACCCATGGGCCTCTCACACACTGAGGAATGTGGAGCATGGAGGACTTGGGGGCTCAGCTGGCAGCTGCCTGGGTCTGATACTGCCCGCCTGACTTATTATGCTCCCTGGGCACCTGTGCACATCCGACCCCAATCTGTGGCCAGGTAGTGCACAGTCCCTGGTACATTGCATCTTATCTGTGAAATGTTGCAAACTCTCACAAAAAGCTTCTGTCTCATGGCTCTGTAGGTCCTGCAGCTGAAAGCAGGGGATAAACCACACTTGGCAGTGGAATGTGGCCTTAGGGTCGCTGTCACCCACAGGCAGGGTGCTAGGGATGTGCTGGATCTGCCAGGCATACAATGGACCACACAATCCTCTCCCAGCAGATGCTGGTGGTCTCCAAGGAGCATGAGGAGGATGCATAGGCTTGGCAGGTGGAGGACATTGCCCATGAGGATGCATGGGACTGGCATGAGGAGGAGTGGGAGTGGGAGCACTGGGAGTTCCGGGCTGAGCTCCTAGCCCTGAAGCATGAGTCGCTGCAAGTGCTGTGGGAGCAGAACACCATCCTGAGTCAGGTAGTGCAGGCCACAGATGACAACTGCTGGGTGCTGGACACTGTTCTGGCTCTGGCTGTCATGTTCATGCCACATGCTGCCCAGCCTCTGATCCTAGCCCTGCATACCTCCTGGCAGCTGCCTGCCACCCAGCAGCAGTCCCCTGCCTGGGCCTGGGAGGAAGTCCTGCAGTGTCTTCAGTCACCAGGAGCCCTTGGCATGGCCTCTGCCCCAGGTCTGCCACCACTGAGCCCCATCCCCTGGGCCCAGGCCTTCCTCTCTCTCCAGTTCTACCCAAGTGCAAAGCTGGAGCTGCCTGGAGCACTTCCAGGACTGCATGCAGGCCTTGCCTGGCTTGGACTCCACCAGCCACAGAGGGAGTCACCTGCACCAGAGGAGCACCAGCCACCATTTCCCCTGGGTGAGCCCCTCACCCACCATACTTGTTGTGATATCTAGACCCATGGGGGAATGGAGAGATGCTGTGGTGCTGGCCACCTGTCCCTGGGCTCTGCCCCCTGGGCTCCCCCACCCCATGGTCCCCCATTCTGGGACACTACAAAAATCACTTTGTAAACAGTTCACACAAGGAAGAGGATTTTTCTTGCTGGTGGTGGAGGGGCTGTTTGCTGAGGAGGGAGGGGGAAGGAGGGGGTCTGTTTGATGTGAGGGAAATAAAGACTTGGGCTGTGTGTAGACAAAATGAGAGGCATGTGCACGCAACACTAAATGCTAAATGCTTTTGCACCACTTTAATGGTGTTGGTTTTTGCATGTCTCAGCAGCATAATGTGCCTTAAATGACTTGGCATGCAGCAAATTAAAACTCCTTCAAGGAGCCAGCATGCTGCCTCTAGAGCCATGGAACAAAGCAGTGGGCTCCGTGAAGCTAAGGGGCTCTGGAGGAACCCATGCAGGAAGCCTGGCAGCATCCCGGGAAAGCAGGCTTCGCCCAAGAAAAGCAGCAAGCCTGATCTTTTTTTCCACCCCCCTGGAGCTTGGCTGCCTGCCTGAGCTGTGCGGGGGCCCGGTGCTTCCCTCTGGCTGCAGTACCTGCTGGGACTGCCCAAGCCAGGTGCCTGCAGGTGCGTGCTGCCTGTGGGGGGTCTACTGCTGCCACAGAGGGAAGCACTAGCTCCCCCCACAGTGCAGGGACCGCTCCACCCATCAGCAGCTTGCCCTCCCCTCCCTGCCAGAGAGGCAGGTAAGTCAGCAGGGTGTGTGCACAACATGGGGGTTTAATCAGCCCTAAATTGAAGAGGTGTTTTTTACAACCCACTGCTTCAATTTAGCGCCTTCATTTTGTCTACACGCACCCTTGTTCTTCTGACATGTGCTGCAGTGAGGGTGGTGCAGGGGGTGGGCAGGTGAGGTTGGGGGTCCATGGGCAGTAGTGCAGGTGAGCTAGAGTGGGGAGCACAAGAGAAGGTGGTCAGCCAGGGCCTCCTGCATCCAGTGCCCTGGCCTCCACTGGTGGGTGTGCAGCTGTCCTGGGACTTGGGCAGGGGGGCCTGCTGGGGCCAGCAATGCCAGCACCATGGCAAGCAGGAGCATGGGGCACTGGTTATTACTTTCAGGGGCAGGGGCTGAAGCGATCACGGTGCAGGGAGGCAGAGTGGGCAAGGAGAGACCTGCCGCATGCTGCCTCTGCTTGGCGTGCTGCTCCTGGGCAAGGAAGGGGCTTGCCAGAGAGCAGAGAGCGGGGCTGGCTTTTGAAGATGGTTGCTGGGTACCGGCAGCTGCAGATGGAACCTAGAGCTCCCCCTGCTAGTGGTAGGGGCCCATTGCAGGGCTTGGTGCAAATATGTCTAATCTCTGCATGTGCTGATGCCATCTTGAAAACCCTTACACTTGAGTAGCTTACACCAGAGTAAACATAGGCCAGAGTCAGTGCATGTGTAGATGTGATCAGTTAGTCTCAACCTGTACTTTCATCATCCAATAAGCAGTATAGGATTCTGCCCTGAGAGCTCAGAAAGAAATGCTCAATTCCATAGGCACTGAAGGCCCACAAACTTATATAAAAAGCCTTGCCCAATCTAACAGAATTTCCCAATAGACAGCTATAACTGTTTTGCAGAAATAATATAAAAAACTACAGAATTGACTGAAGAATGGGATAGAGTCTAACAATTTCCCCCCATCATATTGACGTTGACCACAGGGATGTCATTTTCTGTTGAGCTTTTAGTTGGTTAAAAAATCAAAAAAAGGTATGGAAGAAATTTTAATTCCTATGAAAGTCTCTAGTAGTTTCCCATAAGGGAAAGCATTTTCCTGTATAAGAATTTCTATAGGAGAATAAGCCCCTAACTTTGGAACTTGTATATTAGGGGAAAATTCCTTCCTGATCCATGCAGGTGGCAAGCTGAAGCCCTGAAATATGAGATTTTATTATAGTCCTTGTCTTACTGTATTCCATGTCAGTGTATGAGCAAAGTGAGGGTAATGCTTGTAATCTTGTCTCTACATGGTCCGTGAAGGAAGGGGATGAACCAGAGGGAACGCATTTACAGATTCCAAGGGCAGAAGATAAACCCTAGTTAAGGATCTTGGATAAGTTTACAGAGGGAATAGGATCACAGAAAGGGGAGTTCTAGCTTTCTAGTTAGGATGTATGTTGCATGGAGTTGTATTTGTGGTCCCCTTATTGCAGCACAGAGTAGATGGTACCTTGTTATCCCAGGCTTCCGGGCTTTGCTGGTCAAAATGTAGGGTCAGGAAGGAATTTTTTTCCCCATCCTGTTACTATATGTTTAGTTGGCGGTGATCCTGTCTTGGGCAAGGGTGGACTAGATGACTTCCCAAAGTCCATTCCAGTCCTACTTTTATATGACTCTTTGACTATATGACTCTCCAGCCCCTTCCCTTCCCCTCTGCACACAGAAGCCAACATTTTTTTCCTAGATGCTGGGTTAAATCAAATCTTCTAGAAAATCTCTCAAATCCTGTCTTAAAGACTCCAGGTGAAGGTGTCTTATATCAAGGTTGAATTTATTTAACTGCCAGCCTTGGGATTTAACTATGCCTTTGTCAGCACAGTTGAAAATCCCCTCACTGTGTATGAATAGCCTATAAGCAATGATGAAGTAACATTTCAAATGCTCTTTGAAAAAGTTTCTCTTTGATAAATTGAGCTCACTTTGTGAAGTTTATTTTTCAACAATTAGATCATTTTCTTGCCCCTCCTTTGAATTCTTTCTGATGCCTGTCTTGCACATGGACACCAGACTTGAGCAAGGTAAATGTAACCAGGTGGCAGGGATGGATCCAAGGTGGTGGGGGGAGAGGGTGTAGTGGTGCAGTTGCATCCTCCTTTGATCCCTTGTTCATCCAATGTTTAAAACCAACTGCCTGACAGTGGCACCAGCATTTCTAGTCAGGCAGTGCTCGGGGTGTCACTTGACTTTATGGCTTATTATTTTACAGTAATCTACCTGATCCCTCCTAAACTCTTCATTCCACCCAGGTTAATGACCCTCTCTTCTTTTTAATGTGCATGATGTTCTACCATTCAAGCTATCCCTTGTTCTGTAATTCTGCTCTTAGCTGCTCCTGGGAATGAAACTCCTTGTCTACAGTCCTGCAGACAATTTTTAACTCATTCCAATTAAGTTATATTTGTTTTTGTTTCAATCTTAAATTGACTAATACAGACCTAGGTCCCTGGCATATTAGTAAAGCTTCAAGTTTATTTTTAACTAGAGAAAAATATCTCTTGTTTTATAGGTGACAATGCACCTGACCATCTGCATCCCACTTTTCAAAATTCTAGATCAGCTTATGCCAGGCAGTTCTACTCATTATTGACATGTAGTCAACTGTTAAATTTTAGGTCAGTGATTAGATTTTCTTCATTGGAGTGAGGCCCAATATGGAGTTATCTTGTGTTGACTGCAAGCTTTTTAGTTTTAAGAAATGCTTATGTGTGATTTTTAGAAAATCTAAAGGGGGTTTTCTGCTGGCTGAATGAGATGTTAATCAAAGTCTCCAAGGTTGAAGTCACCCATGAAAACACTGCTTTTCCCCATACATGTTCTGGGCTGATGTGTGGCAGCCAATCACACTGCTGCCCCAGTAGTTCGCTGCCCTGGGACATGGAGCTGTTCCTGTTCCCTGACAGGCCAGGCTTGACTTTTGAACCAATTATGAATCTGAAAGCCATTTTCTGTTACTATCCTCCTACCCAAATGGATGTCCATTGGGATATCTTTAAAGGGAGGGCTACACAGCAGTACAAAATTTGCTTTACTTATCTTTCCTTATGCTCCACTGGTTTTTGTTCCTGAATACTATGGCTAGTGTTGTCTGATACAAATGTTGAACTATTCTTAAGCCTGTAGAAATGAGGGATTAGGGATCTATCTGATTGGATGGGGTTGATTTACATTTTTGATCCAAGAGGATCAAAAGTAGGTCCATATGCAAACAGATATGGGAACAAATTTACTAGTTAGTGTTCTTTTCCTTCAATCTTTATGCTGTTGGATGTGTACTAGAAGGTGTCCACAACACTGCTTCAGGTGTGGAGGCTCATCTGAGCTTGAAAGACATAGGTGTGCTCCAGGGTGGAGGGGTGGGTGCTTTAATTAGAGTGGCTCCGAGAGCTGCTATAATTAAAGTGCCTGCAGCATCACATGTATCCAGCATCTCATGCTTCAAAATGGTGGTGGGGGTTGCTTATTCAATGAGCTTTAGTTCAAGCATCCTTGCCACCATTTTGAAATGCAGGGGTGCTCAATATATATGATGTTGAGGCTGTGGGAGTGCACTAATTAGATGTTCCAGCAGACTCGCAGAAGACTCGATTAATTGAGTCTGCTCTATCATGTGTATAGATGATCCATGTGCCAACTTCATCTTTAGTGTAACAGCCTGGTGTCCAACACACAGTGGAGACATAGGCAGTAGAGCAGGCAGTGGCACACGTTCTCCCATGGCTGTTTCTACTGCCCATTCAACCCCTCCCTGACCTCTTGCTTGCTAGATGCACTATGGGACATGGGACTGTGCTGGGCTTTTGAGGCCAGGCAGGGGCTGCACATTGCTGTCAAAACAGGATCTAATAAGCTCCATCTCCATTTGGAATAGGCAGAATTCAAGCAAATCATTCCCATGTATGAATGTTTTTTGATCTGACTTAGCCCTGAGCCCAGTGATTAACCAGGGCTCTGGTGTTCCCAGAGTGGAGTTGACTATTAAAATATCAGAGTGTTGGCTACAAAGGACCAACTCACAGGATCATTATGAAATTCTAGTTTATTAGATGAATGCAAAAGTCAGATCATAAACCTTGGGGCTGATGCCCTCAAAAACACAAACATTCACATGCACACACACACTCACAGTAGCTAGCTATGAACACTAAGCACTGATATCAAGATATACCTATTCCCAAGTGCTGGAGTCCACCGTTGATGGCCAGTTGAGGCTTCTTTCAGTGGAATGTTGCTTCAGAACGGGGTTGCCAGCTGGTCCTTCTGGCTGAGTAGGCAGGGTGCTGGTCAGGTCAAAGAGGGCGCCATTGGGGGTCATTCTTCACTGCCTTTTATCCCTCTCTGGGAGACTTTGGTGACTTCTCAGTTTTCGGGCTTACCCGGTCCAGGGGTCATTGATCTCGTAGGACGTCCCCTTTGGTGGTTGCCAGATGGCAGCTGTCAGCCCCAGAGGTCATGTCCGCAGGTATGTGCAGTCTTGGGAGTCTGTTGATGAAATTTGATTAATTCACTGCTATGATGAATAGGGCTCTGGGAGTGGTTGACTGGGGTGGGTATTCAGTCTCAAGAGTAAGTCTTCTGCATTGATTAGTTCAAACTGGGACTTCTGTACCTTTAACAGTGAAGTTTTAGGGAGTTCCTGGCTCTGTATTGATCCTTTTCTCTTGTTAGTCTGTGGTTTCATGGGTGTTAATTGCTGCTCATTAACTTGTTATCCTGGCTAGCTATTGTGTTAAGCAGTCAATCATAATTCATTCAAGGACCTGCTCAATACAGAGAAGCCACTGTTTGATTCCCACCCTTGCTAACATTGTTACATGGTACAACTTTTAAACTTAAAGTACATTTGTTAAAAAGTTAAAAAGCATATAATACAAAACATAAAAGGGTAAAATGCCATGACACATACAACAAATAGACCAATTTTATACCCATAAAAGCATCTACAAACTATATTTTTATTACAAGTACACCTTATATTCTATAAAAATAATAATACAATAGAAGAAGAGGGAGGAAGGAAGAAAACTGAAAGCATCCCCAAAAGGGGACATATGCTGCAAAAGGGGCTTTTGCCATATGGAGGGCCTTCACATTGAGGAGGGGAGGGGCAGGCAAAAAAAAAAGGTTTCTTGTTACAAGAGGACCCTCAGAAGATATTTTGCCATCACTGGATTGGACCAGAATGCCAAGGTATCTATTATGCTTGAGGGGACAAGGAACATGAAAAGGTTAAGAGGTTTGGTCTGGATGCTTTGCTGACACAAACACAGCTGAACCCGTGTGGTCCAAGAATTGGGATGGGAAGTTCTCTGGCTTTTATTCTTTGTGCATTTTTTTCCTTCCTAGACTGCTACTTCTGGGGTCAAATTAATGGAGGGTCTGGTCTTTGATGCTTTATTAGCCAGTCAGAAACCTAAAAACAAGACTTAGCTTTACTTGGGACTCAAAACTGAGGTCAATTAGGTGACTTCAAACATTACAAACACACATTCCACAAGATAGAGGAGAAAGAAAGTGAATAACTTTTCCAAATTTTAACAAAATGTTTTGGTTCAATTCAGGGGAAAATGTTCGAGTCAGTTCTTACCTTGTCATTGGAGATTTGCAATCTACTCCAGTAATCAGATTGTACTATAACAGTCACAGTAACTGTGTGCTATTTGTTACCTTCTCGTGGAATATTGCCAGGGAGAAAAGGTATGGTTTAAGTAGAGTGTGTGTCCAGGAGAAGTTGAAACAGTTGATGTATATTTATCCCAGTACAGTGCTGCCTACTACACAGAATGTTCCATCTGTTTCCCTGACTTAGAATTAGTTTTTGATGGATTGGTGAAAAAAGAAAGGCCCCAAATCTACAATACTGTGAGATGTAGAGCATGGAGTGGAGTTGATTTAACATGCTTTGGACTTGCTAAGAGATTATTTGCTATGTGATGATAAAGCCCATTCCATTGCTGGAAATGGTGGACTTGGGAAGATTTGTCACTTTCCCAAAAGCAGACCTAGAAAATTTTCCTGGCATAAAAATAAGGGTATAAAACAAAGCAAAAGCCTTACAGCTTTCTAGGAGTGAGGGGTATTTCTCTTTGTTATTACTCTTCATTGCCATTCTTTCTGATCTCAATGGACAATTTGCTTGGCAAGGTCAGCTGCTATCTCCCTCTCCTTGTCAGATGTACAAGTGAAGTGAAAGTAAAGTTGCTTCCAGTGTGTTCAATGGCATTCAGAGGAACCCAGGCTCCAAGAAAGGCTAGAGGATAACCAAGGGGGAATCATGGCTGGATCAGACCCCAGCAAGGAGGCTAGGGAGAAGAACAGGACTCTGAAGTTGTATATGCTGACCCCCAGAATGCCAGTGTTGTCAGCTGCATGTAACCAATTCTTGGCAATATACAAAACAAAGCTACTGATTAAATCTGAAACTTGTTACACATAGATTTTTTCCCAATTCTAACTGAGTCCCCACCTGACTGTGTAGACATCAATGCCACAGTCGCCTAGCTTTCTGACACTGTCTCCCACCCCATTCTCATTAAAAAGCTAGGCAACTGTGGCATTGATGTCTACACAGTCAGGTGGGTCGCAGATTGGCTGAGGGGCCGCACCCAGAGAGTGGTGGTGGATGGGTCATATTTGACCTTGAGGGATGTGGGCAGTGGAGTCCCCTCAGGGCTCAGTCCTCAGGCCTGCACTATTCAATGTCTTTATTAGCAACTTGGATGAGGGGTGAAAAGCATCCTGTTTAAATTCACTGACAATACCAAGATTTGGGGCAAGGTGGGCATGCTAGAAGGGAGGGACAGGATACAGCTGGACCTGGACAGGTTATAGGTGTGGGCGAATGTGAATAGAATGGGATTCAATACTGACAAGTGCAGGGCTTAGGCAGCATACCTAAGCATACCTATAGGCTGGGGAACTCCCTTCTTGAAAGCACAATGGAAGAAAGAGATCTTGGAGTCATTATCGATTCCAAAATGAACCTGGGGTGCCAATGTGAGGACGCAGTCAGTAAGGCCAACTGCATCTTGTCATGCATCCACAGATGCATCACAAGTAGGGCCAAGGAGGTGATCCTCCCCCTCTATGTGACACTGGTCAAGTCACAGCTGGAGTACTTCATCTAGTTCTGGGTGCCATGCTTTAAGAGAGATGTGGCCAACATCAAGAGGGTTCAGAGGAGGGCCACTCACATGATTCGGGGACAGCAGGGCAGACCCTATGAGGAGAGGCTATGGGACCTGAACCTGTTTAGCCTTCACAAGAGAAGGCTGAGAGGGAACCTGGTGGCTATCTATAAACTTACCAGGGGGACTAGGAGACCCTGTTCCTCCAAGCACCTCCTGGAGTAACAAGGAATAACAGCCATAAGTTGTTTGAGAGTAGGTTTAGGCCGGACATTAGAAGGCACTGGCAAGTGGTGCTGGCTCCTACCTTGGGGGTCTTTAAGGGTGTCTTGTACTCCTCCTGATTGTAGTGCCATAACACAAATAATATGTAGTTAATATGTAGTTAATATGGCTAGGATCTGGAACCAACTTCCAAAGGAAGTGGTGCTGGCTCCTACGTTGGGGGTCTTTAAGGGTGTCTTGTACTCCTCCTGATTGTAGTGCCATAAGCACAAAGTCTCTCACCCAGTCACCCCCCTTACTAGAAAGGGGCACGAAAAAACAACATACCATCTGACGTCAACAATGATGGGGGGAGAGAAAGGGTGAAAGCTTTAAAAACCGTGCCCAGCCCAAACCCGGCCATTTTAGGACTCAATCAAACAATCCTGTCTGTCGTGGTCTGGCCAACCGTGACACTGCTTGTCCGCCACTGAATTTCCCGGCTTGACCCTTCCCCTGCGCATTGATCCGATTTACGATCCGTCGATGAAAAGAGAATTAGCAGTCTGCTTGTAACTTAAATAGCTGAAACAGAAAGTGTTTAATCAAGCTGCTGTGCCTACGAGTCTCCATCATCGGCGTGTAAGTAAACAAAAATAAAAGCTTCTTTACTACAACTCATAAATTTTGTACCCTAGCTTGCGGTCAACAGACTCCGTGACCCATAGCTAGAGAAAATCTTACTCCTTCTCTTAAAGGCAAAACAAACCTCTACACAGTGCCTCAGGTTTGAACTCTGCAGCGCACGACAAAGGGGAGGCTTGACAGTTACCTAGCTGGGGTCATATGAGCCCAGTATTCTCTCCTGCCCAGGGCAGGAGGTCAGACTTGTAGATCTACTTAGGTCCCTTCTGACCCTACATCTATGAATCTATGAGTTCCTTGTCCTCACTGAGCATTTATACATGTGCTCTGGGAGTGGAGGGAGAGGGGGCACTTTAATTAGAGTGACTCTAAGGGTGCCTATACATGTACAGAGAAGCTGCTCCAACATGCTGTAATTTCAGCACATCAGAGCATGATAATTACTGTGCTCCAGACTCCAGCATCTCATGTATTAGCATCCCCATGCTGAAAAATTCTGGCAGGGATGCTTTAATTAAAGCTTGTCAAATGAGCTTTATTTAAAGTGCTGCTCTAATTAAAATGCCTGGAACGTCTCATGTATCAGCACCTCTGCACTGAAAAATGCTGGCAGGGGAACTTTAACTAAAGATTGTCAAAGGAGTTTTATTTAAAGCACCCCTGCCACCATTTTTCAGCCTGGGCATGCTAATATACAAGATGCTGAAGTCTGCGGGAGTGCAGTAATTCCCATGTTCCTGGAGCATGCATATAAATGCCCTGAGAACCACTCTAATTAAAGTGCCTGGACTGTCTCATATATTAGCATTCCCGTGCTAAAAAATGGTGGCAGGGTGCTTTAATTAAAGCTTGTCAAATGAGCTTTAGTTAAAGCACCCCGTCATCATTTTTCAGTGCAGGGGTCCTAATGTAAAAGATATTGGAATCTGCTGGAGGGCAGTAATTACCATGTTCTAGCAGACTCAATTAATCAAGTAATTACAGCACATCAGAGCAGCCTCACTACATGTGTATAGGTGCTCATAAAGAATTACTTACATGTCGAGGGTAGGGCTGTTCAGAAATTTGTTGATTAGAAGAAAAAACTGAAAATAGAGGGTTTGATTAAATGAATATTTTTGCATAAATGTGTCAGCTTTCCTTGACTTTTATTTTATTTCTATTAAAAAAAAGAATAAGAAAATAAAAAATCAGACATTATTTTCAATTATGTCCAACATTCACCTTTCACACTCCAGCCAGATTTGATGCAGACCAAGCAAAAAAAATCTGGAAGCATCTTTTTAATGAAGAAGGCAGATTTCCACCCAAGAGCTTCCCCTTGCTTAATAAAATACTGAAGTAATTCTGTTCCAACTTTAAAAACAAAACAACCCATTTGACCTGAGATGAAGCAGTGGATTAATACTGGCCGAGAGCTTCCATCATAGCAATTCAAAGACTAATGTTTCACTGGCATGTATTTCTGCTTCAAATCCTGACTGTCATGCTGATATGGCAGCCACTGGGTTTTGAACAAATTCTACAGCTGATTTTGTCCCAAGGTGTCCCAAAGCCCATAGCAATGACACATTTCTTCCTCTGCCTTCAGTAGAAGAAGCCAACTTTTCAGCTACCACAATTACCTCATGAATATTCATACAAAGATTCAAAGGCCTGTTCCTGATATACACCAATTTCCTGTTCCTGTTCCTGTGCTTGTTGTAAATTCAGGATGGATTCTCTAAGGGCAGCCTATGGTGGTGTGAAAGTCCAAGTCAGAAAATGGAAGGGTTGCCTTTGGGATATAACCATGCGGGTAGTCACAGGTCAGATTAAAAACCATTCACACACAGGAAGGACTTGCTAGAATTCTGCCTATCCCAAATGAAGCTGCAGCTTGTTAGACCTTGTTCTGATAGCCCTGTGCTTCATAGGCAGAGTAATACCCAGACTTGGTGGGCAATGGCCCAGGGCCCTTCAGGAAATGCCACCATACCGTACGAGAGGCAGGCAGTCCAGCATGCATATGTGCATATGCAGGCCTGCTTCAGGCACACTGGTGGCCAGAAGCCAAGCAGAGAGCAGGAACAGGGAGCAGCTGCACAGCCCAGCAGAGAGGAACTCTCTGTGCATGGTGGTAAGTCTGGGCAGGGGAGCACACTGAAGCCCCCGCAGTGAGGGAATGGGCTGGGACAGGGCTGGAGCCATGGCATTACCCAGCTCCAACCAGGGCAGTGCATGCCTGGGGCAGGGAGGAGGACTGAGGCACTGGCAGGCAGGCAGTCCAGGAGTTCTGGAAAGTGTGAGGAGGGGCAGCTCCCTGTTGCTTTGTGCACCTCAGGCCAAGGGAGGCACGAAGGGGGGAAGTGCGTTCCCCATATTTGTGCATGGGGCAGAGGCAGGATGCCTTTAAAGCCTAAATTTAGGGCCCTGTGTTTTTTAAAAAATGTACATCTACATTTTTTTTAAACACAAAGCACTAAATTTAGGCTTTAAAAGCTCTGGGTAGCTAGGTAAGTGGCCTGAAGATTTTTCAAGTATGCCAAGCGGCCCATTCATGGAGCAGCCTAGCTTCAGATATGGAGCTTTTAACATAACATAATTTGCCCAACTGCCGGGCAGGGTAGGGAGGGGACCCAGGGCTCTGGCAAAGGCAGGAGGCAAACAGACCAGAACAAACTTTGCTCCAAACCCCACACCCACCCACAGCCCCCACAACTTCACAAATAACCACCCCTCCCCCCCACACACTTTAAAAATAGCCTCTCATGATTTACATACCAAATCTCTTGATTTTTAAGTGTTTGTCTCAAGATTTTTGACAGGGTGGGGTTGGAAATACTGCACTGATTTTATGTCCCTCCCCAACCTGATTGACATTTGGCATAGGTACATATTATACAGTTTTATAAGCTGCTGAGGGGGGCAGCTGTAGCCCCCCCCGGCACGGATGTTACCGGCTCTGATCAGCTGAGACTCCGGCACCCAGGAATTGCACCCGGGTCTCGGCCTCGGTGCTGCAGGGAGAAGAGAGTCAGTATTGCATCCTGGTGCCCAGACCCTATGGGGGGGGGGGTCCTGGACCTGCTCGAGGTTCACTAGGGACATGGAGGAGGTGGCCTGCTGTGGGGAGCATGGGGTAAGGACATTACCTGTACTGGCAGCTGGTGCCCTTGCTGAGCTGGCAGAGGCCTTCTTACCTGTCAACTTACTCCCTTGCGAGGTCAGTTGTTCTCATTCTCCTGCCACGTCTTGTTGTTATTGCTGGGATACAGTCCTTGCTGATGCTTCATGGGATCTTTCTCTGCTGATTTCTTCATGGGGCTCCAGCCTCCCCTTTACCCCACCCTTACCACATCCGTGGCTTGAATGGCTATCATTGTTAGGAGTCTCTCCCTTTACGGATGATCTCTTCTCACCCATGTCTCTCGCTGGCAGAGGAGAGTTGCTCCTATCCTGGCGGCTCTTCTTAAATTGCCTGAGGTCTCGGCCCCACATCCTGATGACTATGCTTATCACAGTGTGGCCTTAAAAACGTTTCTTTACACATTAACTGAAAACGCAATATAAAGTTCTACCATCCAGCCTTCCCTGAGATAGGCTCTGAGGTAATATATTCTTGTCATGGCTTCTACAGTCTTGCCCCTTAGGATGAATCACTGCCAATTAGCCAGTCTGATTCCCATCCCTGGTCAGCCACTGGACTGCCTCCAGGTCTCACCCTGTCTGTTCTTGCATCGCTGCCTGACTCCTGTCCCTACTCAGCCCTGAGAGGTACCTCTGAGTCCCAGTGTTGCCAATATTGATTTGGCCTTAAACACTTCCAGTATTCTCTGCTGGGTTGCTCTGTTCCTTCTTGTGATTCAATCTTTGCTGAGGCTCACAATGGGCTTAGTGCCCGGAGCGAGCCGTGCACATCTTCCTGGCCCCACCCCCCTCTGGCAGGTTTCTTCACTGCAAGCTGTATCTCTCCCCAGTTGTGTGCTGGCACCCTCCTCTCACCCATTTCTCCTGGGGCATATCTCCAACTCTACCCTCCTTCTGAGTCACTCTGAGCTTCCGCTTCCTGGCTCCCCACCTCCTCTCAAGGTTACTTGCTGCTTCTCCCCTTCTCCCCTGTCCTTGCCATTGCTAGTTCCCCAGTCCCACCTCCTCCCAGGCCCTGCCCCATTTTTCCCCTAACCCAGAGGTTCAGGCAGTTGCAAAACTGCTGTGCCAGAGATTGTTGTGTTGGTGTTGGTGCCTCTCTATCTGCTGGGTAAGGAGACAGAAAGGAAAAAAACCTTAGTTTCATAGTTTGTAGGGTCGGAAGAGACCTGAGCAGATCATCTAGTCCGACCCCCTGCCATGGCAGGAAAGAGTACTGGGGTCAAATGACCCCAGCAAGATGTTCATCTAACCTCCTCTTAAACACCCCCAGGGTAGGAGCCTGCACCACTTCTCTTGGAAGCTGGTTCCAGACCCTAGCCACCCTGACTGTGAAGTAGCGCCTCCTGATATCTAACCTAAACCTGCCCTCTGCCAGCTTGGGACCGTTATTCCTGGGCACTCCTGGCGGTGCTCGGGGAAACAGTGACTTCCCCAATGCCTGCTGATCCCCCCTGACTAGTTTATAACAGGCCACAAGATCCCCCCTCAGCCTTCTCTTTTGGAGGCTGAACAGGTTCAGGTCCCGCAGCCTCTCCTCATAGGGCCTGCCCTGTTGTCCCCTGATCATAGAAGCGGCCCTCCTCTGGACCCTCTCGATGCCGTCGACATCTCTCTTGAAGTGCGGCGCCCAGAACTGGATGCAGTACTCCAGCTGCGGCCTGACCAATGCCGCATAGAGGGGAAGGATCACCTCCTTGGACCTGCTCGAGATGCATCTGTGGATGCATGCTAAGGTGCGGTTGGCTTTCCTGACTGCCTCCCCACACTGCCAGCCCATGTTCATCTTGGAGTCAATGATGACCCCCAGATCCCTTTCCGCCTCCGTGCTGACAAGAGGGGAGTTCCCCAACCTGTAGGTATGGTGCCGGTTGTTCCTCCCGAGGTGCATCACCTTGCACTTGTCTGTGTTGAAACCCATCCTATTCTCATCCGCCCACCCTTGTAACCTGTCTAGGTCAGATTGTAGCCTGTTGCATCCTTCTAATGTTCCCACGTCCCCCCACATCTTAGTGTCATCAGCAAATTTGAACAGGGTGCTTTTTACCCCCTCGTCCAAATTGCTGATGAAGATGTTGAACAGTGCGGGCCTGAGGACCGAGCCCTGAGGAACCCCACTGCCCACGTCCTTCCAGGTTGAGAAGGACCCATCCACTACCACCCTCTGGGTGCGGCCCTCCAGCCAGTTGGCGACCCATTTGACTGTGTGGGTGTCTACACCACAGCCCCCCAGTTTCTTAATGAGAACAGGGTGAGAGACAGTGTCAAAAGCCTTCTGGAAGTCCAGGAAGACTATATCCACTGCTACCCCTGCATCTAGTCATCTGGTGATCTGATCATAAAAGGCCACCAGGTTGTTTGTTGTCTCTTCCCCTCTCACAACATCTGATACCAACAGGTGTACAACCTACTTTTGTTGGTTGTAACCCTCCTAAAATTGCATTCCTGCAGAACAGTTTGCCAAAGACTGGCTTTTTTCATACCTGAGAGATTTCTGACCATCCTTCATATCCCTCACCATTTTTAATTTCTTTTTTTTTTGCCTGATAAAGGATGTGTGTGTCTGAAAGACTGCAAATAATAACTTTTTTGAGACTATTTAGTTGGTCTAATAAAAGACATTGCTTCTACCCAAAGACTCCAGCTACAGGTCAACAACCCCCTCCCTCCACCTTCCTGGATCATCCAGAAAGAGCACAAAACACTTGCAGATGCTCCCTTTGTTAGAACAATGGGTGTTTGTACCCAAAAGCTTGCAAAAAAGAATTTTTTCAACTATTTCAGTTGGTCTAATAGAAGATAGCTTATAGTGGTGGTTTCACCAGTCTGAATGCATTTGCTATGTACTGAGCTCCAAGGAAAATAGAGAATGCCTTCTGGCTAGTTTGAGTCTTCTTTCAAGATGGCTTATCCCAGGAGCCAATATGCAAGAATGCCAATCTGTGAAAAAGCCACAAGATAATGGGTGAGAAGCAGGTAGGGGTGGAAGTAGGGAAATATTGACCTGCAGCTGGAGTCTTTGGCTAGAGGCACTATCTTTTATATTTAATATTTCAGAAATCATTTTAAAAAATTGAGATGTATTGTGTAGGCCTACTGCCTTATTTTAATTACAAGAATCTTGAACGGTATGCTTAGACTCATATTTGAGACTATCAGTATAGCCTGTATTTTTCTTGTAGTAGTTTACTGTAGTGTAGGTATAATGTGAAATGTGTATTTTAAAAAAATAGTCAAGCAAGAGTATACATAACCACTAAACTAAAATATCATTCCTTTCATGTTATTATATATTTATGGTGATCCCATGCATCTGAGTAATTTTCCTAAGGCAGTTTTTTTATTCAGCGGGGTTGGAGCAGGGCCAGCCGCAGCTGTATTGCTGGGCTGGAGAGGACGGAACCTCCAGGACCCCTGTGCCCACCCCACTAGGCCCTGCACAGCTGGAGTGGGGTGGGGTGGGGCATGGGACAGAGCCACGGCTCATCTGGGGAGCATGCGGAGGGTTGGTGGCTCCTGCTGCTGCAATCATTCTGGGGACCATGGGTGGTGCAGCTGCTCCCCCAACTGTAGCCTCCCTCCCAGCGTACCATGCTCCTCCACCAGGAAGAGCCCAGCACAGCCCCAGCCCCAGCCACAGCTGAAGCCTTCCCTGCCCCACACAGATTGGGGGCATGCACCCACTATGCCTCCTGGAGTGCATGTAGTAGCAGGAGCCCCTGGAGGAGCCACAGTCCCATTCCGCTGGTTGGTCAGTGCCTGCCCCACCCCTGCTGCAGCTGCTGGAAGCCTTTGGCCAGGATTCTTTGCAGCCTACTGCTGCCCCACATTTGGGGAGGGCTAAGCCCCATTAGCACCCCCCCTTCTGCCACCTATGCCCATAGTGCATCTGGCAAGTGGGAGTTGGGGGTGGGGGGGAATGGGGCAATAGTAGCAGCCCTGGGAGAGCCTGTGCCACTGCCTGCTTCACTATCTATGGTCACAGCAGAACAGCAGCAGCAGCAACTGCCATTCAAGTGAAGAATCCTCTCCCCGTCCTCCTGCCCCTCCCATGGTCCCATTGCTCTCCAGTGGTCAGCACCCCCACCCTGCTCCATTCTGAGAAGTTTTTTATGCTTCTGCATATAAGACCCTTAACCTCAGTTCCACTTTGGAATTTCCAGACATCAAATAATGGAGCCTCTCAATGCAAGTTTAAAGAAAAAGGATGTACATGGCAGAACCAAGGGAAACCGAGACACAAAAGTGAAGGGGTTGGTTCACAGTCAAAAAGTGAATGGGAAACAAGCCAGGAGAAGAGCTGAGTGCATATTTTTGGTTGAGGGGTGTATTTGGTAGCTGTGTTTTTCTGAGATAAAAAGAAAGGCAGAACTCTTTTCTCTTTGATGTGTAGGTAAGGCAGGATTCCTTCCCTGGTGGTTTCAGATGGCAGAAAGGTAGGGAGGTGTAACATTTTTTCTTGTTGTTCAACAATGAAGTTTAAATCCAAAATCAGCAAAAAGTCAGCATCTTCCCTTGTTTCAGGGATGTATTTGGTAGCCATGCTGGTCTGAGACAAAAAGATATGCAAAACTCTAGCATTCTTGGTTCAGAGATGACACCTTGTATTAGACCAACTAAGAAATGACACCACCAGGGAAGGAATCCTGCTTTATCTGCACATCAAGGAGCAACTCACAAAGACATTCTCATGGACCCAGAGGAACAGACTTCTACTTTCAGCTTCTTCTGTACAAAAATGAAGTTTATTTTCTACCTATGGGGAGTTTTTACTATCTTTAAATTTCCCTAAGCCTGAGGAAGGGCACATGCACCTGAAAGCTTGCAGAATTTTTTTTTTTAATTTCTTAATTGGTCTAATAAAAGGTATCATCTCTGAACCAAGAGTTCTAGAGTTTTGCATTTCTTTTTGCTTGAAACTTTTTTGGACATAAAATGCAGATACTGCATTTCACAGCAGTGATACTGAAACATTCTGAAATTTTATCTTGGTTTTGCTAAATTAGTATTAAAAATTTAAGTAATTTCAACAAGTTAAAATATTGCCAGCCAACAGTTTCTCAGCAGCAATGCTTCATTTTCTGAGTTGAAATGTTTTGACTTGAGATTACGAATTTTCTTCATAATCCAAGGCTGTGACAGAACTCCAACTGGTTACTAGTACCAAGGATAATAAAAAGTCCTTTTTTAGATATGTGGGGAGCCAGAGGAAAAGCAAGGGCAACATTGGACCCCCACTGAACCAGATGGGACAGCTGATGACCAATGCCCAGGAAAAAGCCAGCCTACAAAATGGGTACTTCGCATCAGTCTTTCACCAGTCCCATGGGACACCCCTGTCCACTGTGGGACAGGAAGGCCTAGGTGATGGAGATTCCTTTCCCTCCATCAATTCTGACCTCATAAAGGAACACTTTGAGAATCTGGATACCTTCAAGTCAGCCGGCCTTGACAATCTGCACCCCAGGGTACTCAAGGAGCTAGCGAGCATCATAGCCCAGACTCTGGCATGGATTTTTAAAAACTCTTGGTGCTCTGGTGTAGTGCCTGAAGACTGGAAGAAGGCCAATGTGGTGCGTATCTTCAAGAAAGGGAGGAAAGTGGATCCGGCTAACTACAGGCCCATCAGCCTGACTTCTATCTCGGGAAGGTCTTAGGAAAGATGTCCCACAGTTGGACATCAACATGGATGGTTGTTCCTCTGGGTAGCGGAGCATTTGCTGCTGTCACATCCAGCGCATCACAAGCTATGTTTCCCCAGTGCTGACATTCATTGGGTCATGCCCATGACAGCAGTTTAATTGCATTGCCATTTGAAAAGCAGCTTTCCTCTAGGTTCAGGTAGGAAATGCTGCTGGGATGATGGGGGTGGGGGCGGTGGGTCAGGAAATGCTATTTTATAGTAAATGTCCAAGTGTTGCCATATCTATCTAGGGATTTCTTGAGTCTAAAAAGGTTGAGAGCCACTGCTATACACCAAGCAAAGTTCTTCCCCTTCTGATCTTAGGGCTAGGGAAAGAAGTTACACATAAATTAGTTTAAGTGATCAGAAACTGTTTTAAACCATTAACAGAACATAAGTTCAATCCACATAAACCAGTTTCAAAACAGCTGAAACTGGTTTAAAATAAACCTGGTTTAATGTAGTATCAGACTTAACTGATTTGGGACAAACCAGTTTATGAAACTTCTGTTCCAGACCCCTTCCTGGTTTAAGTTAAATCAGAGTTTCCCAGCATCCCAGGATGCTTTTCAGCCCTGGGCTGGGCTGTCTGCTCTAGAGAGCAGGGCTGGCTCCACCCCTCTCCTCCCCAGCCAGAGCAATATCACTGCTCCAGCTAGCTGAGAAGGGGGTGGGGAACTACAGCTGGGGTCTGCCTGGCAGGGGCAGAGCAGTGTCTCTCAGGCTTCCCCCTGCCTGCCTGCCTCCCACCACTTGCTGCCACCTTCCTCCCCTCTCCTACAGCATGGACCCCAGTGGCATGGACCCCAGCCAGCATCTGGCCATGCCACCCCCATATTAGCTAATACTGAGAAGTGTTTATATGTGTGTATCTTCAATTTCACAGGAATGGAGGCAGACAGAACAGTGTCTGATTAGGCCTTTCTGGAACTAACCATCAGGTCAGCTGGGCATATTTGTCAGCCAGCCAGGGCTGCAGCTCTTCCTCCTTTCTTCCTGAGGAGAAGCCATAGTGGCTTGCAAATGGCTCGCAGATGCCTGCACCCTGCAGGTAAGAAGAGCTTGAACTAATGAGAGAGATGCTTTTGTTTTCTTTTGTTGTCAACAAGTTGTGTTGATAGACCAATAAGCTTTGTGTTCTGATAAGCTCCCTGCTGGTTTGCTTCAGAGTCATCAGGGTGCAGGCATCCCCTAACTGCATCTCCTACCCTGAAACCCTTATATCAAATGAAGCTTCACTATGCAGCGATTAATGCTAGTGATTTTTTCTAGGCGTCAATTACTGAGCCTGGTTAGAGCGCAGCTTCCTGGTCCCATAATCTGTTAATGCTCAACAGGGGACAGAGAGAGGTGTGAGAAGTTTCCTGGTTTGCAATGAATGGGACCTGTCAGTGGTGTCAGTGTGCGATTTAGGCAAATATGAAGCATTAGCCAGCAGGATAAGAAGGTGGCAGTAGATCTGCCTGTAGCAAACAAGTTTACACTGTCACAATGTCCTCATCAACTCTTTGGGAAGTGGCTGTGCACACCCCAAAGAACAAGACAGCAGAGGCACTTCTGAGAGGCTTCAGTGGCACTCATTTCCTGTCTACAACTGCAGACAGTATGAAGAAGCAGGGAGAGGGATATTGAAATGCTCATCCAGTGTCATCAACAGATGCATGCACTCCACATAAGCAGCTCCTCCTTCCCTCCACTTTGCTTCAGAGTTCTGGCTGGGGACCAGGGCCTGCCAACTCTCCCTGCCCTTTGAGTGGCAAGTAGCAAAGGCTGCTTCCTCCTCCTCCAGGCACACCCCGGCTGTGGACTGCGCAAGCTAGGGTGGGGGTTTAAACCTGTCCCTAACCATAGCAGCCTGTTAGGGCCTGGCTATGCCCCTCCTCAGCTCAGCACTGTGGAAGACAAGGGACTCTGATGCCCCCCAGCTTCTAGTCTGAGCCAATGCAAGCATATGCCTGCATTTCCTTTATCAAAAGTGAACATCTATCCACTTGCAAATCAGTTCAGTCTGTGCAGTTTAGACTGACTTGCAAAGATTTAATCAATTCAGGCTCAGGCTTGTTAAATGTCTGTACTTAGCTTAGAAGTGCCAGAGATGCCATGAAGTCCACTAGAGACTGTGGACAATGTCTGACCACCAACAATGGCTGACGTGCACTGGCAGAGCTATATAGGGAGAGCCTCCAGACTGGGAGAACAAGGAATGTTTCAGGTGGCATTGAACTGCATTGACAGGGTTACAGAAATCCTGGGACTGAAATAGTGTAGGGCCTTCAGGTCAGAACTGAAGATAGGGCCCCAAACTGAGTAACGCCTGATTCAACCTAGTGGTTTTTATCTGTCACTTACAATTGCTAAAATTTTCCTTCCATCAAAAATGCACTTTATATGTATTGAAGCAGCTGAATCGCTGGCCTAATTCTTTTGCATCTTCACCCCTCCCAAATCATACTACATGTCTTTACCCCTTGCAGATATACAGCTGTGAGGGGACTAAAGCATGTAAGTCAGGATACATGTGTTACATAGAGAAGTGGTGGATAGATAAATAAATGGAGAGAAGATGGCAATGAAAAAATTGTTTGCAATTGACTGTTTAATGACTTCATAAAGTTATCAACTTGCTGGCAGCTCCTGGCAGTTTATTTTAAAAAGAGAAACTTTAATATTTAGCCCCAAACTCAGCAGCACTAGAAACTCCAAACTCAATAAGCTGCAGAGGGACTGAAAATAAGTTTAGTTTGAATTAAATCGGACCTTCTCGTGTAACATAACCCCCCCCAGTTTCTTTTTTTTCCTCTTTCTTTCTCTTATATAGCTAGCTAGCTAGCTAGATATGCATTCCCTCCCCTCCCCCAACTATTTCTGACTTTTCCTCTCTCTCTCTATTCCCTATAGACAAGCATAAGGGAGCTCAGACTTAGGATAAGCTTTAACATTTTTATTTTAGTAGCAAGTTTTTGGTTTTGGATATCCACTGTTTTATATGGTATAAAAATAGGTTTGTATAAAAATAGGTTTGTATAATATACAAATATAATTGTACAATATACAAACCTAATATTGTATAAAATTAGTTTTGTATTGATTTTTACTGTTGTATATTGTATTATTATCATTTTCATATTGATTTTTATTGTTTCATATGGATATTGTATGGTTTAGGCCTGTATGTGTAAGTGGACTAAAGTAACGACAAGTTTCCATTTTGTATGTCAAATCTTCATCTTCTATCCTCTGCCTGGGCATCCTCTGTGTTGCAACTGTATGATTCATGTACCCCTCCCATGTAAATTGCTTCCTGGATGAATGAGAGTGATTGGGAATGATTGCAATACAATGGTAGCAGGGCTCTACTGAATGGCCTGTAATGACTGGGCCATCACCTTGCATCGATTCATCTGGGAACCATGGACCTCACCCAGGAACAGAGACAAGAACCCAGCATTTGAAAGACAAAAGACCCCGCAGAACCAGCAACTCTACCATTGTACCCTACCATTACAGACACCCGAAACTGCACATCCCTGCATGGAGCACGCATGCTCAGTATGCCAGGGGCTGACCCTTGCCTGGGCAAGCCTCCTGTCACTAACGTCACACAAGGTCTGCCCCTATAAAAAGAGGCAGTGAAGATAGACCCAGCAGGAATGTCATTTCCTTCCAGACCAGACCAGCTTCATGTCACCTATCCACCCCAGAGGCCCTGCTGGCAAGCCCTCTGGACAACACTGAACTGAAGGAGACCCTGACTGGCCATCGAGGATCAACGTCCAGCCTGGGATAGGTAGATATTACCTGCACACCTCCTCCTATAATTTGGACTCTCTTTATCTCTGTCTGTCTCTCTCCTCCTGGACTTTAGTGGACTTCAGCCCCTGTACCAGGCCTCTCTAACCCCTGCTGCCATTGTGTGTGTGTGTGCGCATGCAAGGAAACCAGTAAGACATTGTGTCACCATCTCCCCTGTTCAATAAAACCACTGTCATTTGCAAACCCGAGTTGGGTCATGTTTTACTTAATTCCAGTCCCTTCCCTATATTAAATTACAGTCTCATTCTCTCTCTCTCTCAGCTCCAGCCCCCCCTTTTGCTAGTTTCCTGATCTCCTCCCAATTCCGTCTCCTCTTTTCTGCCACCTCTCAGCCTCTCCTTGATTTCCTGCTGTGCCTGCTGCCTTTCAGCCTTCCGTGCCATCTACTGCCTTTTCCCTGTGACTTTCTGCTGCCTCTCTCTGTTTTTCTGTTGCCCCTGCCGCCTTTCAGTCTCTCCACCGCTTTTCCTGTGCTTTTCTCCTCTCCCTGTGCTCCCCACACTCCTACTGCCTTTTCCCCGTGACTTTCTGCTGCCTTTTTCTACTTTCCCACTGTCCTGCTGCCTTTCAGTCTCTCCTGCAGCTTTTCCTGTGATTTTCTTCTGTCTGTCTCTCTGTTTTCAGGCTTCCTTCACCTTTTGTACTCCTCCCCCCCCATGCAGCTTACCAGCTCCTCATAGCTGTCCTGCAGTTTTCTCCAGCAGCTGGAGCCTTTCTCTAGCTCCCAGAACCTACTGCCGCTCCCTGCAGCTTCTCTAGCTGCCCCAGAGCCATCCTCTGGCTCCCCACACCCAGAGCCCCTCTTCAACACCCACACTTTCCCTTAGTCCTATTTTCCCTCTCCCCACCTACCTTTTCAGCTCCCCTGTAGCTCTGGCTCTGGTCCCAGCCTCTGTGCCAGCATCGGTTTTTGTTCTGCAGGCTTTGGGCATTGTATTTTAATCAATTAAGATCAATTAACCTAAAGTTACTCCCTAGCCTCAGTTCTTCAGCCCAGGTCCCTCTAGTCTACTGGTTCTAATCCAGTCCCGGTAACTTTCACTCCCAGCAACTTTCACTCCCTACACTTCTACTTTCTTACCTTAACCTTTCCCCAGGAATCCCAAGTACGCCAAGCACATACATACATACATACACACACATCACAACACCCAACTTAGGAACTCACCTGTGTGTATGTGTAGGTGGGTGGTATGTGTGTGAATTAGTGAATACACATATATATACATATATAGATATCATTGTGTGTGTGTGGTATATGAATTAATAATCCACATATGTGTATTGGATGTGCAGGTGTTGGTAACTGATTCTCTCTAAATTTGGTGTGTGTACTGTGTAAGGGCTTAAACTGGTGATAGGTGTGCATGAACCTAGACTGGTTATTTTGGATGTGTGTGTATCTGAGTTGCTAGTGTGAGTGTGTATGCCTAGTGGGGGTGTATGCACCTAGGGAGTGTATGTATGCTTAATTGATTTTCATGTGTGCATGTGCAATTGTACATCACACCCTCCTGTCTAACAGCACAATACTGACATCCTGAGCATTGGCCTGACCCCTCAGGGCAACACTCCTGCACCTTTCCCTTTCTCTAAATATTTGATAACTTGTTATCCCAGAATCTCAATGGTAGGGTAATGTTCTGCTGTCCTGTATAAACCATAACTCAGGTATCTAAATTAAGGCTGGAGAGTTCTATTGTAACTCAAAAAGAATACAAATTTGGTTTGACCTGGACCCAGCATTCTTTTCTTGTCCTATAAAAAAATACTGCTGCAGCCTTTGTAGCAGGAGTGGGCAATTATTTTGGCTGGAGGGCTGCTTAATGAGTCTTGGTGAGCTGTCCAGCCACATGGGTATCCCCACTCCTTGACAGTTGCCCTGCCCCCTAGTTGCCATAATGGGACCAGAAGTCCTGTCCCTTGCCCCCCAAAAATACTTATTTTGGGATGGGGGTTTGCCATCTTAGAACTAGAAAAAAAACAACCAAATCATACACTAAAAGTGGAACACCTACTAAAACATATTTTATTTTTATTATAAAAATAGTTGTCATTGTGATACGGCAACAAGTCTACCCCATCACAGAACTCTGGGGGAGTGAAGGGAAACAGAGAACTTATCTTGGCAATGAGCCCAAGGAGAGAAAGGGGCAGGGATACCTGGATGGAGGAGAGAAGGACATGGATGGAAACAAAAACAAAGAGCTGCGTGCATGGGGAGAGCAAGGGGAGAGTGCTGGCTGCCAGAGATGCAGGAAACAGCTGGAAGGATTTAAAGGGGAATGGAGCCCGGAATTAGATCCTGAAAGAAGACAAAATAAACCCAGAGGAAATATGGATAGATTATAAGAGAGAGACAAAAGATGAAAGAGAGAAGGGAACAGAAGGAGAGTCCTAGAGAGAGACTTACCTGGGAAGCTGATGTGAGGTGATGATGGAGACCTCCAAGTTGGTGAGTCCAGTACCAGGGGATGTCTGGTTCCTTCCCAGGGACCTAAAAGAGAAAGAAATAAGAGTGGATGAGGATTAAGAAAAGGAAGAGGACCCCACATTTTGATATCAGTAGAAAATACAAAGTGGCACAGGATTGCCATCTGTTTGGGACACAAGCGGAGGAGAATGGGGCAAGCAACCAAAGAAGTGAGAGTTCCCAAAGAGTGTTACCTCTCAGCTCCGTGTTCTTGGGGAACCCTGACACAGGACGCAGACTGTCTGACTTACAAAGAATCTCCCCCCTTCCCCTCCTCTACCTAAACAAAAACTGATTAAGATTAGAAACACACCTAAAACCCTCCAGATAAGGGTGACAAGAGTGAAACAACTGCCCTAGGTCTCATTTGCATCCGAGATGGAACCAGATGACAACACATTTACATGGGAGATGGAGAATAGAAAGCCCGAAGCAGAGACTGGAGTGAATTCTGGGATCAGAGAAGCAGGGGAGCACTGCATGATGGGGAATCTGTGCTCCAAATGCTAATCAATCCACGCACCCAGATCAGCATTTATCAGACCAGTTCTAATCTGGATTTACAAAGGACTTCCTCCCCCCTACCCCACACCTTGAAGCAGAAGTAAAGTTTAATAGGCATCTCAGGCCATACATTCCCCGGTCCCACTATGGGAGGCCTATGTAAACTTAATTGGCTAAAACTCAGTTGCCAGGTTAGGGAATGCTGAGGCAAGAGACCGAGTCAGAGCGGGTATGGGCAACATTTGAACAATGGTCAAGGGTTCATCACAGCATACAGCCCATTGGAGCCCTGACCACAAGTGTTGTCATACGTTTCCCGGGATGACTGGTGGAAGTCCCCCACCCTGCAAAGGTTATGAACACTCCGATAATTACTTTAAGTCTGTTAAAAGACTATAGTAAGATATGGAAAAGTCTCGCTAAGTTGAGGCTTGTTCACAGCAAGTAAAAATCCAAAACTCTGATGCTGCAAGCTATCTATTGTTTCTGAAGAAACCAGGAGATATCCTATCTGCTATCCATAGGAATTTCAAGCTGGCTCCCAAGTGTCTGGTTACTCCCTAACCTTATGTGTTTCCTGATTATCAAGCAGTTTCCTGAGATGTTCCAAACCAGATAACCCCTTGTTAATAGAAAAGATAATTATTTACACTATTAAGAATGCTTGAAAGAAGCTGAACTAAGGGTATAAAAATCTGTAAAAAAAGCAGCAATGTGTGTGCTGACACCATCCACTGTTCTTCCTGAGATGCTGAAGGAAACAGATCATCTCCCTTCAAGGATCATGCTATGAGCTTTACCTTCCATCAAACAACCTGAGTGCCTTGGACTGGTGAGATACCAGTGCTCTCTTTCTCTTTTCTCTTTTCTCTCTAGGCATACAATTCTGAACCTGAACTGTATTAGTTAAGCTTGAGCTAAGTTTCCCCAAATACTTAGTGAAACCAGGGTAATACTGTAGCTGTTTGTGTTTGTTTTTCCTTTGCATGTCTATTACTACTAGTGCCATTATATATTTTATCTACTTAGCAATAAATAACTTTTATAGTCAAACTGGTAGTAACTGGGTATATTTTCTTTCTCTACTTCTCTTTCCCCATTTGCTCTGCAGCAATGCTTCTTTTACCTAAGCTAAAGATCCCTGTGAAGCCCCAGAAATACTGTGGGGTCTGCTCATCAAAAAGGCTAAAGATTAGGACGTGCTGAGTTTGAAACACATAAGGGGATCAGCTTGTACAGGCTGATTGACCCAGTTTGACTCAGACGTGCCCTAATGAACTGAATGCTGGCCCATGAGGGTGTCAGCTGGACACCCAGCCAGATTCAGAGGTATTCCGTTTAACCGTGTGCTTGTGTCTGACTGCAGTTTATTGTTGCTCCGATGAACTGATTCTTGGCATATGAGGATATCAGCCTGTCCATGCTGATCAAACCAGCCGTGTCAGACGTGTCACGTTAATCTGTGTGTTTGTGTGTGTGTGACTGATTTGATGACTTGAGGAACCCAGCCCCATTGAAACTGAGTCCTGCAAGATAGCTCTATTGGGGGTGAGGACTTGCAGAAGGGAGAGATACAGCTCTGTATAGAAACACAAGTAATACAAGCAGCACATTGACATAATTACCAAGACCCTAGAAATGTATCCATAATAAATGAGCACACCCCAAAGTAATGGGAAATCTTGTAACAAGAGAGAGTGAATCCAAGATGCTAGTTGTCTAAGAGAGACATAATAACTGTACGTAAGAGTTATTTGGCTGAATCGCAGACACGATATCTTCTTCGTCTCTCAGAACTTTGTTTATTTCCCTACCTTATTACATCAAAGTCATGGCAGGAAAGAAATAAAGGAAATTAAACAGTTCATATTAAAAAAAGAGACTGTGATTTATTTTCTGGGTATAGCTCAACTGGCACAGTCACGATTTGTGGTTGTGTACTGTATATAGAAGGGATTGCATAGTAACTAAAGATAAAGCCTCTTTTATATTGTGTGTGTGAGGTTTGGGGTGTGTGTATATGGTGGGGCTTGGGGGAGCGTATGTATGGTGTGGGGTGTATGGGTGTATGGTGGAGAATGTGGGGGTGTGTGGGGGCATAGGATATGTTGAGGTGTGTGTATATGTTGGTGGGAGTTATGGGGGGAAGGGTGTGGGTGTGTGAAGGAGGGTGGGAGGCATGGGGACTTCCCACACACTCCCTGATATGGCTTGCAGCCCCCAATTGTTGTCAGCAGCAGCAGACAGGGGTCCTTAGGGAGCTTGTGCCTGCTGTGGGTGCTAGCATCTGGTGGGGCACAGCTCCAGCCGGTGCTGAGCATAGTGGATGCGGAGCGCAGCCTACCCAGCCACCTCTATCATGTGGGAGAAGCCCTGTGCAGGGAAGCAGGGGATGGGGCTCTCTCCATTCCCAGCAGAGTCTGTGGACCTGCACAGCAGGGGGCAGGGAAGGCAGCTGGCTCAGCATAGCACTTCCCCAAGTGCAGGAGCTGTAGGCACGTGGCCCTCATGATACAGGCAGCAGCAGGAGCCAGCTGGGAACTGCAAGGGCGGGGCTGGCTCCTGCTTTGTTCTGTGGTCCTGGTGTTGCAGCTGGGAAACGTGGTGTGACATGGAGCCAGCTGGGCCAGCTGGGCATCTTCTGGCATCTTACGGTTCCTGGCTACAATGCCAGGACTGCATAATGCAGCAGGAGCCAGCCTGGCCCTCGCAGTTCCCAGCTGGATCCTGCTGCCACCACCCCTGACCTTCAGTGGCAGTGGGAGGGCCCCGCACTCGTACCCACCCACTATCACTTTCCCCCCTGGGGCCTGCCACTTCTACCTTTCCCCTACTGCTTCCCTTTCTTCCCCACCCGGCACCTCTACTACCTCCCTGCCTGCCCACCCACTGCTCCCCACTCCCTGCCAGCCCCTCAGGCAGCGTGCAGTTCCTAGCTACATATCTAGGACCACACAGTGCAGCAGGAGCCAGCTGAGACCTGTGTGGTGCCAGCTGGGCTGGGCTGGCTCCTGCTGCACCGGCTATCCTCTCCTTCCCTCTACCCGTTCTTATCTGAGTCTCCACTCTTGGGTGGAGGGAGGTGGGAAACAGCCTCAGGGTTGCCAGACCAGATGCCTCTGCTAGGCAGAAGCTTCTGGCTTGGGGGCTGGGGGGGTAGGGCCAGGTGGGCCTTGCTGCTGCTGTGGCTAGGGCCTGCCAGCATCTCCTCCTGGGTCCTGCGGCTGCTGGTGCCTTGTCATCTTTGACAGGCAGCCACGGGAAGGTAACTAATTTTCTAATGTTTTAGGGGCTCTGCAGGTAAGACAGAATGGCCTGGTGGGCTGGATCTGGCCTACAGGCCATATTTTGCCCACCCCTGCTTTGTAATGTGGCAAGGCTCCCTGTCTTTCTACTGGTAGAACGTAGTGACGAATGTCAGGTGTTGGAACAACAATAGGGAGGCTGACTTAAGCATTGCAGGGAGATAATGCTAATTTTTCACAAGGTGGCAGGATTACTTAGTGATTAGATTGAGACTGGCTATTTTACATATACACCAGAGTGCATCAGGAGGAGGAAGCTGGATTGAATGGAGCAGAGTTACACCAGCATAAAACTAACATAGATGTTAGAGCAGTATCCAGATCCTGGGAGTGTAGGACTCTTGACAGGAACATTCTTCTGGTGTCACCCATGTGGAACCAGTGGGATTACTCCAGGTATTTACTCAACAACTCTGACACTCACCTGTAGGGTGACTCTGGTTAAATCTATAAAGTGGAGCCAAAAATGCCTGCCTCCCAGGGCATTGATTTTTTTGCTTCAAATGCAAGTACAATGGAGGTGAACCCTTCTTTTACTCCCACTAGTTTTACACTGATGTAAATCTGCAAGTTTCTCAAGAATCATTGTTGATTTATGCTGCTGTTGTAATAAGAGTAGACTCAAGAGTCTGTTACATAGATTCTAGTGTACATCCCTACTGTAAATTCAGATGAAGTCCATGAATTATGCTCCCTTTATTCTTATACTGAGCTAGCAGAGATCTGAATCTGGCCCAGTGGCCACATGAGAACAGGGCTTGAGTAAATTTTCTACTTTGTTTTGTTCTTTTCTTATCCTCAGTTGCATGCCCTCTCCCTCTGATTAAGATGGATCATTTTCTTTGTCAGTTATCTACTGTGCATAAATTAAATCACTTTTAATATAATTTAATCTTTTTAGAGTTCTACTGTATTGCTTGTTATTATTGTTAATCTTCCTGGTCTTTGCTCATCTAATTATCTTATTCTGTACTTCACCCTCTAGGCTTTGCAGAACCTTTGGAAACAGGGATTTTATGGTATGCCTCAGTGTAAGAGGGGAAAGTGGGGACACTGACTGCTTTTCTTTGGGAGTCAGATGCTCAGCCTTGTCCCTCTGGTGGCTGTGAGAGTGGCCTGTCCAGAATGGGAGAGCTTCTGATTTGAATGCATGTTGCTATATTTAAGAAAAAATCAGCACCCTGGCCATGGGGATTGCTGGTGTTCACATTGCCCTGGTTAGAAAAACAGCAATTGTTTGTTGATTGATTTTGCCATCTTGCTGCAGTTCCAAGGAGCAGTTGTGGGTCACAATTTATTATGATTAATTCAGGAGCAATATACATAATTGCATTTATGGAGTGCTTTTTTTCAAAGCATCTCAAAGTGCTTTATAAGGGCTAGGCAGGCTCACAACCCTCTGAGGAAGTCCCTACTATAATCAGCCCTTTTTTTTTTTTTACAGCTCAGGCATAGAGACACACAAGGAGACAGATACTAGTAGCTTGTTTATCTTTGGAACACCAAGCTCCCATGGTTATCTGAATAATAAAGGCAGTGGTCACATAGCTGGCAGGCAGCCATACTTGTTTCTGAGGCTGCAGTCTGAGCACATTTTCTCCTGCATACTGTGACCCCCCATTTTGGCACCTGTCTTTTACTTGACCATTAGATTCCATTGCAGTACACTCAGACTTCATTTCCTAGCCTGATTTTTGCTTTCATTTACATCAGTCATCAATTACATCTGTTCTTTTACCCTGCTGAAGTTGCCAAGCTCTGACTGAGAGCAGGATTTGGCTCTGCCTGGTGCTTTGCTGAAGCCCAAATGCAGCCTGTAATCTGTAATCAGTTTTCTCCGATGCACTCCTTGTAAGCTAGCCTGTTAGGAGGCCATTACATCTATTCCATTACCTTTTGTATATGGGCTAGTATCTCTATTCTGATAACATTATGGTCATTTAGACTATAAATGGGATGGTCATTTAGACTATAAATGGGTATTTACGCAGCATGCTGAATTTGCTCTTGATTGCTAAATGGATAGTTTGTTGAGCTCTTAATAAGCACAAGGAAACAAGACTGCTCCCACTAGGAACAGCGACAAGCTCTGTTGTTGTCAGGTGTGCCTGGCACTGGGTGTAACCCATTGGTTAGGTCTTTTGTTAACAGTCTGTGAGCATATTACTATGATACCCCAATTTATCTGGCAATTATTTTTCCTGTTGTCATTTGCTATAGCTGATGAACCACCAAGGTTTCTTTAAACCCTCCTCCCAGATGCTTTAGTAAGTACCAAGTTAAACTAGCATCAGCAAGAAGTGTAATCCTGGGCATGACACTACCTGTGCCCTCACCTGAATAATGGGATCCTGAGGTACCCGGTAGCCAGTGGCCCCACTCAGCTCCCTGGGTAGCTGCTGCAGGGTCCCCAAGCAGAGAGCCCCCCTTACAATCAAACAACCTTGTAGACCATTATTAAACTATTTACAAGATTTAATTATGTAGCAGCATTAAAAATGGATCCACCTGCAGAGGGACAGAGTGCAGAGAGACAGAGTTTGTCTCACAAGGGACACCGTTTATCTTGAGGGTGAGTAAAGCTGTTTTGCAGATAGGCCTCTTGGAAGTGGGAGGGGTGATGTAACCCCAGCAGGGTTTGAATGAGACACGTTAGCAAAAGCCCAGGAAAAGTCCTGGCCTGGGATTGATTGGGAGGCATGGTTAAAAGAGGGGAACAGTTTTCTTGGGGGGGGGGGGGGCAGTGAGAGACAGGCTGGAGACCAGAGAACGGCTCTCCCAAGGCCGCCCCTCCGAGACCCCCTGGCAGAGCCCTGCAGAAGTAGCAGCAGAGGCTGCACTGAGAGTGCTGCACTGTGTCCATTCTCCCTCCCTTCCCCTCCAAGCCTTCAGGGGCAGGACAAGGGCGGAGCTGCCTGTGAGGAGACTCTGAGCCTGGGAAGACCCTTCTCAAGCCCCTATGTGGCTGGGTGAGCACAGAAGGGGAGGGGGATGCAGGGCCAGGGGGGAAACTGCTTGAGACTGCCCTGGTTTTTCCTCTGAGTGAGGCGGCCCTGGGGATGGGCTAGACCTCAGAGGGTTGTTTCAGCCCCGCATAGGCATAGGATAGTTTAAGGGACAGCATTTTTGCCAGCGGGGGGGGGCTTCTCATCCTTCTTTTGGTTTGGTATCAAGGGGGGAACTCTCGTTATATCAGAACAATGGATAAGTTGTTCCCTGAATGGCATTTTCAGCAGGTCGAATGCGACATTGAATATGTGAATATTATGTAATACCTGACACTGTATTGGTATTAATTTTTGTGATGCTTCAGGTGGGATCCTGGTTTCACAATGTGTTTAATAGTGCCTGGTTTTTTTTTCCCTCTGATAAAATGGCTAAAGGGCTCCAACAGTGGGTGAGGGAACTTGGAATTATATAAGAAGCAAGTTAAATGATTTCTACATGGGGGTGTTCAGTAAGTCAAAAGTGGTATTGTTTCTTCTGTGAATGTTATGCAATTTTGTGAAAGTGAGTATGTATCAACCTTGTGAAACCTCAAGTGGGTTTGGTTTCCTTGTTGCTTTTCTTCATGTGTTTGATAGTGTCAGTTTTTCTAATAAAATGTTTCAAAAAAAAAAAAAAGGCCCTGGGGAGGGGCAGGCTCAGGTGCTAGGAGGAGCCCTGGGCTAGAGGCACAGACTGCTCCAGCCACCAGAAGCCCCCGGCCGGGCTTAGGGAGGGGCTGCATTTGTCAGGTGCTGTGAGGCTGTGCTGGGCAGGGGGAACTTCATAGTTTCATAGTTTCATAGTAGCTAGAGTCGGAAGGGACCTAGGTAGATCATCTAGTCCGACCCCCTGCCTTAGCAGGAAAGAGCACCGGGGTCAGATGACCCCGGCAAGGTGCTCATCTAACTTCCTTTTAAAAATCCCCAGGCTAGGAGCCTGCACCACTTCCCCTGGAAGCTGGTTCCAGGCCCTAGCCACCCTGACTGTGAAGTAGCGCCTCCTAATATCTAATCTAAACTTACCCTCCGCCAGTTTGTGACCGTTATTCCTGGTCACTCCTGGCAGCGCACGGGGGAACAGGGACTCCCCCAATACCTGCTGATCCCCCCTGACCAGTTTGTAGCAGGCCACAAGGTCCCCCCTTAGCCTTCTCTTGTGGAGGCTAAACAGGTTCAGGTCCCGTAGCCTATCCTCATAAGGCCTGCCCTGCTGACCCCTGATCATACGAGTGGCCCTCCTCTGAACTCTTTCCATATTGTCCACGTCCCTCTTGAAGTGTGGCGCCCAGAACTGGACGCAGTACTCCAGCTGCGGCCTGACCAGTGCCGCATAGAGGG
Organism: Crocodylus siamensis; assembly: GCF_052110815.1. Lineage (NCBI taxonomy): Eukaryota > Metazoa > Chordata > Crocodylia > Crocodylidae > Crocodylus > Crocodylus siamensis. The sequence continues at coordinate 47,094,670 of NC_143404.1, forward strand.
GGAGGATCACCTCCCTGGACCTGCTCGAGATGCATCTGTGGATGCATGACAGGGTACGATTGGCCTTCTTGACTGCCTCCCCACACTGCCGGCCCATGTTCATCGTGGAGTCAATGACGACTCCAAGATCCTTTTCCGTCTCCGTGCTGGCAAGAGGGGAGTTCCCCAACCTGTAAGTGTGGTGCCGGTTCTTCCTCCCCATGTGCAACACCTTGCACTTATCAGTGTTAAACCCCATCCTATTCTCATCCGCCCACCGTTGCAACCTGTCAAGGTCAGCTTGTAGCCTATTGCACCCTTCTAGTGCACCCACATCTTAGTATCATCAGCAAACTTGAACAGGGTGCTTTCTACCCCCTCATCCAAGTCACTGATGAAGATGTTGAACAGTGCGGGCCCGAGGACCGAGCCCTGCGGAACCCCACTGCCCACATCCTTCCAGGTCGAGAAGAACCCATCCACTACCACCCTCTGGGTGCGGCCCTCCAACCAGTTGGCGACCCATTTGACCGTGTGGGCATCGACACCACAGTCTCCCAGCTTTTTGATGAGGACAGGGTGAGAGACAGTGTCGAAAGCCTTCCGGAAGTCCAAAAAGACTACATCCACAGCAACCCCTGCGTCTAATGATTTGGTGACCTGATCGTAAAAGGCCACCAGGTTGGTCTGACAAGACCTGCCACTGATAAACCCATGTTGGTTGCCCCTGAGCATGCATTCCCCCGCAAGGCCCTCCTGGATGTGTGCCAGGATAATTTTTTCAAAGAGCTTACCCGGGATTGAGGTCAGACTAACTGGCCTGTAATTTCCCGGGTCCTCTTTTTTTCCCTTTTTGAAGATAGGGACCACATTGGCCCTCTTCCAGTCCTCCGGCAACTCGCCAGAGCACCACGAGTGCTCATAGAGCCGTGCCAGGGGTCCCGCAATGACCTCAGCCAGTTCCTGTAGAACCCTAGGGTGAAGATCGTCCGGACCAGCGGACTTGAACTGTTACAACCTAAAGCCCAGACACTGCTCTTGGCTGAGCCAGGGGAGGGGTCTGGGCAGGAATCAGTTCTCTTGCAGGGACCGCAGGGGAGGAACCACTGCCTGCTGCACTGAGACCCTTGGAGCTCTTGCAAGAGACACCAGCACCAGGGACTGCCCACAGATCCTGTGCCAGGGGCACAGGTGCAGTCCTGCTCCCTGAGACACCCTGCAAAGGTCTGTCTAAATAAGTTCTTGATGGTTTATTAGTTGGAGTATCAATGTATTTATTTATTGGTTCCTTATTTATCATGGGTAATCTGTATACCTTCCCCTACTGTAATGTGTATCCAAGAAGCATTAACCCTTAAGCCATCATCACCAGGCCTGTTCCCAGTGAATATCGCGCTCTTGTTCCCCACAGGTGCTGCCTCCAGTACAACTTGATGAGACTCTTGATGTGTTCTTAGCTGAGGTAGTACCCTTCCCCCATCAGGAGAAACCACCCAGCATGGGCCCCATAATGGGGTCCACGGGGTCCTCAGGCTCCAACTGACGTCAGGCAACCCCAGTACCTAGGCCTAGCCCTTCGGAATAGCCCTCCTCAGACTCACTATTGGGCTTGTGCCAGTGGCCTCATGGCTTTCCTGCTTTGCATGACGAATCCACCTCCATGTGGTACTTCTCTGTGGAGACTCATGAACCCCTTCTCTTGCCAATGGGGTTCCCACCAACTCCCCTACCAGAAGGAGCAAGTTCCAGTGCACAGTCTTTTCTGGGGCAAAGCACTAGGTGTTGGCTCCACTGATCCTTCTGTTTGTTCCTCCGGGTACCTTACATATTAAAGAGAGTGTAGCTAAACCACTCTGGCTGAGGGTCCCCTTGTAGGTGATAGGGAGTTGTCTGTGATTTCTGGATGCCAGCCATCTGGAAAATTTCTCTTAATAGGTGACTTTCAAAGTCTCAGTCGTGATCTGAGTGCTCAGGAAGCCATACACCACAAAGTACTTTTCCCATAGAACCTTTGCCACAGTTGTGGTCCTTTGGTCCCTGGTGGGTTAGGCCTGGGCATAGCTGGCAAAATGATCTGTACATTGATGATGTTTTTGCAATCAGTTTCAATAGTTAGAAAGTCAACACACACCAACTCCTAGGGCTTTGAATTTCAGATGGTGTGTAGGTAAGCTATTCTAGTCGGTAGAATTTTCTACTGCACACAGCACGCACAAGTTTCACATTTCCTTCAGACATTTCTGGCCATCCCAGGCCAATAAAATTGGTCCCAAACCAATGATAGTATTCACTCGACCCCAAGATACCTGCAATGCTCTCAGTTCCAGTGCCTGGTATTCATGGGGTACCACTAGTTGCTTTTGAGTGCTCCCATCAGGGGCAGTTACTACTCAGTACAGCACTCCTTCTATGACCTTTAGTCAGGGTAATTTACGAAGGAGGTTATGGCCACCAAGTGTTTTAAGCTTGAATTGCTTTGACAGGTTCCTCCCTTTACTTTTTTCTAAAATTTCTTATACGTCAGAGTCTGCTTCTTGAACTCACTGCCATCTCACAGCATTGAGTTGTAGCAGCAGCAATTGATCTAGAGTCACAAAACCCACTGTGGCCCATGGGACATCGTCTGGTGGCAGGCCCAGCACTTCTGCTGCATATTCGGTAGACTCTCTGCCATAGACATTCTTCTTTCCTCTAAACCACAGATGCTCTGCACCTCATCCACTGTTACCATTTCTCCTACCTGCTTATGGGGTTGTCACAATAAGACATCAGCAGCTATGTGTTTCTTCCCAGCTCTATAATGCATGCTGAAGAAGTAGCTGGCCAAGCTGTTACCCAGCAGTACCCTGTTGCATCCAGCTTGGCAATTGTGAGCGCATAAGTTAGTGGATAGTTATCAGTCCAAACTTCAAACTGGGTTCCATACAGATAGTCCTTGAATTTGTCAATCATCACCCACTTGAGTACAAGAAACTCTAGCTTATGTGTTGGGTACTGTCTACTAGACCTTGGCTAGCAGAAGCAATGGGTTTTAACTTTCCTTGGTGCTCTTGGTATAGCACAGCCCACAACCCCTCAAGGCTGGCATCCATATGCAATACAAATGGCCACTGTGGGTCTGCACATATTAATACCAGGACATGCGTCAAACTCTGGATGAGGGCCCTGAAAGCCCACTCACACTTCTCATCCCATCACGGTCCAAATAACTCTAATGGGCCCTGTCAACCCAGGGACCTGCCTGTTCTTCCTTTAGGCGAAGCTCCTTTGCCATGGATCTGGCTCTTTTTCATCTGTTAGCCCTGAGTGAGGTCATTTAGGGGTTTTGCCAATCTGGCATAGTTCTGAACAAATCATCTCTTTTTCAGTAAACCCCAAGAATCACTTAAGTCCCTGCAAGATTTTTGGCTTTGGCCATGTTGTCATGGCAGTGATCCTATTGGGGTCTGTACTGACTTCCTCCTGGGACATTATATGTCCAATATCATTCACTGAAGTCTGGGAAAATTGGTACTTGTCTGGGGTAAGCTTAAGCCCAGCATCTTGCAATCCATCCAGGATTGTTAACAGTTGTTCTTCATGCTCCTCTAACGTCTTCCCAAATACTATGAGGTCATCCAGGTATACCAATACGTGGGTCATGTTCATGTCTCCCACTACTGCTGAAATGTAGTAGTGGCACCAGAGATTAACTGCTGAAATGTAGCAGGGGCACCAGAGTCCCCAGGGGCATCCGCTGCTACTTCTGCAGGGCAGCCCTTCCTATTCCTTCAGGTGGGCCCATTTTTAATGCTGCTAGAGAAGCAACAAGGTGACTTCTAAGAATTAGCCCATAAGATAGTAGTCCATTTGTGACCCCTAACAGGGGTCACTCTCATGTCTCAGTTTCACCTCCATAGAATGGAGTTAATAATACAGGTCTCATTTACAGGGTGGTTTGAAGCACATCTCTAAGTAATCGCAGAAATCCCACACTGAAAGGTTCTAGATCCATGCAAGGTGTTAATGAGTGCCTACTTGCCAGTATAGTAGCAGTGCTTTGTTTTGAAATAGCACCTTCCATGGGGAACTCACAATCCTGTTTAGGCATTCATAAATCTAGATTCCCAGCATTCCTGAGAGGGAGGTATATGCTGTATTTTCTTGCACGATGCACATCCCCAAATAAGACAAACCTTGTTTTTGGAAATCAGAATGAAGAAGAAAAATATTTTTCAGTGTAATGCCTGAAAGCTAACTGCATGCAGCAGCTCACTTGCCCTCTACCAGCTCAATGGCTCTTCAGGCAAAAGCTACAGAATTAATTCTTTCATAACCTTTGCTGAACTACCATTAGCTTTTGACTGCCATTTTGGCAGCCATTATAGCTCAGCATCTCCACACTTCTATTCTAGTGAAGAAAAATCAGTTTTCTTACTTAAGACATGCACTCCACTTTTGAAGAGTTAATTTCTGAGAAAGGGGTACATTTGTTATGTGAATAAATATGGTATGGGCAGCATGACACCACAGTCCCATGAGGATGGCTTGAGATTACTTCTGATTCACCCTGAGACACTGGCAGTGATCCCTTTTCAGTAGATGTCCCAAGGTATCTAGGTGCCAAAAGAGAAATAAAAGTACTAGTATGCACCTATGTACTTTTCTAGCCCCCCTCTATGCTTTTGTTTCCCCATCTATAAAATGAGGATAATGGTATCTTTTGAAAGAAAAGTTTAAGCAAAATTCAATTTTAAATGTTTACATATGGGGGAACAAAAACACATGGGTGACTGACCCGAGATGACAAACGGGCAGAGCTTGGGGGAACCCAACTTAATGGTGTGAGTACTAGATAGTTCTTCCTTCATATATCAGTCTAATTCATTATCAACTATCTCTGTGGCAGCCACTTCATTACTGACCATGATTTTTTCTCCCTTAGAGATAGATTTGGATTGTTATCTTAAATGTAAAGACAAGGAAGAGAGAGTGTTTATTATTGCTGCTTGTTATTTGTAGGACTTTAGTGTTAAGGACACCCATTCATGAACCAGGGTCCTATTGTATAGGTTCTATGCAAACATAGAGCTTACCCATGGTCTCTGGTCCAAACAGTTTACAGTCTAAGACAGAGATCAGCAACCTATGGCCAGAGGCTAGATCTATTTGATCCAGACCTCATAAGTGGGGCTTCAGTGGCATTTGGTGGAGGGGGCTTTGGATGTAAGTGCTCTTCCCATGCCACAGGAGAGACAAGTGCCAGCAGCAACCAGATTTTGGTGTTGCCCTGTGGGGTCAGGCCAACTCTCAGGATCTCAATATCGCATTGTTAGACAGGAGGGTGTAACACAATTGCACATATACGAACACACAAATCAGTTAGGTGCAAACATACAAACTACCAACTCAGGAACACACACATCCAAACCAGCTTAGGCACATGCATACCTATCACTAATTCAAGCACATACACCCCAAAAGTTAGACAAAAATCAGTTGTCCATATCTGCACATTCAGTACACATACACAGATCACTAATTTGTATATCATGCACACAATGACACACACACACACACACACACACAATCCACCTACACATACAGACAGGTAAGTTCCTAACTTGGATGGTACAGTGTATATGTGTGTGCTTGGGGTAACTGGGATACTTGGGGGAAGGCTAAGGTGAGAGAGAGAGAGTTAAAGTGTTGGGAGTGAAAGTTGCAGACCGGGATTACAACTGATGGACTAGAGAGAAGCTAGTTGAGGAACTGAGGCTTGGGTTTACTTAAGATCAAGTGGCTCCAGGGTTACTTGAGGTCACTGGTTCAAGGGGAAAAAAAAATGTCTGGTGGCAAGGAGGAGATAGCCAGGAAATAAACTGAGGCAGAGACCTGGTTGTTCAGGGGAAAAGGGAGTGGGGATAAGACAGTGGCAAAGAAACAGGGGGTTTGGAGTCAGAGAGGAGCTCGGGACACGTGTTGGAGGTGGCAGTGAGCCAGAAGCAGGAGAGGGAGAAATGAGACAGGAGTTAGAGGGCCAAGGAGCAGAGATTGGAGCAGGGCCAAACCATAGTAAAGCACAACCGAACTGGGGGTCCAAATAACAGGTTTATTAAACAGACAACATGCTACACAGCCCCATGAAGTTATTGGTTCACACACAGACACGCACTCACAATGGCAGTAAGAGAAAGAGACTCAGTGGAAGGGTTGGAGTCTAGGTAGGAAAGAGAAGCGGAGTCCAAGTCCTTGGTTGAAGTGGGGGGGAGGGTGATAGCTAACCTATCCAGGCCGGAAAGAGGTCTTTGTCCAGTAGGTGTTGTCCAGAGGGGGGTTGCCGGTGGGGCCTCTGGGTGGATAGGTGGTGCGGCATGGTGCTGGTCCAGATGGAGAGGGCATCCCAAGGAGTCAGTCTTCACTACCCCTTTTTACGGGGCAGACTACAGGGATGGCCTGTCCAGGCAATGTCAGTCCTATTCCAGAGGGTTCCAGGTGTTCTAACTGAGCATGTACAGCTTGGCACAATGGTGGGTTGTCTCATCTTTTGTTTCTTGAATGCTAAGGGTAGTTCCAAGGGATGGGTTATTGGTCCAGGTATTGGTGTTGTTGGTTTAGTCATTCAGAGGGAGCTATTTTTAGACCTACTGCCATTGTCTCTCAAGCACCCTCATTCATCCCCATTCATTCAGGAACCAAGTTAACATAGAAGGGGTAGTATGAGTCATAGGTTACACAACTGGGCGTGGGGATAAGATGGAGGCTTGACATTACAAGATGGAAACTTGACATGACTTATGCTAACTTACATATATAGGCCTAAAACAGTAATCACACAATATAAAAGCAGTAAAAAATCAATAGAAATATAATAATTACCACTTATAAAACAGTGGATATGTATATCAAAATAGCAGAGCACTTATTTGCAGAGGGGAGAGAAATAAAGCATACTACTTAAAATAAAATGTTAAAGCTTGTCCTACATCTTAGCTTTCATATACTTATCAATAGGGAATAGAGAGACAAAGTCAGAAATGGTTGGGGAAGGGGAGGGAATGCATTTTAAAAGAAAAAAAAGAAAAACTGGGGGTTTTGCTACACTGGAACCCACTTGCCCCTCTGCCTCTGACCTAGGGTAGGTAATTCTGGCCCACAGCTGAAAAAGGTTGCCTATTCCTTGCCTAAGAAACAGATGGAGACAGACAGACAAGGAAAGAAGGCAATAATGCTTGTGTCTCAATTGCTGTTTAAGGTTAACACTGAGAGTAACTCAACCAACCAAAGCTGCATGAGCCATCCTTCTATGCTTATACTATGACCTGTAGATCATACAAAAATTGTCCAAACTGGGCTTCTAATTTTCCAAGCATAGCTTTTCCAGAAATAAGTATGCAGATTTTGGGCTTGTCTCCACAAGCGGGAACATGAATTTCCCATGGGACAACTAACAGTGACACATATTTGTGCCACTGCTAGTTGTCCCTGGGCTTGTGCTTGCATGTGCATTCTGGCACATGGCAGATTGCCCTGGGTGGAATGGGTAAGGCTGGCCAACAGTCACAGTGTGGCTTTGCCTAGCCAGGCTCCAGTTTTGGGTGGCTCATGCTACAGTCACATGCACTGCCCCACTTTTTTCTGCCACAGATTATTTAGATACCGGGATTTCCTGGTATCTAATTTTGCCACTGCACTGCAGATATTCAGCACAGCAAACATTTCTGCTTGTGGAGGCATAGCTTGCTTGTCTATTGTTCTGCGTCTGGCTCCAATTACAGGCAAGAAAGACAGGAACTGGGATTCAAAGGAACAAGAGTCAGGATCAGGGAAGTCACGACTGCTGATGGAGAACTTCCTGTGCTGCTTGTAGCCTGCAGCCCCCAGGTGAGTTCCAAACACACTGCAGACAGAGGTACACTTGGAGGAGTCGTGCAGTGTGTTACCAGATTTGCCCATTACTTTGGGGTGTGCTCGTTTATTAGGGCTAGGGTCTTGGTAATTCTATAAATGTGCTGCTTGTGTTACTGGTGTTTCTATACGGAGCTGTATCTCTCCCCCTGCAAGCCCTCACCCCCAATGGAGCTATCTTGCAGGACTCAGTTCAGTGGGGCTGGGTTCCTCCAGTCCCCAAATCAGTCATACACACAAACATACACAGATTAACCACACACAGATTTACGTGACACACCTGACCTGGCTGGGTTGATCAGCATGGACAGGCTGACACCCTCATATGCCAAGAATCAGTTCATCAGAGCAACAATAACTACAGTCAGACACAAGCACACAGTTAAACAGAATACCTCTGAATCCGGCTGGGTGTCCAGCTGACACCCTCATGGGCCAGCATTCAGTTCATTAGGGCACGTCTTAGTCAAACTGGGTTAATCAGCCTGTACAAGCTGATCCCCTTATGTGTTTCAAACTCAGCACATCCCAATCTTTTAGCCTCTTGATGAGCAGACCCCACAGTATTTCTGGGCTACACAGGGATCTTTAGCTTAGGTAAAAGGAGCATTGCTGCAGAGCAAGTCGAGGAAAGAGAAGTAAAGAAGGAAAAATATACCCAATTACCACCAGTTTGACTATAAAAGTTATTTATTGCTAAGTAGATAAAATATATAATGACACTAGTAGTAATAGACATGCAAAGGAAACACAAACACAAACAGCTACAGTATTACCCCAGTTTCCCTAAGTATTTGGGGAAACTTAGCTCAAGCTTAACTAATACAGTTCAAGTTCAGAAATCTACACTTAGAGAGAGAGCTGGGATCTCACCAGTCCAAAGCACTCAGGTTGCAAAGCTGACAGGTCAAAGTTCTCAGCACAATCCTTGAAGGGAGATGATTTTCCTCCTGCTGCCTCTTGAGAAGAAAGCGGGTGGTGTCAGCACACACACTGCTGCTTCTTTTACAGATTTTTATACCGTGTGGCGGCCCAGTAGGGGGTGCTCCTGCGTTGATCCGCCCACCTCCCTGCGCCCCGACCACCTTCCAGACTCTGAATGCCTCCCTAGGGGCGCCTTATGCTTGGCCAACCCCTCTCCTGGAGCACACTCATTAGTCTGGGGGTAACGTGGATGCCACCACCCCAAGAAGGGACTGTCTTGGCCCTGTGTCCTCGGGGAAACACAGGCCTAATAGTCCGATAGGTACTTGACCCAGTACAGGCACTTGGGGCACTTCCCCAAGTCAAGGGGGCAAAAAGTAAAGTCTCCCCTAGTCCACAGACCTAAGGGGTCTCTTAGGCGTAATTTAGACCCACCCCTCAATAAGTCTCCCACACCAGTCAAAAAGGAGAACTTTATTGATTATAGGGGGTAGGGTAAACTAGGGTACAGGGTTGAGCAATATCTTAGAAATGCTAGAGAGCAAACCGTGTGGCTGAGGTAGCCTTTTGATTACGCATCTGTGTTACTGCCAGCTAAATATCTAATCTGATTGAGTAGCTTACTCACAAGCATCTTCCAGAGTTCTCCAGTTTCCTCTCTGGAGTCTTGGGGTGAGAGAGAGAGCTAGGTCCAGATGGTAAGGCTTCTCTGTCTCCCCTGCTTTGCTGCTGCTCCCTCTCCCAACCTATATAGCCCCTGTGACCTCATTCACTTGGTCCAGTGGAGGTCAGCCCCAGTTGGCTCTCAGCCAACCAATTTGAAATACATCACCTGTTACCAGGCAGATTCCCAGCTCCCCAGGTAGAAACCCCCCACTCAGGTAATTGATGCAAGTCACGTAGGCAGAGGGAGCAGGTTTCCCCCCTCCCTCAGGAATGCAGCCAGCTCAGGTTACCTAAAGAGACAGGCTGAGGTGTGACTCCTCTGTGCTGGCCCATCTAATTACAGAGTCACAGGGCAGAGATTTTGGGGAGAAATCAAGGTGGCTTTCTGCCACATACCCCCAGTTCAGCTTCTTTCAAGCATTCTCAGTAGTGTAAATCAAATTGTCTTTTCTATTGACAAGGGGTTATCTGATTGGAACACCTCAGGAAACTGATTGATACTCAGCAAACACTTACTTGGAGCCAGCTTGACATTCCTATGGATAGCAGATATACTGATGGGATATCTCCTGGTTTCTTCAGAAACAATAGATAGCTTGCAGCATCAGGGTTTTGGATTTTTACTTGCTGTGAACAAGCCTCAGCTTAGCATGACTTTTCCAGATCTTACTATAGTCTTTTAACAGGCTTAAGGCACTTCTTAGAGTGTTCATAACCTGTTGTGGAGAGGACTTCCACCAGTCGTCTCAGGAAAAGTATGACAACACTTGTGGTCAGGGCTCCAACAGGCTGGACGCTGTAATGAACCCTTTACCATTGTTCAAATGTTGCCCATACCCCCCTCTGACTCAGTCTATTGCCTCAGCATTCCCTAACCTGGCAACCGAGTTTTAGCCAATTAAGTTTACATAGGCCTCCCATAGTGGGACTGGGGAATGCATGGCCCGAGATGCCTAGTAAACTTACTTTTGCTTAGAGGTGTGTGTGTGGGGGGGAGGAAAAGTCCTTTGTAAATCCAGATTAGAACTGGTCTGATAAATGCTGAGCTGGGTGTGAGGGCTGATTAGCATTTGGAACACAGCTTCCCCATCATGCAGTGCTCCCCTGTTCCTCTGATCCCAGAATTCACTGCAGTCTCTGCTTCAGGCTTTCTGTTCTCCATCTCTCATGTAAATAAATGGTCATCTGTTCCCATCTCAGATGCAAATGAGACCTAGGGCAGTTGTTTCACTTTTGTCACCCTTACCTGGAGGGTTTTAGGTGTGTCTCTCACTGCATCTTAATCAGTTTCTGTTTAGGTGGGGGGGGGGCAATTCTTTGTGAGTCAAACAGTCTGTGTCCTGTGTCAGGGTTCCCCAAGAACATGGAGCTGACAGGTAACAAGTGTGAGAGCAACCCAGGACTAAGAAGTCATCAAAGTCTAGCCTATTAGTCAGCATTACACACAGTAGCCTCAGCACACCAGCAGTTTAACCATCATCAAGTGTTTGTAGGCATCATGACCAAGGAGAGTTTTAAGATAGGGTCTAAGTGAGATTATGAGGTGCCTCTGGAGGTGTTTAGAGACAGCTTATCCCATGTGTTGGTTTGACACATCTATGGGGTCTTCAGCAGTAGCTGCTCAGATAATATTTGCCTGTGTGTTACACTGAAGGAGAACAGGTCCCAGAATCCCGGATGCCTTCCATGCTGTATCAAAAGAAAGACAGACTTTTTCTTCACCCTTTGTTTCAATACATAGGGACAGCCAGATTCCAGTCTTACATAGGCAGTCATAGCTAGCCCAGGACTATTGAGGGGGCAGAAAGATAAGGTCACATTATCTAAGTATCTACTCATATGAATACATTGAAACAATTTACCCAGGGACCTTGTGGAGTCTCTGTTATTTGGGTTTTATGGTATGAAACTGGATGTCTGCCTACAAGGTATGTGGTAAATCAACCAGAAGTGATAGGCTTGATGGAGGAATCACTGACTGAAATTTTCTGGCCAGTGCTAGGCAAATTTTGTACTGCCTCTCTCACCATTTTGCCTTCAAATTTATTAATTCAATTCTTGCACTTGCAGAAAAAACAAGAGCAAGAAAAATAAAAATAAATAAAGTGCCTGCTGTACATGTACTTTATAATTTATTCAAGCTTCATTTGCATACAATCTACATATTTAATCAGCTCATTTAAAGCTATCCAATTGAGATGGGTTACACTATTCAACAGCTTGTGCTTACAGTTATGGAAATTAGGTATTATGTGGAGAATATTTGGCCATAGAAGAAAATTCTGTTCAGCACAGCAGTGTGTGGCAATACATACTAATTAAGACAAATGTAATTACTCAGGCTGCAACTCATGCTTAACAAATTAAAAACAAAACACAGAAAACATGAACAGAAAGAAAAATAGAATAGTGTGTTTGAAAGACTCAGAGTTCCTGGCAATAGGAGGGGCATTTTTCAGGTTAGTGGTACATGAAAATAACCTGGCTAAAGATGCAGCACACCAAACCCAGGCCATAGATCACTGAATTCCGTCTAAGATATTTATAGCCTGTTTTGGAATTGGTCCCAAGAGCTAAACTCTCCTTCATCCTGATTACTCCTTGAAAGAGTAAAAGTTGCAACTATACTTACAGGGAAAACCAAATACATGTATAGTATATTTGCTTACGCTTCTCCAAAAAACAATGGACTAAGCACTTGGGGCTGTAGAAAGAATACAGATGAACTAGAATTTCAAAAGTCTTTCAGAGACTAAAGAAGTGACATTTTGCAAAGGACTAAGAACAGGAAGTAAATCAACCTTCTGATTAAATGGGAAAGAACACCTGTTTTCCCCTGGAAACAATGCTGAGCTAATGAGCTAAACACTATTCTGTGCCCAAGGAGGTCTGGAGAGCTCAAACATCCTGCAAATAAAATGAAGGAATATATATATATATATATTTTATGCAGGGAGAAAAAAAATATTCTCTATAATATTTAGTATTATAGTAAGGCCAAAATTGTATCCTCTGTTGGCCTTTACTCCACCTCCATCCTTTTTCCTACTCTAAAGCAGCTGCCTTCCAGGTTACCAATAGGGCTGTGTGAAATTTTGGCACCCGTTTCATTTCATAGGTGTTTCAGACTGTTTTGGCACCCAAAACACTGAATCTGAAACAAAATGGAAGGCTCTGAAACATCTCCAAAACGAAACGAAGCCATCTAAAATGTTTCAGAAATGTTTCAGATGTTTCAGATGTTTCAGAGCTGGGACTGCAGGGAAACAGAAATTAAGAAGAGGGATGGGGAAGAGGGGCGTGAAGGGCTGTTCTGATATTGACATCTGTAGCTGGCCAGTGTCTGCAATCTGTCCCTGAGGTACTTTCCAATCCCAGTGCTCTGGGAGAGGGACAGCAGCCTGCTGTTATTCCATGTGCAGATCCGGGGGCCCGTGCCCCACAGCAGGGCTTCAGGGCTATGCCAGACTCTTCCCAGGGGGTGCAGGCCCCCAGATGTGTGTGCAGGATGACAGCATGCTGCTGCTGCCAGCTGGGGCCAGCACCTGAGTCTATTCAGCTCAGCCCTCTCTGAGCACAGCCAGGGGAGCCCTGGAAGAAGCCCCCATGGCTGCCCTGTCTGGCCCAGCCTCCTGGCACTTTAAAAAAAAAAAAAGCCCCACACTCACTGACTGTAGCAGGGGCTGTGGGGACTCTGAGGTGTCCTGGCACAGCCCCCCCATGCAGTCCCCACTCTCTGATTGCCCCCAGTCCCACACCTGATGCCCTGCCACCCCTGCATAGCCCCAGCACGTTAAAAAAAAAAGCAAAAAAGCCCCGCACTCACTGAATGAGCCAGTGGCAATTGGGACATCTGGGTACTCATGGCAGAGCCCTCCATGCAGCACAGGGCAGTCCCTGTCACACTGCACAGGTGCAGCATGGCTTAGTATCTAGCTGGCCTGTGACACCTGTGCAGCAGCTGCCCCTGTTGCAGGTGCAGTGTGGCTTAGTAGGGCGCTGCATGCTGTCTCAGAGCTGGGGCAGCTCCACGTGTCAGCCAGAGCCTGGCGGTACTCAGTCCCAGTGGTCTCAGCTCTGGAACAGCGTGCAGTGCCCCACTGAGCCACACTGCACCTGCAACAGGGGCAGCTGCTGCACAGGTGTCACAGGCCAGCTAGGTGCTGTGACTGTGTCAGCTGTTAGGCTGCTGGGTTCGGGATCAAGGAGGTGAGTTGGGAGTGAAGTAAAGGCAAATTTACTTATAGCTTAGCATACAACAGTTAACAGAAAGGTTAATGTGACGAACAGATAATACAGTAATAAATAGTTAATAATAACAACAGATAGACAGAATGACGAAGAGTACCCACATGGGGTTGGCAACTTATTGGCAGTTCCTCTATGCCAGGTGCACGCCAAGTTGTTCCAGCAAAGTCAGGCATCCCCAATCAACGCTGTCTGAGGGGTCACTGGGAAGGTCCCTTGGTCAGGATCCGGTCGTCACTCATACTGGGAGTCTGGGGTCCAGGCTTGGTACAGCGATGGTCCTTTTGTCCTGTCCTTCTAACTGGTTACTTGACATGCATGTTCCTTTATGCCTTATCTTATGCTAATCTGTTTGCTTTAGAGCCACTCATAATCTTACCCTATAGCTGTTATCCTATGGGATCAAAAGGTGTTAGAAACTATCATGAAAGGTTACTGCCCAAACTCAGGTTCACCACATTATGCCACATTACTTTGAGGTTTGAAATTATCATTACTCTGCCCAAGCTCAACCCCTTGGTTTTTTATTCCTTGGATTCCTAGGAATGTGCTATTAATATTATGTGGTCAGATCTTGTTATGGCTGACCTTTAAAAAATCTGTTAGATCAGCTAATCTTGTAGTTTGCTGATTTTTGGGGCCCATGATCAGTGCAAACACTTAGATTCAACACTTTGGTTAAACTGTGACAGACAAATTCCACTTGCAGGTTGCAAACTTGCAAGCTTTGCATTAGCTATTCTTAGCTGCTAAATAATTGCCTGTATGTCTCCAAAAGCATATATTTATTGCTTATGATAGTAACCCCTCTGGTTCTGGCTACCACACATGGGTGCAGGCGGGGGAGGGCATCCCTGCTGCCCCCCACTGCCTTGCACTGTGTGGGAGGCCTCTGCCATGAACAGCCAGAGGCCCCAGTCATTGCTTCTGTAGCTGGTAAGTTCAGGGATTTTTTTTTTTTTAAGTGTCAGGACTAGGCTGGGGCCAGCTGGGCAGAGGATGGGGCTGGGCAGGGCAGCCATGGGGGCTTCTCCCATGGCTCCCCTTGCCCAGGGAAAGGCAGGCATAGCTGGAGGAGCCCCAGGAGAACCTGCAGCTGCCTGGCTGTGCCTGCCTCTCCGCAGCTGATCTGAATCTCTGAAACAGTGTCAAAATTCCACAACAGATTTGGCCAAACTGAAACAGAGCAGTGACCTCAAACACCCAAACAAATCACTGTCTTCTGAAATGGCTGAATCCAAAATTGAAATGATACATCTCGAGCAGGTCCACAGATGCATCTCGAGCAGGTCCAGGGAGGTGATCCTCCCCCTCTATGCGGCACTGGTCAGGCCGCAGCTGGAGTACTGCGTCCAGTTCTGGGCGCCACACTTCAAGAGGGACGTGGACGATATGGAAAGAGTCCAGAGGAAGGCCACTCGTATGATCTGGGGTCAGCAGGGCAGGCCTTATGAGGAGAGGCTATGGGCCCTGAACCTGTTTAGCCTCCACAAGAGAAGGTTAAGGGGGGACCTTGTGGCCTGCTACAAACTGGTCAGGGGGGATCAGCAGGTATTGGGGGAGTCCCTGTTCCCCCGTGCGCTGCCAGGAGTGACCAGGAATAACGGTCACAAGCTGGCGGAGGGTAGGTTTAGATTAGATATTAGGAGGCCTACTTCACAGTCAGGGCGGCTAGGGCCTGGAACCGGCTTCCAGGGGAAGTGGTGCAGGCTCCTAGCCTGGGGATTTTTAAAAGGAAGTTAGATGAGCACCTTGCCAGGGTCATCTGACCCCGGTGCTCTTTCCTGCCAAGGCAGGGGGTCGGACTAGATGATCTACCTAGGTCCCTTCCGACTCTAGCTACTATGAAACTCTGAAACTATAGCCATTTTGCACAACCCTAGCTACCAACCACTGATTTTATACTGAAGCAATGTTAAATATTTCACATTAATTTCATTTTTTTTTCACCAGGTGTTTCTGGCTTGAGTAAGGGAATCTGGGGAGCAGAGACCATGGGCCTTCTGCCAGTGATGGTCCAAATGTGATAGCAGGCATTGGTGACATTGAACAGTCAATGTCAGCAAATACATGAAAACCCAATTTTTCTCTCATCCTGCATCTAAATTTGCTGGACGTTTCAGACTGGAAGATGAAACAACATTCACAGGTACCTGGTAGAAGGCAAAGTATCTATGGAAAGGAAATATGTTGGCACCTCATAACTGATCAGCAAAATAGTGACTGGAGAATGGGGAGGCTTCAAGAAACTTTGCCTTGTCCAGGAACTCATGGACCAGCAGTACCAAGAGACTTTTAAAGTACAATGGAACTTAAAATGTAGGTTACCTCCAACAAACCTCTCATCTAGCACCAGTGTAACAAAAACTCACAGGAGTGTACATGGAGATATTTTTATGCCTTGTGTGTACCTGCAGCTTCAGACATCATTAGGCTCATTGTAATAATCTCTGCTTTGCATACAAACAACATTGTGTGCTGGAATAAATTAGAGTGCATGTTTTGATTTTGCCCCTGGTTGGAATACATCTTGGACATCATGTGTCAGAAGGGGAAGTAGAGAAAAGGGGGATGGGGTGATAGCATTTCCTCCTCACTCAAATGAAGTAAATCCTTCCTATTCAGACTCAACTCAGATGTTTCTCCAGTGTGGTTGTTGACTCTTTGTTGAGGATGATATCAAGCTGAGGTAGTTGGGAAATTGATGAAACATCCCTTTTTCTTGTAGAAAAATATCTGTTCAGCAAACCAACATCTTTTTGTAGAAACACATTAACTGTGACAACATTTTTGTCAGGAAGGCTTCTCAGATCCAGGGAGGAATTTCTGGAAAGTGAGAGCTCTTTTTCAGAATAAGCAATAGCCCAGTAGCTAGGAGTGTTATCTTGCAGGTGAGGGCCCTAGCTAACATAGTGGAAGTGGGTCTTGAGGAGAAGTGGGTTCTAGTCTACCTCAAGAGGGCAGTCTCTCTGTAACGGGCACTGGGGAAGAATGTGAAGAGAAGTTTGTGCCCTGAGATTGAGTTGATTAGACCCATGGTCAGAAAAACAGAAAGAGATGGGGGTGAAGGCCCTTGAAGGGGAGAACAAGAAGCCTGAATTCCATGTAGTGTGACAGAAGGATCCAGTGGTGAGTGAAATGGCCAGAATGATGGGCAGGCAAGATAATCATAGCAGCTGTGCTCTGTTTGACATGATGTATGGCCAGCTGGGTGGTAGGGAGTTTGGTGAGGAGGAGGTGAGCAGTGAAGGTTTGGGCTGTCAAGGGTAGGTCTGTCTGTGTGGACAGGAAGAAAAAGGAAACTCTTAGAGATGTCCTGGCAGACGAAGCAGTAAGACAAGGCAGCAGCTCTCATGTGTGGCAACAGGGATAAAAATGAATGACATAGGAAGGCAGAAATAATGGTGTAAAAGCTGGGGGTGATCTCCCAAAGAGCTGGAGGGGACAAGGCAGTAGTAATACGGGAGCTTCAGTCCCTTGGCTCTGTGGGGGTGACAGAAAAGGTGGCTTTTTCTACATTAAGTGTATTTTAAATGGACTCTGATCATTATCTTAATGGAGAAAGTGGAGGTGCTTTATGGTAAACTTGCTGGATTTTTGTGCTATTAATAAAATGGGTTTTGGATTTAATGCAGGCCTCATTAAAATTCTCATTGTCTTTACGGATGTCCATAAACTTATTAGGTGAAGTCAACCTCTTGTAAAATCTTTAGTTAAATCTCTCTAGACTCTGTGGTAAATCAGGTTTTCATTGTTGTCAGAAAGAAGCTTCAGATAAAAGCTTAATGCAGGACATTAATTGGACAGGTAATGATGAGCAGTGGGACTAAGCTACCCATTTTACACACTCACCTGCACCCAGAACCTACAAACATCTACATGCATGAGTAACTTTATATATGAGAGTAGTCCTATTGACTTCAGTGGTTCCACTAGCCAGTGTGAGCAGTTACAGGATGGTAGCAGAGATGGGGGTAAGTGGCCCAAGTGTTCTCCCAGGGCACATGATTCATGCTGTCTGTATTACTTGGTCACTAGACTGAATAAATTAATTAATTTATCACAATAAAATGCCCCAAATGTCCAGACTTCATTTTATTATCTGATTGCAGAGAGGGGTCCCTTTTTTCAGAAGGGTGCCTTTGTTAGAAGGGTGAGCAATTGAAAGTGGTACAGAGGAAGGAACAGAACATTTCCAGTTCTGCCTCTTAATTCCTATGTGACTCAGAACCAGTCATTATGCCTCTTAGTGCCTCACTCCATCCATAAAATAGGGGCAAAGATGCATAATCTTTTTACAAAGGTTGCTGAGGTCTATGGCTGGAAAGCATCTATGTAAATGTTAAGAATTAGGATTATAATATAATTTAGGCACAACATTTAACTTTTGGTAAAAAGAAATGAGTTTTTGGAAACCCTAAGAGGAGCAAAAATGCTTTCACATTTTACATAAATTTCAGTGAAACTACTTTTGTCAAGAGTTAAAACATTTCCCATGGTCTCAGAAAAGTAGTCACAGGGATATGTGCAGTCAGCTGAAGAGGCGGAGGAAACTGATCAGCAAGAAAAACGAAACTGATCCATCTTATCAGAGGCATTTTTGGCCAGTTCTGTGCCATAGGTGGTGCATAGTGCATGGGCAGCAGCTTGAGGTTCACTGGGAAGAGCTAGACTGGGAATTCTTAAGTCAGCTTATGGAGGTAGTTAGGTCAAAGGACATGGTCATCACGGGTGACCTGAACTTTCCAGACATCTGCTGGGAAGAGCAGTCAGCCAGGTCTGACTGCTCATGTAGGTTCCTAGCCAAGATACAACCTAGGAGGTGCACAGCCCCACAAGGGGAGATGCCTTGTTGGACCTGGTCCTGCCCATGGATGATGACCTGGGGAGGCATCTGTGGGTGCTCTACCACCTGGGCGACAGCCATCATTGCCTGCTGGAATTCACCATCCAGTGCAAGGTGGCAAAGGCCTGCAGCAAGGCAGCAGCCCTGGACTTCAGGAGGGCGGACTTCAATGAGGTAAGGAGAATAGCTGGGGAGGTCCTGGAAGGGAGAGGAGTCAGGTGTCCAAGAAGAGTGGTCGTTCCTTAAGGAGATGATCCTCCAAGCCCAAAGGGAGGATAAAAGGGTGCAAGAGGGCGCAAAAGCCCCCATGGCTCACCAAAAGCATACAGGAACATCTAGCTAAAAAGGAGGCATACACCCAATGGAAGGGCGGGGAGCATTTCCAGGGAGGACTATACCTTGGTTGCTCGGGGCTGTAGGTGAGCATTCAGAAAGGCCAAGGCGGAGATGGAACTGGGACTAGCTATCCGGATCAAGGACAAGAAGTCCTTTTTTAAATACACAGGGGGTAAAAAGAAGGTACCGGGTAAAATGGGCCCTCTGCAGGACACGCTAAGAAATCTGGTTGTTGCACCAGATGACAAAGCTAACCTATTTAACAATTTCTTTGCCTCCATTTTTCTGAGCAGTGACTGGGTCACCCCGCCCCACTGGAACCGCTGTAGGCCCCAGGGGAGGCGCACCCAGGGGCAAACAACATGGGTTCATTAGAGGCAGGTCCTGTCAGCCCAACCTGGTGGCCTCCTATGACCAGGTCACAAAATCCTTAGATGTAGGTGTAGCAGTGGACGTAGTATTTCTGGACTACGTGGGGAGTGGGGTTCCACAGGGCTCGGTCCTCAGGCCTGCACTGTTCAACATCATCAGCAACTTGGACAAGGGGATAAAAAACACCCTGTTCAAATTAGCAGATGACACTAAGATGCGGGGGGAAGTGGGCAAGCTGGAAGGGAGGAATAGGCTACAATCAGACCTAGACAGGATACAGGGGTGGGCGGATGAGAATAGGATGCATTTTAACACTGACAAGTGAAAGGTACTTCACCTGGGGAGGAAGAACCAGCAGCATACTGACAGCCTGGGGAACTTCTTTCTAATCAGTGTAGAGGCAGAAAAGGATCTTGGTATCATTATTGATGCCAAAATGAACATGGGCTGACAGTGTGGGGACACAATCAGGAAGGCCAACTGCACCTTGTCATGCATCCACAGATGCATCTCAAAGCAGGTCCAAGGCGGTAATCCTCCCCCTCTATGTGACACTGGTCAGGCCGCAGTTGGAGTACTGCATGCAGTTCTGGGTGCCGCACTTCAGAAGGGATGTGGACAACATGGAGAGGGTCCAGAGAAGGGCCACTCGCATGATCAAGGGGCAGCAGGGCAGGCCCTATGAGGAGAGGCTCAGGGACCTGAACCTGTTCAGCCTCCACAAGAGAAGGCTGAGGGGGGACCTAGTGGCCGTTTACAAACTAGTCAGAGGGGACCAGCAGGCATTGGGGGAGTCTCTTCCCCTGAGCACTACCAGGAGTGTCTGGAAATAATGGTCACAAGCTGGCAGAGGGTAGATTCAGACTAGACATTAGGAGGCGGTACTTCACAGTCAGGGTGGCTAGGATGTGGAACCAACTTCCAAGAGAAGTGGTGCTGGCTCCTACCCTGGGGGGTCTTTAAGAGTAGGCTAGACAAATGCCTTGCTGGGGTCGTTTGACCCCAGTACTCTTTCCTGCCATGGCAGGAGGTTGTACTTGATGATCTACTCAGGTCCCTTCTGACCCTACCAACTATGAAACTATGAAACTGTCGCTTCCTTTCCCCACCCTGGCATGTATGTCAAGAAGGCATTTAAAAAAACCCAATTCTAATGGAAAAAATAGGAGACAAGAAAACTAAGTCTCTGACACCTTTACTCCACAGCATCCTGTTTCTGCTGGCCACTGCCCCTGCACTATGTGCCACTGCCACCCTAGTGTCACCTGCCCCATCACTGCTGTTCTGTCCTCCCTGCTGTTAGACCTGCAGGAGAGGCTCCCTGCTGGGCTCCAGGATCCCCTGCAAGAGGGTACAGCCAGCAGGAGAGGTTCCCTGCTTGGCTCCAGCAGAAAGCTGTGCAGAGACCTGAAAGGTTCCCAGCTCTGCTTCCAGTTTCTCCAGCAAGAGACAGGACAGCTCAATGTGAGGCAGGGGCTTCCAGAAGATCAAAAGCCCCAGGGCTGGTGGCTGTGTGATAGAGCTTCTGTCTACCATGTGGGTGATCTGAGCTCAAGTTTGGGCTGGGTCATGTAGGGCTGAGTGAAGCGACAGTTGAGAAGTTCTTGTTGGAGTGGAGGTCATTGTGTTTTCCCTCTTTCCCCCCTCCAGGTACCTATGCCTTGTATCTCTTGTTATTTGGTGTTTTGTATTTTGTGTATTTTATATTTTGTCAATCAGTATTGTTTATTGTGTTGTTTGCATTTTATATTTTGTTAAACCTGTCTCTTCTTAACTGGATGAATTTATCTACAAATGTTGAATGCCTAACCTTTATTGAATCCCGTCCCCTAAGAGTATTGTAGTGTCCCCTATACTCCCTGTGTCCCCACCACTGTGTCTCTCATTAAAAAGTGTATGGTTAAGTCCCCATTGGTGATTTGGCTCTGCTTGATAGGGTAGGAGGGTCTTTACACCTCCCACAGTGCTTGGGAACCTGCTCCGATCCCTTGAATTGGTGGGGTACATCTTGCAGTACCACTCAGGTTACACACACAACAAGAGAGGGACAGGGCACACAGGGCAATGGGTTGTGTAGAAACATGAAACCAATAGCAATAGGATAACCCTTAGTCAGTGTACCCTGGGTGACCGGGGGAGGGAGGGTCTCACAGCAGCCAATCAGTGAAAGGGGGGAGGGGGCGGGTCCCCTGCATGCCCACAGCAGCAAAACCAGAACCAAAGAGTGCTAGTGGCCCTGCCCCCTGCTTCTCCGCACCACTGCTGCATACCCCGTGGGGCCTTCTCAAGTACTTCCAGGGGTGGCGTACCCCTGGTTGACAACCCCTGGGATAACTTGTTCAAGTTCTTCCAATATTTAGCAGGAGAAAATTCCCTGGTGTGAACTCAAGGCTTCCAAGGGAGCTTGGTTTGGGAATGAGGATCTTTATGTGGTCATGATTTTACAAGGAGCTCTGTCAAGGTGCCATAATGTAGCTGTGTGGAGAATGTTGCAGTTTGGGAAACTTAAGTGCTAAATCTTATCTCATTTTTATATACTAAAGTGATGCAGTTTGGGTTCTATTTGCCCTTGTAGAGCTGTGTTTGCCCTGCTTTCCCCTAGTAAGCCAGCTCAGAAAACTGCACTTTGGCCATGTCGGCTCCAGGGCAGACTAGAATCATTTGGGCACATGCACTTGGACCGGAAAGTCCATAAACTTTACTCAGAAAAAAGCCATGACTAGTGATGGTTGAAGAGGGGAAGCAGTGAGCTCCTACTTTTTAGCCCAATGGCCTATAATGCAGTGGTTGGTAATCTTTTCAGGCTGCAGGATGGGATGATCCAGCTTGGGTCTGAGGTATGTGGGTAGGTGGGTGCTGGGAACCCACTGGTACTGCTGCCTGGGAAAGCCTCCGTTACCAAAGACTACTGAAGCCTGACCTCTATAGGTCAGATCCAGTGTCTCCATGGGCTGAATCTGGCCCACATACCACGGTTTGCCTACCCCTGGCTCAGTGGTTAGAGCATTAGTCCAGGGAGCAGAAGATACAGTTTCTAGGCTTCCCCTCGGTGAATGGGTATTTGAACCTGCATCTCCCATTTCCCAGCAAAGGACTATAAGCACTAGGCAATACCCAGACCATTGAGTACCTGGGGGCACATCTACACAAGACCCTTTACTTAGCTAATCCCTGTAAATACAGGGACTAGATTAACTGCACAGTGGGTGCATCTACATATGCATTTACTGCACAGTAAGCAGTTTTTAGGCTGGCATCTACATATGCAGGAGTTACTGCGCAGTAACACTGTGTGTGAACTGACTTGGAACTAAAGTGTTACTGCCCAGCATAAGTCACCATAGTTACTGAGCAGTACAGGTGTGGGATGGAGTTGCTCTCTGCTCACCCTGTATCCTGGTGCTGTGTGGCTTCTGGCTTCTTACAGGAGCTGGGAGATGAGCAGTACTGGGACTGGGAAGCTCTCTGCTTCCTTGCTCAGCCAGGGGCTCACTGGTGTTGGTACTAGATTTATGGCACAAGTACCTTGTTCTGGGTGGACCCAAACCCTTAGACCAACTATGACCTCTCCATTCAATAACAGGAAATTTCTATTGATACACGGTGATAGCAGTTAAGAATAATGCAAACAATTCTATATCTACCAGTCCTAGGGCTGTCAGAGAGGGAAGGTACGTCTGGCCAATATATGAGCTTCACCCTGAGGTTTCATAGTTTCTAGGGTCAGAAGGGACCTGAGCAGATCATCTAGTCCAACCCCCTGCCATGGCAGGAAATAATACTGGGGTAAAACGACCCCAGCAAGATGTTCATCCAACCTCCTCTTAAAAACCCCAAGGGTAGGAGCCAGCACCACTTCTCTTGGAAGTTGGTTCCAGATCCTAGCCGCCCTGACCGTGAAGTAGTGACTCCTGATATCTAACCTAAACCTGCCCTCTGCCAGCTTGTGACCATTATTCCTGGTCACTCCTGGTAGTGCACAGGGGAATAGTGATTCCCCCAATGCCTGCTGATCCCCCCTGACTAATTTATAACAGGTCACTAGATCCCCCCTCAGCCTTCTCTTGCAGAGGCTGAACAGGTTCAGGTCCCATAGCTTCTCCTCATAGGGCCTGCCCTGCTGTCCCCTGATCATACAAGTGGCCCTTCTCTGGACCCTCTCCATGCTGTCCACATCCCTCTTGAAGTGCGCCGCCCAGAACTGGATGCAGTACTCCAGCTGCGGTCTAACCAGTGCCGCATAGAGGGGGAGGATCACCTCTTTGGACCTACTCGAGATGCATCTGTGGATGTATGACAAGGTACAGTTGGCCTTCCTGACTGCCTCCCCACACTGCCGGCCCATGTTCATCTTGGAGTCAATGATGACTCCAAGTTTCTTTTCTGCCTCCGTGCTGACAAGAGGGGAGTTCCCCAACCGGTAAGTATGGTGCTGGTTGTTCCTCCCCAGGTGCATCACCTTGCACTTGTCTGTGTTGAATCCCATCCTATTCACATCCGCCCACCCTTGTAGCCTGTCTAGGTCTGATTGTAGCCTGTTGCATCCTTCCAGTGTGCCCACATCCCCCCACATCTTAGTGTCATCAGCAAATTTGAACAGGGTGCATTTTACCCCCTTGTCCAAATCACTGATGAAGATGTTGAACAGTGCGGGCCCTGTGGAACCCCACTGCCCACGTCCTTCCAGGTTGAGAAGGACGCATCCACTACCACCCTCTGGGTGCGGCCCTCCAGGCAGTTGGTTACCCAATTGACTGTGTGGGCATTGACACCACAGTCCCCCAGTTTCTTAATGAGAACAGGGTGAGAGACAGTGTCAAATGCCTTCCAGAAGTCCAGGAAGACTATATCCACTGCTACCCCTGCATCTAATGATCTGTTAATCTGATCATAGAAGGCCACCAGGTTGGTCTGACAGGACCTGCCACTGATGAACCCATGTTGGTTGCCCCTAAGCATGCAGTCCACTGCTGGCCCCTCATGGGTGTGTGCCAGCATAATTTTCTCAAACAGCTTGCCTAGGATCGAGGTAAGACTAACTGGCCTATAGTTTCCTGGGTCGTCCTTCCTCCCCTTTTTGAAGATGGGAACCACGTTGGCCCTCTTCCAGTCCTCTGGGACCACACCAGAGCACCATGGGTGCTCATAAAGCCGTGCCGGGGTCCTCCAATGACCTCGGCCAATTCCTTAGGACTCTGGGGTGGAGATCGTCCGGGCTGGCTGACTTGAACATGTCCAGCCTCTCCAGAAGCCCCCTAACTAGTTCCACGCTAACCTTTGGCCCAGGTATGCCTCCCCTGGGGTCCGAGGGGGGCCCAGCAGGGAGGTGGCTGTTCTGGTCCCTACGTAGGAAGACAGAGGCAAAGAAATCATTAAACATGTTAGCTTTGTCATCTGGTGTGATGACCAAATTTCCCAACGTGTCCTGCAAGGGCCCCACGTTACTCGGGACCTTCTTTTTGCCCCCTATGTATTTAAAAAAGGACTTCTTATTGTCCTTAATCTGAGAAGCTAGTCCTAATTCCATCTTTGCCTTGGCCTTCCTAACTGCTCCCCTACAACCCCAAGCAACTGCAGAATAGTCATCCCTGGTGATGACCCCTTCTTTCCATTGGGTATATGCCTCCTTTTTAGCAAGGAGACATTCCTGGATGCTTTTAGTGAGCCATGGAGGCTTGTGTGCTTTCCTGCTCCCTTTGATCCTCGTTGGGATTACTTTCCTTTGGGCTTGGAGGATTGCCTCCTTAAGGAGCAACCACTCTCCTTTAGGTTCTTTCTTTACTGTCAGGTGTCAGCAGCCTGGAGGTCAAGGGCTGAGGCCCACTACTTTCTCCTCCCCCCCCACCCATGGGGTGGGTGAGACAGGCTGGTGGTATGCCCTCTGTCCATAGTAGCCACAGGTTCCCCTCTTGGGGACCATTTGCTGCTCTGAAATCCCTCCTTTTGTATCCTTTGTCCCCTCTGATGACTCTTCATTCCTGGGCATTGTTCATTGGTTTCTCTGTAGTCATCATAATGTCCATGTTCTGTCCTGTCAGCACATTCCTTTGTTTCAACAAGCCCATCACATGTACACACCTTAATTTGGTTATTTACCCATCTCTTAATTTGGTCTGTATACCAAAATGAAAAATTCCAAGGCTTCTGTAGTTGAGCACTGTGACTCAGTGCCAGTGCTGCAGAATCCCTTGTCTTTGTTTGGGTACATTGTTCATGTTATGGAACAGTGTGGTACATGTCTTCAGTTCCCCAGTCTGTGTGTCTGCTGGCTTCAGACACAGTGTGCCTTGATGGAAATTTTGTTATAAACAAGCTTTTAGAAATCAATTAATCATTGCCATTTCCCTGGACCATTTTTCTAATGCAATATCTACTTTACCTACAAGCCAATTCTCAAAATCAAACCTCTAAATATCATTTTCTAGCCATCAACCAGCATGGGGAAGCTGCCCATGAACCCGCTTCCAGGTGGGGATTCCCTGCCCAGCAGCAGGCTGGCTAGGACCTGTCCCATTCCTGAGACAGCTGCTGGGGAGCTCCTGGCTGGTCAGGGAATCCTCACCCAGATGGGGGCTCATCTGCAGCTGCTCCAGAAGTGATAGAGTTCCCAGTGAGCCCCCTACTGGGTGGGGAATCCCCAATGGGTACAGGGCTTGCTGACAGCTATGTGTCCTAATGTATATGGGGCTGGAAGAGCTCTGCCAGCTGCAGTGGCAGCTGTCTCCTGGCCCCATGCACATCAGTACCACTCCTGATGCGCATGGGGCCAGAAGGCAGCTGCTGCAGCAGCTGGCAGAGCTCTTCTGGCCCCATGTGCATCAGGACTGGATTCTGTGCCCCTGCCAGCCCCTGAGCTAGCACCCTGGGGGATCCTGGAGCTCTCTCTGGATGCTGCAAGTGGGTAGAGCAGGGCAGGAGCAGCCATGTACTGGGCTGCTCATGTTGGGAGGTGTAGATGCACTTCCAGGGAAGGCTTACTGCACTGTATTTTGCTGTGCAGTAAGCCTTTATTACATTAATAGCACATATAGATGTGTGCAGGAGGAGAATATGTAGGGCCAAAAGGAGGAGAGCAAGCTCAAATGGATTGGTGTCTAGGCTTTGACCTTTGTCTCCAGCAGGGTGGAAACTACCATGTTGTTGCTTATCCCTTTTAACTACTGTATATTAAATGCAAGGTGCAGAGAAGCATTTAAAGATGTGAGCAAGAACTCAAGAACTCAATCCAACTCACTCAGCCATTATCCTGGTTCATGGCCCTATAGATCTTTCTCTTGGCTTTAAGAGGAGGACTTGAAAGTGCTCTGGGCAGTGCCTAGCCCATGGCCTAGCACTTAGCTAGACAGTAGATCTAGGTAAGGAGCCTTAGGACTGGGGTCTCTTGCTTTCTGGGTAAGTGCTGTAACCACTAGACTATGAGTTTTAAAGCCAGGAGGGCTCCCCTCTTTCCTTTTTTGATTTCTGGCAAGTACACATGCTTCTGGGCAAACCTGTTCCAGCACAGAGGGAATAGAATCTGAAAGTCATATAAGTGCCAAAAATTGCACTTAGACATGAAAAAGTGAAATGGAAGTTGGCTCTAACTGTTTGCAGATTCAAGTTCCACAACCAGTATGGCTAAAATAAGGATTAGCCTGAAACTTTGTGTTTCCGCCCCAATCAAACTAAGCTTTTTTTTTAAAGGGTAGACAGCTATAATTTTTGGTACCTTCATTTGTTTTTTTCCCTCCTTTTCATAATTTTATCTGGACTAAGATTCTGAAAAATGTGGAGAGCTTCATTTCCCATCCAGCTGTAGATACAAGAAGAGAGCCCTGAAATGGTTGAGTGCTTGTCTCCTGTAATACCTTTACACTTTATTTTAAAGAAACACTGGGTTAATTATAAGTTTAAGAAATAGTTATTCAGTAATTTTTAGATTGTTATAAAATCCAATAGATCAGGAGGGCGCTTATCTTCTTGGTTTACAGCTATACCTGGGTGAACACTGGAAATTTAATATTTTTGAAGCCTGATTTTAGTCTAAATTAGTAAAAAAATACTTTAAAAATTGTGGTAAACTGGAAGCTCACTGGACCTTCCATCTGCTCAGTGAAATTGACATCAGTTGAATGTCAGTTTTACTGAGCAGATGTAGGAGGCTCCCAGAGCCCTCAAGGTAGGTACTCTGTCAGGTCCAGTTCCCTGGCCTTAGGGTACATGCACTATGAAGCTAAACAGGGGTTGCTGAGAACACAGCTTTGGATTCAGTGAAAGGTCTTCAGGCCAGATAGATATGTTGAGCCTAAGTATTCTGTTCAATCTAGCAATCTGTGACAAAACTTTAAGCAGAGAGTTTCTGAATGGCTCACCTTACAATCATCTATAATATATAAAGTCAATGTAACATGCTTGTGACAGCTCTGAATAATTTATTAACCCTTTCCAAACCATTTAGTGTAGTGTTAATATAAAGTGTGACTTTATCCTATTTATGCTTTCCTATCTGCTGTCACTGCCCCAGTTCCTGGGCAAGGTTCAAAACAATATTGAAGTCAATGGATCCCAGGATGTTGACCCAAGGCAGTAATGGTGTAAATTATGGTAGGTAAATGCATGCTCAGATGAAAGTTCTTACTGGTAGAGAATACATTTATTTTTGTGGTTTCCACTCACAAGAGGGTATGTGCACTGGGATGGTAAAAAGCGAGATTAATGAGGGAGACATTAAGAATTAAAACAATAAAAGTCTGTGCAGTAAGTAGGGCAACCATGAAATGGGCTTCCTAGGGGAGATAATATCCAATCCCAATTAACTTCCTAATAAATCCATAGTGATTAATGCTATTACGGAGGAAATACTATTATTATACATAAATTGAATATAGCTACTTAAAGAAATGCAGAATTAGTCACATTTGGTTTTTATTTAACTAATTAGTTGGGGTTTTAAACAGGATCATGATTCAACTGCATTAAAAGTGAACTTTCCGCTCTGTGTTTGGAAAGCTTTTGAGGCCCATATAGTTCTCTTTGTCAGGAAAAGAGAAAGAAAACCCTTGTTTGGCCATTGATCATTGTCACAGAGAAGTCTGGGTCTGCTGAGAACCCTACTAGGGCTATGGGAAGAGGGCAGCTGGGCAGCCTGACTCCTGAGAAGAACAGGCTTCAGTACCAATTTTGAGTAGAGTGAACCACCAACACCAACTACTGAACCACCGACGCCATCTCCTGAATTACCTGGTAGCCTCCTATTAGAGTGTGGACTTGGTCTAGACATAGCTACTTAGCAGGTTCTGACAGGCTCCCTACTGGAGCTATTTGTAAGAATGCAACTCTCATTTCAGAATCTGGACATACCAGTCCTGATCCTTGGCTGTGTTAGGGGAGATTTGCACTGTTGCCGCAAATTTAAAAACAACCTTACAACCACATCTGCTAGCAAAAGAGAAACTTCAAATAGCCTGTAGCCAGCATGATGGCCTCTACATTACAACCCAACATCTTTATATTACTGTCCAAACTACATTACTACCTGACACCTGTCCATGCACCTTGTAGTGGTGGAAAGGCTTGTGCACCTCAAAGATCTTCAGAGATATGTCTCCCAGACTTTCACACTTCTGGCAGGATCCTCATGGTGAACTGGCCTGAGGGGAGATCACAGACAAGCCACACTCCACCCCAAGTCCTTAATGGAGAATCAGATGGAAGAAGATGTCAGGATCACAAGAGTGGCAAAAACAAAAGAAGGCTGCAGCAAGATGGAGATCTCCTGGGTTCTCCCTGGCCACTGGGCCCAGATCACCTTGTCAAGATCATGTGCTTGCTGTTTCTGTGCAGCAGCTTCCGCATGTTAAACAAAGCCATGCACAAGCTTCTACCACAGGAAAAAACATGCTGTCCTGTATAAACCTTCAAAAGCCCAGCATGATGTACCAGTAAGGACAGAGAGGACTAGTGAATCCAGGAGTCTCTAGCCACAAACTTGCACACAGGTGGCAGTAGCCTGATGGTTGTCTTGCACCTGGGTTGTGATAGGGGTGCAATTTTGGCAGTAGCTACCATGACTGAGCAGTTCTATTCAGGATCCCCTCTGCTCACCCCATATATGGAAGGGGCTAGTAAAGGTACCCTATACTTAGGCTGTCTTATCTGCTCCTGGCTGGATAACTGCATGTAGCTGGATCACTCTTCCTGTGGTCAAAACAGGATAAGAAGACAATTCCCTCCCTCTAAGCACTGGCACCTTTTCAACTACATACTTGTTAGAGCTCATGATGGAATGGATGTCCATATCACGTGAGCCAAGTGAGGAACCTATGACTACTGGACAGATCACTGTCTTGTCAGATCCATTCTGAATGTCCAACTTCTTCCAAAATATTGAAAACAGCCAAAAGCAATATGAAAGACTCTCAGTAGCAAATCTCTTCAAGACCCAAAGGTCTGTAAGGATCTCCAACAGTGTCTGTATGGGAATCTCTCTCTTCTGTCCACAAATGAAGGCAACATTGATGAATTCTGGAAGGGGTTTATAGCTGCTATCCATGCGATGTGTGCTGAATTCATTGGCTATACCACTCATCAGCACCAAAACTGGTTCAATGAGAGTGACACTGAGATCCAAGCTCTCCTTGACTGGAAACAAAGGGCTCATTCTGCTTGGAAAGATGCATCAGCTCCTCAAAGCTGAAGCTCATAGGAGGATCTGAAAAATTGAAAATCAGTGGTGGCAAGATAAAGCCAAGGACATTCAGCTCCATGCTGACAAACATGACATACATAGCTTTTTCCAGGAATGAAGGTAGTCTAGTTTTCCATAGTCCTACTCTCTTGCAAACACATCCTGGCTCAATGCTCCTCAAAGACAATGAATCTATCCAATCTAGATGGAAAGAGTACTTTGAGGCACTCCTGAACTGTGAGTCAACTGTGATGGATATTGCCATTGAATCTATCCCCCAATACCCTGAAAAGGGATCCCTTGCCAACCCTCCTATTCTAGAAGCAGTCTGGCATGCCATCAAGGAAACCAATAATAACAAGGCTACTGGATTAGATGACATACCCCTCTGAAATCGACAAGGCTGGCAATAAGAAACTTATACTGAGACTCTACAAAATTATCCTAGGTATTTGGAACAAGGAAGAGACCTCAGGGGACCTGAGGGATGCTAATATTATGACTATCTTCAAGACAGGAGATAAGTGTCTCTGTATATGGGAACTATTGAAGCACCACCTTCCTTTCCAAAGCAGGGAAAATCCTCTCCTGCATCCTCCGGAACGATCTTCTACATCTTGCTGAGGAAGTGCTGCTGGAATCGCAGTGTGGTTTCAGATTATCTTGTGGGGCAATTGATATTATTTTTGTTGTCTCTGCTAGGTCCAAGGAATGTGTTCATAGATTCATAGATGTAGGGTCAGAAGGGACCTTGTAGATCTTCTAGTCTGACCCCCTGCCTTGGGCAGGAGAGAAAACTGGGCTCAAAGGACCCCAGCTAAGTAAATGTCAAGCCTCTTCTTAAAGACCCCCAAGGTAGGAGCCAGCACTACTTCCCTTGGAAATTGGTTCCAGGTCCTAGCCACCCTGACTGTGAAGTAGTGCCTTCTAATGTCTAATCTAAACCTAATCTCTAACAACTTATGGCCGTTATTCCTTGTTACTCCAGGAGACGCTCGGGGGAACAAGGTCCCCCCTAGTAAGTTTATAGAAGGCCACCAGGTCCCCCCTCAGCCTTCTCTTGTGAAGGCTGAACAGGTTAAGGTCCTTGCAGGGTCTGCCCTGCTGTCCCTGGATCATGCAAGTGGCCCTCCTTTGGACTCCCTCAATGATGTCCACATACCTCTTGAAGTGCGGCGCCCAGAACTGGATACAGTACTCAAGCTGCGGCCTGACCAGTGTCACATAGAGGGGGAGGATCACCTCCTTAGCCCTACTTGTGATGCATCTGTGGATGCACGACAAGGTATGATTAGCCCTCTTGACCGTGTCCTTGCATTGTCAGCCCATGTTCATCTTGAAGTCAATACTGACTCCAAGATCTCTTTCTGCCACCACGCTTTTGAGAAGGGAGTTCCCCAGCCTATAGGTATGCTGCTGGTTCCTACTGCTAAGTGCAGCACCTTGCACTTGTCAGTGTTAAATCCCACCCTATTTTCATTTGCCCGCCCCTGTAACCTGTCCAGGTCCCACTGTAATCTGTCCTTCCCTTCTAGTGTGCCCACCTAACCTCAAATCTTGGTGTTGTCTGTGAATTTAAATAGGGTGCTTTTCACCCTGTCATCCAAGTCACAAATAAAGAAATGCTAAGGAAAGATGCACATCCCTGCAAGCTGATGTTGGTGACCAGGTTGGATGACTAGAGACCCTCTGGGTTAAAATCTGTGGGGAACATGGCACAGGGGACACAACAGTGGGAGTCTACTACATACCTCCCACCCAAAGTCAAGAGCTTGACCAATAGTTCACCCAGGAACTGGCTGAGGCCACACAATCTAGGACCATGGTTGTCATGCATGACTTCAATTATCCATCCATCTCATGGGAAGATAAATCAGCAATATCTGGGTGGTTGCAAAGCTTCCTATCATGTGTGGCAGGCCTCTACCTGACTCAAGAAGTCTACAGGCCAACAAGAGGTAAAGCGCTGCTTGACCTAGTATTGGCTACTGAGGATGACCTATACAGTGACTTAGTGATCGATGGGAAGCTGGGTGACAGCCACCACGACCTGATCACATTCACCATCCACTGTAAAGCTGGCAAGTCAGTCAGCAACACTGAAGTCCTTGACTTCAGGAAAGCTGACTTCGACAAGCTCAGGAGGCTTGACAGTGAGGCCCTAAGGGACCACAACCCCAGGGGAGGGGAGTTCAAGAAGAGTGGTTGCTCCTCAAGGGAGCGATCCTCAATGCGCAAGCTAATTCAATTCCAGCATCAAGGACAATAAAATTAGCTTCAAGCATCAAGGACAATAAAAAGTCCTTTTTCAGAGATATGGGGAGCCGGAGGAAAAGCAAGGGTAACATTGGACCGCTGCTGAACCAGATGGGGCAACTGACAACTGATGCCCAGGAAAAAGCCAACCTATTAAATGGGTACTTTGCATTGGTTTTTCATCAGTCCCATGGGATGCCCATGCCTACTACGGGACAGGGAGGTCCAGGTAGGGGAGATCCCCTGCCCTCCATCAATGCTGACCTCATGAAGGAACTCCTTGAGAGGATGGATTCCTTTAAGTCAGCCAGCCTTGGCAATCTACACCCCAGGGTACTCAAGGAGCGGGCGAGCATCATAGCCCAGCCTCTGGCATGGATCTTTGAAAACCCCTGGAGCTCTGGTGTAGTGCCCGAAGACTGGAAGAAGGCCAATGTGGTACGTATCTTGAAGAAAGGGAGGAAAGTGGATCCGGTTAACTATTAGCCTGACTTCTATCCTGGGGAAGATCTTAGAAAAGTTTATTAAAGAGGCCATCCTTAATGGACTGGCTGACACCAACATCCTGATGGATAGCCAGCACGGATTTGTTGCAGGTAGGTCTTGCTTTACTAATTTCATTTCCTTGTATGACCAGGTGACCTAACACCTGGACAAGGGAGAAGAGATTGATGTCATATGTCTTGACTTCAAACAAGCCTTCAATCTGGTATCCCATGATCACCTCTTGGCAAAACTGGCCAACTGTGGCCTTGGGTCCACCATGATCCGCTGGCTGGGAAATTGGCTCTGTGGTCAGACCCAGAGGGTAGTAATTGATAGAGGACAATCATCATGGTGTCCTGCGACCAGTGGGTTCCCCAAGGCTCTGTCTTTGGACCCATATTGTTCAAAATCTTCATTAACGATGTGGACATTGGAGTCAGAAGCAGACTGGCCAGGTTCGCCGATGACACCAAACTCTGGAGTAAAGCATCCACACCTGAAGACAGGGGCGGGATCCAGGCTGACCTGGACAGGCTCAGCAAATGGGCAGATGAGAACCTAATGGTGTTTAACACTGAAAAATGCAAGGTTCTCCACCTTGGGAGGAAAAACCTACAGCATTCCTATAGGCTTGGCAGTACTACACTGGCTAGCACTGTGGAAAAAAGAGACTTGGGGGTCATCATTGACCACAAGATGAACATGAGCCTGCAATGTGATGCTGCAGCTAGTAAAGCAACCAAAACGCTGGCTTGCATCCATAGATGCTTCTCAAGCAAATCCCGGGATGTCATTCTCCTGTTGTACTCAGCCTTGGTGAGGCTGCAGCTGGAGTACTGCATCCAGTTTTGGGCTCCAGAATTCAAAAAGGATGTGGAGTAGCTTGAGAGAGTCCAGAGGAGAGCCACGTGCATGATCAGAGGTCAGGAAAACAGACCTTATGACAACAGGCTGAGAGCCATGGGGCTCTTTAGCCTGGAAAAGCACAGGCTCAGGGGTGATCTGATGGCCACCTATAAGTTTATCACGGGTGACCACCAGTATCTCGGGGATTGTTTGTTCACCAGAGCGCCCCAAGGGATGATGAGGTCGAACAGTCACAAACTCCTGCAAGACCGTTTCAGGCTGGACATAAGGAAGAATTTCTTTACTGTCCAAGCCCCCAAGGTCTGGAACAGCCTGCCATCAGAGGTGGTTGAAGCACCTACATTGAACACTTTCGTAAATTGGATGCTTATCTTGCTGGGAATCTGTGACCCCAGCTGACTTCCTGCCCTTGGGGTGGGGGGGCTGGACTTGATGATCTTTCGAGGTCCCTTCCAGCCCTAATGTCTATGAAATCTATTAAATCTTTAGAAACTTTTAAGACAGACCTATGCAAACAATATATGGACTTTAAATTAACTGTTAGTGAGAAAATGAAAACTGGGGCAATAAAGACCTTTGAAGACAGTCACCCACATACTACAACAGGAACAATTTATTGAACTGTTGTTACTTGTTGACATCTGGGCCACTTTCCAGGCACCGGGTACAGATTGTGAGAGAGGGTTTAGCCTCATGAATGCAATAAAAACAAAGTCTAGAAATCATTTAGAAATTGATCATCTGGACAAGCTGATGCGAATTAAATTTCATTTAGTCTCAGGAAAGACTGTTAACCTGGACACTATGTATTCTGTTTGGAAAACAGAAAAAAGTAGATGGGAGTAACTCTGGTAAATAAAGGTTATAGTATCATCTTTTGTTGTTATACTGTGTTATTTTGTGGGATGGACCAAAGTGGTGATGTAAAAATCAGGGTTCGTTTCTTTGGAGGCTCATAAAGAATGATCCTTTAGGCACACATTGTTGGTAATACAAAAGGTATATATTTACAAATAGGGTCAGAGAGAGAAGACAAAAGACCACATTCTCTGCCCGCGGGGAACACTTCTCAGCAGGCTTTTATCCCCTCTCTCCTGAGCACGTGTACAGAAGCAGGAACTCTTACAACTCATTTCCGGTTCATACAAACATATATGAAATGACGTCACGTCATACATCGCATGTGCATTATAATTAACTACTTAAGTATGCGGGGCGGATAGGCTTATATGTATTAGCTAATTGCGCTTGCTCAGAAAGTACTTTAGGTTACAAGAAGTTCAAACCCAAGGACAAGATGGCAATTACTCTTATCTAGCCTGAGAAATGTAGGGGGCATGAAAGGAAGTGTGATTTAGTGTAACAAAGAGATAGTAAATTTGCAGAACAAAGAGAGAGTGATACCTTAATACAAAGAGCCCTTAGTAGCTTTTTTTTTCAATCTCCCCCCCGCCCTTCTTCCACCAGGGAGACAGGGAGAGCTGGCAGCTGTGCTGTTCTAACAACACTATTGATAATGCATTTTTAATAATATTTCTAACAATATCCCCCCTCAAGATGCTTTCTGCTCTTTACTTCATTTAGGCAAGTCAAGATAATTACGAGGAATTTTTCTGAGGACCATGACTTTTGCTACAGTCTGTGCTTTCAAAGGGACTGCTGCGACCTGCATTCCTTCTACTGTGGTGGTTATCAATCTAGTGAGACAAGGAAAAAGGCAAGGGATAAAAATCAAACCAGTCAGAGCACACAAAAGCACAAATCCTACTTTTTTCCACCAGGGTCCTCCAAATAATTGAAACCACCAGTCCTTATTCCATGTCATTTCCCACGTTTGTATTGGTACATGGGCTATTTTCCTAATCTCTTTGGCAATCTCTAAGACCGCTTTTCCGTTGTCGTCTATTTGGAGGCAACAATTAGAAAGGTTGAGCTTTCCGCAGACTCCGCCATCCTCTGCAAGTAAATAGTCTAAGGCCTTCCAATTTTGATATATGGCTGCTCTCATCTGAGAACTCTGTCGGGCCAATAACTCGAGAGCAGTGGCAGTCTGGTTAGTAATTATTTCCAAGACTGCCTGCAACCGGATGATTCTATTTAGCATATATATTGGTGTCCGGTACCCCCAACTCCCATCATTAGCCCATGTAGCTGGTCCATAATACTCAATAATCCTCTGAGGAGGCCACTCATCCTCCTTCCACTTTTGGGAGCCACCCTGTGTCAAACTTACATCAATACTTCTCTTGGCCCTTTTCCAATCATCATACAAAGAGACTCCCAGCTTATTTCCAACCTCAGACGGTAACAAAAAGAAAGCTGGTACAATTACTCCCATATAGCAAGTTCCTGTCCACCCTTGTGGTAGTATTGTATAGGCCCGTCGTCCGCAAATCCAATAGTATCCTCTTAAAGCCCTATTTTCTCTATTAGTGGCATTTGAAGGGGCCCAACCATAGGGCATCTCAGGAAACCCCAAGCCTCCTTCTGGACCCAAAGGACCAGCGACTGCGTGGCCTCCTTTCATGGAACATTCCCATAGCCCATCCTGGTTCTTGTCTGTACAATCTGTCCGATCATCACTTCGATTTGTGGCACTCCAATACTTATTAAACCACACAATTGTTCCATTAGGGTGCTGCCACACTAGCCGATTATACCCTGGGCTATTAGGATAATAAAGCCGTTCTAATTTTGTAAGGTTCATCCACCTTACTTTTAAAGTCCATATGCAACGGCTGTGTCCCAACCTTTTTCCTGTAGCATTATTACTGATGCAATACTCTCCCAATGCCACTTGGGAAAGTTCCCAACTGTGGTTCTCATCCCATTTTTGACTAGTACTCTTAACATCTGCCTTACTACTTACTAGCCACTTCGGGGCCAAAGGAAAAGCCCTCCAAGGCCACTGGCCTCCGGCCTCTCGGAGCCCCCCACAGGCCCAGCAGTTGGTAAGATTAAAAGTGCCTGCAATTCTTTCCATCATGTCAACATACGAATTTGTCCTTGGGGAAACAATTGGGGAAAGCGGGGGCATAGGCCAGCGGCTAAGGCTACGCAATCCTGCTTCTTTCATTATGCGGATAACAACAAGGCACATTAAAATTCCCACCATATTTTCCCTTTTATGAGATCAAACACAGCCTAAATGTTTCCCTTTTACCTTCTTGTCTAATTTTCTGAGCTCTGATTAAGCCGTCTCAGGCGCACTTGGAGATCACCAGTAGGTTCACAGCTCCACTTGCTGGCTTCTTGTTCGGAAGACAACTCAGCTTCCGGAGTGAGCTCGTCTTGGGAGTTGATGTCCTCTGACGCTCGTGGATGTCATTTCACACGGGTATGGTGTATCCAACGGTCATGGCCAGCAATCTTTACAGCGGTGTGGGTTGTTAGAAGTACCTGGAATGGGCCACTCCACTTCTCAGTCAAGGGTTCCTTTTTCCACCGCTGCACCAAGACCCAGTCTCCCGGGGAGAAGTCATGTACCGGTACGTCTAAAGGCAGGCGCTGAAAGGAGGCTGCATACCTGTGAAGAGAAGACAAGACAGACTGCAAAGCAATAACATACATATGAAGTTCACTATTACCTAATTCAAAAGTTACATTCTCTCGCGTCCCAGGGGGTAAGACTCGAGGGGGCTTGCCAAACATAATTTCATATGGGGTCAATTTGAGGCCCCGTCGGGGAGTGTTTCGAATGCAAGTAAGAACTAGCGGCAATGCTTGAGGCCACTTAAGGTGTGTCTCAATACAGATTTTGGTGAGCAGAGTCTTTAAAGTCCTATTCATGCGTTCCACTTGTCCTGAACTCTGTGGTCTCCATGGTGTGTGTAGTTTCCAAGTAACCTTGAGAGTTTGCGTGATTTCTTGAACCACTTTTCCCACGAAGTGTTGTCCTTGATCCGACTCAATGGACTCAGGCAGGGAATACCGGGGAATGATCTCCTGCAACAAATACTTCACTACTGTAGCCGCAGTGGCAGTCCTGGTGGGCCAGGCCTCGACCCAACCAGAGAGCTGGTCTACCATGACAAGTAAAAACCCGTGATGTCCGGACCGTGGGAGCTCGGCAAAATCAATCTGCCATGCCTGTCCAGGGTACGCCGCCCAGGGTCTACCTCCCATTGGCACAGGGGGTTTCCTTCGAGGGTTTACTTTCTGGCATGTGATGCACTTGGTAGCAATGCGCTGAGCTTCTACATATAGCCCTGGGGCTACTGCTTGGCAGACCACTAGATCACCCATGGCCAAGCCTCCCATATGGGTTCTTGCATGGAGCTGTTGCAGCACCTCCCGAAGCAATGGCCTGGGTATCATGACTTTCCCTCCTGGTACTATCCACCACCCCTGGGAATTCTTTTCTGCACAAGCTTTCTGTGCAAATTTATCTTCTTCAGGGGAATACTGTGGGACTAAATCCTGGACATATGGCCATATGGCATGGGACATGGCCTGCTTGGATACCTCCTCCGCTTCTCCCCCAATAAATGCAGCTTCCTTTGCTGCTGCATCAGCCTTTGCATTTCCAAGCTTATGCTTTTCCTCAGCAGCCTTCCCATGGGCCCACACATGAATGACTGCAACCTCTTTAGGCTGGTGGAGTGCCTCTAGTAGCTTGATAATCTGGGGGCCATTAGCAATCTTATTCCCAGAGGCCGTAATGAAACCCCTTTCTTTCCACAATAGTCCGTGCACATGGACTGTAGAAAAAGCATAGCGAGAGTCAGTGTATATATTAACCTGCTGGTCTGTCCCCAGCTGTAATGCTCGGGTGAGCGCAGTGAGTTCCGTGGCCTGTGCCGACCATGAGCTCGGCAATGACTCCCTCCATACTACCTTATCCAAGGTTACCACTGCACATCCTGTTCATCTTTTTCCATCGATGACAGAGCTGGAGCCGTCTACGAAGTATTCAACATCTGGGTCCTCAATTGGGTCCTCAGCAAGATCAGGTCGCACCTGCGTAGTTTGATTCAGGACCTCAAGGCAGTCATGCATTGGTTTCCCTGACTCCGGCAGCAAGGTTGCAGGGTTTAAGGCTGTAGTATGTTTGAAAGTAAGTCCTGGGTTAGAGAGCAAAAATATCTCATACCGTGATTGTCTGGAGGGGTTAAGAAATTTCCCTCCCTCAGTCCCTAGGATCTGCGGAACTCCATGAGGAGTGAGTATTTCCATATCTGCACCCATGACTATCTTCTGGGCCTCTTCAACAACCACTGCTGTGGCTGCCACAGGCCGAAGACAGGCTGGCCACCCGAGTGCAACTGGATCTAGAACCTTTGAGTAATATCCCATGGGTCTCCAGGTCGGGCCCGATGGCTGTGTCAGCACTCCTGATGCAACCCCTCGATTCTCATGAACATACAGTCGATATGGCTTTTTACTGTTTGGGATGGCCAGGGCAGGGGGCTGGGTTAATGCTGCCTTCAGCAGATCAAAGGCATGCTGCATTTCTTTATTCCATTTCCATTTAGTGAGACTCTCCTTAGTCAGGGATTCATACAGTGGTCTAGCCTTCCCACCGTAATCTGGTATCCATAGTCGACAGAACCCAGTTAGCCCTAGAAATGCCCGCAGCTCCTTGGGTGACTTAGGTGGGGTTAGACCTTGGATTGCCTGTATGCGATCTGCACTCAGGGCTCTGACTCCTTTTGAGAGCTTATATCCCAAAAATGTGACTTCAGGCTGACATATTTGGGCTTTCTCTCTAGAGACTTTATATCCTTTTCCCCCCAGAGTGTTTAGGAGTGACCTGGTGGCTTCCTCGCAGAGCTGCAAGTTTGGGCTTGCAACTAGCAGGTCATCCACATACTGAAGGAGAGTCACTGCGGGGTGTGATCCCTTCCACTCCTCCAAGTCCTTCTGAAGGGCAAGTCCGAAAATATGGGGGGCTGCTACGAATCCTTGTGGGAGAACTGTCCACATGAGTTGGGCTTTATGGAAGGTGTCTGGATCCTCCCATTCAAAAGCAAACAATTTTTGACTCTCTCGGTGAAGGGGAATAGAGAAGAAAGCATCTTTCAAATCTAGCGCTGAAAATATTTCAGCTTCCCCCGATACTTGTGTCAAGATCGTGTGAGGGTTTGGGACTACAGGATGGTCTGAAAGGACCTTCTTATTTACTGCCCGTACGTCTTGGACTAGTCTGTATGAGACCCCATCTGCCTTCGGCACTCCAAGGATGGGGGTGTTATAGGGTGAGGACCCTTCCACTAGCCATCCGCACCTCTTGTATTTCTCTATTAACGGCTTGAGTCCAGCTCTGGCCGCTCGGTTGAGTGGGTACTGCTTTACCCGAATGGGCCCCTCCCCATCCTTGAGTACGATCCTTACTGGGGAGACGGACTTAGCTCGCGCAGGGGTTCCATCAGCCCATACCGAGGGGTCTACTCCAGTCATGTAATCTTCTGGACTTACTGCAGGGCTTCGGTCCTCCAGGAGAGCCATCTGATAGTTCGAGCTCTGCTTGACAGGTAGCTGGACCACCATCTGATCGTCTCTGAAAAAGATCTCAGCTTGCAATTTTGTGAGTAAGTCCCGCCCAAGGAGTGCAACTGGGCAACTTGGAGAATACACAAAGGAGTGCTCGAGCAAATGGTCCCCCACTTTGGTGAGGAGTGGTTTACAAACAGGGAGTCGGGATTGCGTTCCCTCAATCCCTTCTACAAGTACATGCTGTTCACTAGTTCCTGCACAGGGGTTTTTTTCTGGAATCATTGAAAATGTAGCCCCAGTATCCACCAAGGCTTCAAAGTTTTTGCCACCAACCCTAATGGTTACCATGGGATCTTCTCGGGCTCCAACCCGAAGGGTAGTGGTCTTAGATCCCTGTCCCCTTCATTCTGTGTCCTCACCCTTGTCTTCTGCCCGCATGAGGTGACCTCTCGGTTCCCTCTCTCTCTTCTCCTTCAACTTCGGGCATTCCCTCTTCCAGTGTCCTTTCTCTTTGCAATAAGCACAAACATCTGCTCCCACTCTTTCTCCTTTCCCCTTCTGTATCCCAGCCTTTCCAGGGTTACCTCCAGTTATAGCAGCTGCTAGTGCTGCCATCTGTCGCTGAGCCTTTTTATCCTCCTTGCGCTCCTGCACTTGCTCACGATTCCCATACACCTTATATGCAATTTCCACCAGCTCTGAAATCGGTTTCCCAGCACCTCCCTCAGTTTTCTGTAACTTCTTACGGATATCAGCAGCAGACTGACCAATAAACATAAGATTTACCATGCGTTGATTATCTGGGGCTTCTGGATCCAGATCCGAAAACCTGCGAAACGCCTCATACAGCCTCCCAAGGAAAGCTGAGGGATCCTCCTCTCTTCCCTGTCTCACTTCATACAACTTAGACAGATTGGTAACCCGAGGCACTGCCTTTCCCATTGCTTCCACTATAATTCCCAGATACCATGCACTCAGCTCTCTGCCCTCTGCAGTATGATTATCCCATCTCGGCTCTTCTACAGGGCAGGTATCATGCAGAGTACGACCAGCAGCACCCTCTGACTCAACTCTGGCTGCCGCAATACGTTCCGCTGTACCCAACACTAATCTCCTCTCCTCCGGGGTTAGGAGGGTCTGGAGCATCATCTGGACATCAGCCCAAGTGGGTCGATGAGTCTGCCCAATAGATCGAAACAGGTCCCTCATCTTTTCAGGGTCTTCACGAAAAGAGGGGCTCTGATTCTTCCAGTTTAATAAATCTGAAGTACTAAATGGGGTGTAGACAAAAGTTGCAGTGCCTCCTTCCCCAATAACCTCTCGCATCGGGCAGTTCAGCACCGGCTGTGACTCTACAGGCTTTCGCAAATAATAACCCTTATTCCCCGATTCAGATGAGGCACTTGGCTGAGGCTCACGCTCTAACTCATTAGGTATGCTTTGGTACGTCGGTGGTGGTCTCTCTAAGGGAGGGGGCGGTGGTGCAGAAGGACTGGATCCCGAGGAGGCGTCTGACTCATCTTCGCTACCTGACAGGGCAACCGGAGCGCGGGTCCGGTACTCAGCCAATTCAGAATCTTCCCCCCGCATTAGACTCAGGGAGTACAGGCGGCCCCCCCCGAGTCTTTTCCTTAACAATCATCACATGAGACTTTGCTAAGGAATTCTTAATCCAAGGTGGCTGATTTTGAACCACCCACAACCAACAATCAATATAAGGAAACTGATTCCAATACCCATTCTGCATAACAATTTCATGAATAGCTATCACTTCTTTTAGCACAAAGGATCCTTTTGGGGTCCAGTGGACCCCAAATGTTGGCCACTCAAGTTGACAAAACTTAATTAAATCACCTTTTTTCATTTTTACTCCGTAATCGGCCGGCTTTGCAAATTTATTAAAATGACATAATAAGAACCTTAGAGGGGTATCCATGTCGTTTTCTACACGGGAGCTAGCTGTACCCATTTTGCCCACAAGAGTGCGCCCAAGGCACACCAAATACCAAAAGACCTCTATAACAGGAGGTTTTACGATGACAACTGAGCCAGAAGTTCCCCAGATCGTTTACCCCCCCGTTTTGGATCCAGAACCAAATTGGGCAAAAGGGAATTCGTATACTCACTCAGATACCCCAGAGATCTCGATCCAAATCCCAAAATGTGTACCTGAAGACTGCAAAAACAAAATTTGCATAGGAGCCCTTAGTGTTCCGGATGTCCCGACTCACGTCTCAAACCCCCCTCCGGGCGAGCCAAAAAGGGCTTGGTGCGCACGCCCCGTGGTGGCAGAGACGATGCGCCATTGGACTCCGGAGTCATCCAAAGAAGCCCCACGTTGGGCGCCAATTATGATGTAAAAATCACGGTTCGTTTCTTTGGAGGCTCATAAAGAATGATCCTTTAGGCACACATTGTTGGTAATACAAAAGGTATATATTTGCAAATAGGGTCAGAGAGAGAAGACAAAAGACCACATTCTCTGCCCGCGGGGAACACTTCTCAGCAGGCTTTTATCCCCTCTCTCCTGAGCACGTGTACAGAAGCAGGAACTCTTACAACTCATTTCCGGTTCATACAAACATATATGAAATGACGTCACGTCATACATCGCATGTGCATTATAATTAACTACTTAAGTATGCGGGGCGGATAGGCTTATATGTATTAGCTAATTGCGCTTGCTCAGAAAGTACTTTAGGTTACAAGAAGTTCAAACCCAAGGACAAGATGGCAATTACTCTTATCTAGCCTGAGAAATGTAGGGGGCATGAAAGGAAGTGTGATTTAGTGTAACAAAGAGATAGTAAATTTGCAGAACAAAGAGAGAGTGATACCTTAATACAAAGAGCCCTTAGTAGCTTTTTTTTTCAATCTCCCCCCCGCCCTTCTTCCACCAGGGAGACAGGGAGAGCTGGCAGCTGTGCTGTTCTAACAACACTATTGATAATGCATTTTTAATAATATTTCTAACAGTGGCAAGAGGCAAAAGCGAGAGGCAGGACCAATTCAGGAACAGGCCGAAGAGGTACGTTCACAGACTGAAGGGGTGTGCTCACGGATTGCTGCACCTTAAAGGGAACATTGCAAGTAGATATATTCCTCTTTGGTGGCTACCCTTTGCTTCCACAGTTTGTATGCCTCTTTTTTCACCGCTATGCTTTCCTGGCTTTCCTTTTTCAGCTAAGAGGGTTCTTGGCCCCTTTATGCGCCTTGATGTGCAGTGGGATAGTCCCCTTCTGTGGCCTTAAGATTGTTCCCTTGAGAAATGACCACCCTTCTTGTACTCCCATTTCACCAATGCTTCTGTTCCTCAGTACCTCACTTACTAATTTCCTGTGTGAGCATGTTCTTCTTCTAGGAAGCACAGTAAGATGTTACAGCTTTGTCTTCCCTTGTTTCAGTGTCAATCTCGCCGGGATAACTTAGTGAAGGCTACATGTGCTTTGGGTTAGGGATTGTCTTTTTGTTCCCTGTGTGTGTACAATGCCCAGCAGCATAGGAGTTGTGTCTATTACTAATTCTGAAGTGGCAGCTTTGGAGCCATGACCCCACATTGCTCCCTGTTGCAGACTCCGAAATGCAGTCCACTGGCAGGGTTTAGATTTCTATCATGGCCTATCCTGCCACTGACCTGACAGACAGAGACATGCACCCTTCCCGCAATCAGCATTGCCTTTTTCACAGGGTTTGATTTTTTTCCCCCTCATCTCATTTGGTAGAAGTGTTTCTTCTTCGACTGGATAAAGAAAAATTGAAAGCTTTAAAGAGGCCTTATTAAGCAATGTAGTTGTTTTGCTCGTAACTTTATGGAGTTTATGTGATATGAAATCATGATTGCTGGTTGTCTACAAAGATTAACAAGCAAGTGATAAATGTTTAATGTACCAACTGGATTTAAATGGGAGCAGCAGGGATGCATGAATCCAGATTTCTAAAACACTCAGCAGGGTTTAGATCTAAATCATATTTTACTTTACATACATAAGGAGCAGGTATCACTGCAGTTTTGGGCACTTATGCACAGTCTGGGAAACAATTTTCCCGTGCTACAGAAATGCATTGCCTTCCACATACACCTGTTGGAAATAAAACATAGGAGAAAGAGAGCTGTCCTACCTTTAAACCAAATGACCTAGTGATTAGGGCACTTCACCAGGCAGCAGGAGACCAGCATTCACATGCACCGTGGTTGGATCACTCACTGAGGATGTGGGAGACATGGGCTCAGTTTCCTTTTGTGCTTGACAGTAATTGAACCTATGCCCTAAGCATTGAGCTACAGTGGATTCCATGGCACCGCCCAGACCCTGCCTAGCACTGCCCACTGCAAATCTGGATGATTGACAGTGAGGCCATTCTGGGTTTATCCCCAGTGATTGTTCTTAGGCATGACAGGAACCCAGGGCTCCAGAGAAGTCTTAAAGGCACATCCCTGAGAGCCCTCACCAGTGACCTTCTGGGTTCAGTGCATACCTGCAGGTGAAGACAGGAGGGGGAACAGGCGAGGTGTGCCCTGGTGTAGACAAGCCCTAAGCATCTTTGAAGACATGGACCTTACTAGCATAATCTCAGTGAAAGGCCGGGAGGCTTAGGCTTCTAAAGGCCTAAATCATTTTTGAAAGTCTTCTAAGCTGTGGGATGCACACTGACCCAAGTGTAGATTGAAACTATCTTCTCCTTTCCCCCAGGCCATAAAGTAGCTAATATCAATTTCCAAAACCAAATTTCTTCCCATTCCCTCTCCCCTTGCTGAGATAAATGAATCCTGATGATGCCAGAGGGCTCCTTTCAGTGGTTTCAAATTAACTTGTATTTAAAATTCAAATTCAAATACAATTGTAATTGATTTAATTAAAATTGTTTTCTCATTAGAGCTGAATAATAGG
Organism: Crocodylus siamensis; assembly: GCF_052110815.1. NCBI lineage: Eukaryota > Metazoa > Chordata > Crocodylia > Crocodylidae > Crocodylus > Crocodylus siamensis. The sequence continues at coordinate 47,139,527 of NC_143404.1, forward strand.
ATTTTAACAATGGAAATAACAGAATATGACTGGCTTCCCAGGATGCACGTCAGCATCATGTCAGAGGAAAATGAGAAATAAATCATGATACTGTCAGGGACTCTAACTCCGACTTCCCAGGTCCGTTGTCTGACTGCAAGAGACAGGCAACACCAGCAAGGTCTTATTTCAAGCTCTTTATTGAAGTGTGCACACAACAACAAAGAGCAGCCCATCTCCTCCAAGAACCAGCCACCCTTTTGATGACAAGTAAGTAAGTTTATATTGACAGTTTTGCGTCACAGATTCTCCACTTAATTGACTCAATCCCCATGGTTAGTTAGAAACTTCTAGTGTGCATGCCTAGCTACACAATAAGAGGCTTTGAGTAGTTCTTATGTGTAAGCATCTTCCTTATTAAGCACGCAACTTTTCTTTTCAGCACTGTTACTTATGCTAGTGAGTTCAAGGTAGGTTCAGTTTGTACCATCCCTGTTTATCAGCTCATATTCCAATTGTCATAGTGCATACAGAGAGCTCATGATTATCTTGTTTGTGGCCTCTCAGCAGTATTTTTCCATTTTAAATCTATATGGTGGTTTACTAGCACACAGGCAGCAAGCTCAGCCCATCTTGTGGGCCTTTGGACCCGCTCTCAAACAGCCTATCTATCAATACCAAGAGTCTAGGAACAGTTCTGGTGCTGCAAGCTTCTTCCTGGCTTTGTTTAAAAGTCACTGATGAGTTGGAGTTTCATCCTCCTCTGCACCTAAGTAAGCAAAGTTGGCAAATCCCCAGGGGGATTCCTTCTCAGTGGTTATTTAAGGGGCAGTGTCACTCATAGGACAATGGACTCGGTGGAAGCTTTTCTGCCAGTTGTCCATGGGACTGAGGATCCAGTTGGAAAGACCTGTATATGGCAGCATCATCCACCCACACAAATCTTTCAAGGCTTAGGTGGGCTCAGGTCACTAGGGAGTGATTCTGTGAATTGTGGCTAGTCCTGAAGGGCTGGAGGGAATGTGGACAATTCTGTCCTCTGTGGATCCTAGAGAAAGGCTGTTTTGGAGAATAAACTGCTTGCACTTCCATTAGAAAGTATAAATCACAATCCTTCTTAAGAATAGACTCACCAGGTAAGATTTCAAGGCACACAGGAGATGCCTACATAGGTAATAGCATATTCCATCATATTGCGTAGTACCTGGCTAGGTTCATTAAAGGTTTCCTTTCTCTGTGGGTTGGCCAATGAGTGAGACAGGATGCACAGCTAGATGTGTCTTTGGACTATCCCTCACTTGTTATAAAACTTCCTTTCCCTATTCCCAAGGGTTTGTTAGAGAGCATGTGCAGCTGATTTGAATTTATTATAGGGTGAAGATCACATTTTACTTTGGAGCCCTCTTTTATACGTCATCTTTCTGTACAACCTTGAACCTCTGCTTGACTTGCAAAGCAAGGCGTCATGCAGGCTAACTGGCTTCTGGAAAAACAGATACTATTACTAACTATTTACCACCTGGATTTTAGCATTTTCTTTACAATGGAGTCATGTTACAAGGCTAAGAATGGCCTCAACAGTGTCTATCTGTCACTCCATGAGTGGGGAGGAACCACATAGAAATCCAATCTCCAGTGCAGTTGGAGAAATCCCCTTCCTGTGGGCATGGCAAGGCAGCCAAATTATTACCAGCTCTAACCAGCTGTAGAATACTGTCCCTGCCAATTAGCACATAAAAGGTGTGAGATCTTTTATTTCTGCAAAGATCTAAGATAATAAATCACTTCCACTTTGCTCCTTGTGACCTGGAACCTCTGCTAATCCTATGAAGTGAGGCGTCCCACAGGTCAGTTGGCTTCCAAGAGGCTGTTATTATTATTTACCATTTATCACCTCTATTTTAGTAGTGTCTTGGAGCTTCCTGTCATGAACCAGGACTTTGTTTTTCCAGGTATTTTATGAATGCAGAAAAAAGAGGGCCTTCCCCAGGAAGCTTAACGTTTTTAGAGCTCAAAACAAACCAAGTAGAGATTGTAAAAATGGGATCCCTCTGAATCCTTTGTATTAGATTCATGTAGCCATTTGGGACACAGCTTACTAGGTAAGTGGCTGCCCCCATAGCATATCTGTATGAAGAGGTGTAATAGGCAACTTCTCTGCCCTGGGCAGCAGCAACTCATGGGCAATGTGGGCTGCTGCACTGCTAGTGGCAGTGGCAAGGCCAGCTCTGGCAGGGGCTATTTTTATGCCTGTTCTTCCTCACAAAGGTAGGGCTGCTGCCCCAGTCACCTCACTTCACAGCTTATATATATTTACATTTGTGGTGCCCAGCTCAGGTGGTCTTGACCCACTTTCTTTGTCATATATCTAGCTCAGGCTTTTTCCTGGGTTTCATTTGTGGCATATGATACCACATGACATTCTCCTCCTTTATTTATTTAATTCAACATCAAGGGGGACACTTTCAAGACAGCCTACATCAGTAGGTTCAGTTTTAGCATGTAACACTTAAACACTCTTTTTATACCTGCTCTTAGATCACAGAAAAACACCTGAGCACTTGTTCCTCTAACTGCCTTATTGTAGGCTCAGACCAATTAATGAGGGACAGGGATGTAGCTTATGCCCACTACTTTAACTGGGTTGAATAAACAAGATGTAAATTATGACAGTGTGGGTGTGTCTACACGTGCATTAAGGCATGTTTTCTAATGCACATTATATTCAGTACCAGTTGGCATTTTTACATGTGCTATGGGACGTAGCTCCGGTTGCTTTAGTTGGTGAGCTGCGCTTATTAAAAGCACCCGTGTGTCATATGTATCAGCGTCCCCACACTGAAAAAATTGTGGCAGAGCACTTTGAACTAAAGATCATTGAACATGTTTTATTTCAAAGCACCCCACCACCATTTTTTCAGCGTGGCAATGCATGGGGACACTGATGCATGTGACATGGAAGGCTGTGGGAGTGCATCAATTTCCATGCTCCAGCAGACTTGATTAATTGAGTCTGCTTTGACACAGTGGATTTCCAGCACATCAGATCAGGCTCCCTGCACATCTGTAGGAGTCCTCCAGTGTGAGGCACTAAAGAAATGAGCCATTAGGCTGCTTTCATGTGAAGTAATGAATGCACATGGTTTTTAAGTGATGCTTAATGCACAGTAGCCCATTTGATTGTGCATTAGCGTAATCACACTTATCATGTGGCATTTTAATGCACAGTAAAATAGGCTACTTCACCTTAAAGCATACGTGTGGATGTGCCCTATATGTTGCAATTTTTTTGCTCATTGTTTTCCGCTCTTAATTATTTCAGTGTTTAGATTATTTCAGTGAAAGATGTCATGAAAAACACGTTAGGTTTGGGTAGGTTAGATGAACAGATCAACAGAAGCTGAGACTCAGATCTTCTGAAAATTCATTCTTTACTATTTATTGCATTTCTAATCCCCTCATCCACTCACTACTCATTCTCATCATCTCAGGATGCGGAAAACCTTTAAATACTCCTAAAACTTTTAATAATGATCTATCCATTAAAATGACTTGGGGTTAATGAGTTATTATAGAATAAGTTGGTGAGCCCCACAAGTATTAATTTATAATATTTATTAGCTGATGTATTTGCTTCTATTACAAAACTCTTATAAGCTGCAGTACATAAAATGATTTATATGTCTCTGCAACACATTGCAGCACAGTCTAGAATAATTAAAATGCAATTACGGTTAATCATTTATCAATTATTACTGAAGTCTTTAGGCAGTTAAATGTTGCCTTGTTTGAAGTGTTGGCAAATTTTCTTTTGAAGCATTTGCTGTGTCAACAAAAACATTAAATCACTTAATTCACCCTGCCAATGCATGTTGAAATGATAAACCTTCTTGTCATCATTAAGATAGTAACTTGAATTAGCTAACTCCAGTTCAGACTAGACTAGATTAGACTGTACCTGCCTCTTTCTCAGATCAAAGAAAGTATCTCTTGTGCTCAAAAGCTTGTCCAACAACTTCCTGAAACTATACACTTGGTGCAATAACAGTTATAATAAAAAACCCCTCGGTTTTTGTAGGCTGCTCTAGACATCTTATAACAGCCTCATCACAGGCCTCTACCTCCTTCAGAGTTCATGCAGGCCTTACAGACATTATACAGCCTGAATGTTTTCAAAATTAGGTGGGCACAATGGTCAACTTTCAACTTAGAGACTACCTAGGTTATTCTAGAATGAAGGAACATATGAATATAGGATGGAACAGCATTCCAGGATGACTCCACATGTGAAGAAATCTTATTCTGGACTATAACATACATACATACATATTGTTGAAGTAGATCAATCCAGGCCTCTTAACTTGACTAAGAAAAAAAGAGTGAAGAAAAAAAATGGTGATGCTCTTCTGCTTATTATGACTGCATGCACAGTTTTTTTGGAACAAATGTTCTTCCTTTCCTAAAAACAAAAAAGGTGATAACAGTTTTCAAAACAAAACATGTTGCTGAGTAAGCAGCCGTTATGATTTACCCCTGACTTTCTTTTCAAGGATGCTTTGTTTAAACAATTTTAGGTATAAAAAGGTATGTTAACTTGTGTGGGGGGGAGTTCTGTTTAGATCTCCTCCCTATGATCATATGGTATAGTCACCAATAAACTCAGACTTAGTCTGTGAATTCTAATACCAAATACAACGCAAAGTTTGATTTCTTCCGCATGAATATAGGATGGAACAGCTTTCCAGGATAGCTCCACGTGTGAAAAAATCTTATTCTGGAATATAACATACATACATACAGACATATATAAATTCCTTTTTACCTTTTGGAAGCAACTGAAATGAAACCAGAAGAAAGTGCGATAGCAATTACAGGATACTTCCATGTGCAGACAACCCACTGTTTATGTGCATCTGTCATTTGTGTATTTACCTGTGAACCTGATCAGTTACTCAGTGGACACATGCAGATACAGACAGTCCTTCTTTTTCTTCACCACCATCCACCTAATTTATAGCCATGATAATATAAAATGACACTATGTAAAGTGAGTAGGAATTTCTGCCTAGTTGACACAGATGTAAATAGCCACCTGAAATGAAAGGGTAAAAATCAGACTTCAGTACTTGGATAAATGGTTGGAACCTCTCACCACTGCCTGGGCTTTCCTGGCTTGTCTCAGCCAGGGAGAAACTTTTCCCAGTGACACACTACAGAGCCATACCTTTCCTCCCAAGCTTATCTTAAGTGCAATCTCTCCAGCTTTTATATTTAAGCAGAAAACTTTAACCTAAAAAAGACTGGGTATTGTGGCCCAGAGCTGGTTGTCATCCCATGAGCCCCACCAATGTATTGCTCCCTGTGTGTGAGTACAGATATCAGAGGGTATAATAACAGATCTGCATCTGGTATCAGTAGAGATCGCACTTTTATCCAGAGCCAGATTTCTGTTCACGTAGTCCGAACGCTCCTGACAGGAACATAGGACTTGAGGGGACCTTTTGGGTTCTTTGAATCATCACAGAGTCCTGTTCAAAAATTTATCAAGCAGGGAGCTGTAGTACAACTTCACTTGGCAACTCTGCCTGCAAGTGCCAGGGGTTCATACTGCATGAGCTTGCTGGGCAACTCAAAGAATATAAAATATGTTGCTTGACATCCCAGGAGCAGGTGGCTATGGTGGCCTGAGAATAATTATTTCACTTTTTATTAGGAGTGTACTGATAAAAATTTGGGGGCTGGTCCCGATGGCCAATTTTTAAGGAGCCATGCCAGCTGATACCAATCCGATTCTGATATGCAGCTGGGCAGCTTGGAGACAAGCATTTGACTGGTAAGTCTGGTGTGGGGGAAAGGGTGTGGGGGGGGGCAGATCGAGGCCCCCATTGTGAGGGAGGGAGGGAGAGGGCTGGGGCAGGTGCTTCTCAACCAGGGTGGGGCAGGGCACAGGACAGAGGTGCAAGCAGCTTGTCCAGGGGGTGCAGGGAGGGGACTATTGGGGAGGCTGCAGTCACCCCAAAATTTGTTGTAGTCCCCCCATTGCCCCCTCCCAGCACTGCTGTTGCCTGCCCTGAGTGAAGCCCCGGCCCAACCCACACCAGAATGAGCCCAGCGCAGCCCCTGGCCCCAGCTCACAGTGGCAGCCCACCTCACACCCTGTGCAGATCTGGGGGCACAGGCATATGCCCCCCATGCCCTCCTGGGGTGCACACAGTGGCAGGAGCCACCTGCCCATGTTCCCCAGATGAGCTGCTCGCAGCTCTGTTCTATGCCCTGCCCCACCTTGTCCCAGCTGAGCAGCACCTACCCCTGCCTCACCCTCCGCTCCACTCTCTCTCTCACTGAGGGGGCCTCCATCTGCCCCCTCCCCCAATTTATTGGGGCATTTATTGGCCACATCAGGCAAAAAAAGCTGAGGTCCAGTACTATCAATTTTCCCTATACTGTTGCTGATCTGATATGGGACCGATGTATACCGATGTATATCTCACTTTTGAAAGTTAGGGTTACTCTTCTAAATTCTAAATACATTTTATCTTAACTGTCCAAACTGCCAGTAAAGCTTAGCATCTGGGCTGAAATTCTGGCCGCAGTTTTGGGCCGTGGGTGCTTGTATGTCTGGCCTTGAATTCTTTGAAGAATGGCCCTTGAATACAAAATTGCATGCAAAAAATAGCATTGTGGAATGCCCTGCTGGGTAAATACCTCTGCTTTAGATACCGTCTGACTTGCTTTGCTGTTTCTCACTGTGTCTCCTGTTAATGACTATGGACTATGGGCCTGATTCTCTTTTTACTTACTCCAAATTAAAGCAGCAATGACTCCTTTGGGAGCAGTGAAGTGTCAGTAGTGTAAATAAGAGTGCAGCCAAGCCCTTTAAACCTTAACACCACTGATTATTAGACCAGGTCTCTATCTAGCTCAGGTGTCAACTGCAGTGATAGGTTCCTGTGTTTTTGGGATAGCCTTAATTTGGTTTGCTGTGACTTTTAGGAGTGCTGTAATTGTCTCTTTGTTTCAATTGCAGACAAAGCAAGTACATAAAGCAAAGATTTGGAATTTATCTTCTTTTTTAGCAAGTCCTTGTCCTTTTGGAAGCCAATAGGAGCTTATCAGCAGTATACAGCTTATGGCTAGCCTATCATGTTCGGCCACAATGAACAAAGGTATAGTATGGACTTGGGTGGAGATACATCATTATTGGCACAATTAAAAGCATTCCAGTAAGCCACTGTTTGACTCTTTTCCAGCCCTCTGACAAATTTCCTTTTTAGCCCAGTCCCACACCTATGTTCCTTCCCATCCAGGGTCTCCTCCAGTTCTAGCTGTTGTGATCAGATCTAGTTGAGCTCTGTAGTGGGTTGCTCTGCCTAACCTCTGTTTAACAGTGCACAAGCAGGCTGCAGTTCCTGCAGTCTGGTTCATTGTCTGGAATTATGTGACCATTGTTTGAGCTCACAAGGATCATTGCGATATTAGCTGTGGGAGACTTAGTGTTGGAGTCTGGAGTTTAGTGTGTTGCTCAGAAGTCACTAACAGCCACAGAGGCTGACAGAGATCTGCTTCTTTTAATGTCCAGAGATTAACTTTTTATATAACATTAGCCTCTGCAACACAAATAAGTTTGTGAGGCTTATGGGTAGAATGACCACATGTCCTGGTTTGGCCTGGACAGTCCTGGATTGTGAAGACCAGTCCTGGATGGTTGGTGAAAATTAAAATGAGAATCCCGGAGTTGCAGGGGCATGGGGTGCAGTCCGGCAGGGAGGTGGAGCAGTGTAGTGCACCAAGCAGCTCCGCTTCCCCACTAGATTGTGCCCATGCCCCGACCCATTGGCCTCTGCCATTGTCTGCAGCAGTGCCACTAACTTGGGATGGGGGGAGCAGTGTCCTGGATGTCCCAGATTTCCTTATGGCAGATCTTACGGCAGGTGTTCCAGATTCCCTACTCATGACAGATCTTCTTAAAGATGCAGTTCCCCACAACTGCCCATTTCTGAACAGCTCAGTGGGCAGCTCAGTCACATGGCATTGTTTCTGTTCTGACTGGATGAACTAACTTCTATTAATCACTTTATCAGGCAGGGATAGAAAGCTTTTTGAGTGCAGTCCTCTGGAGGGGAACTGAAGCCCTGTTTTACCCAAGTCTGTGGCACCCCAGCCTCAGGTCTGAACACTCAGGACAGCAAATACTCTGTGCCTACTTATTTCTCCTCAGGAGCTGATGGCCAGGGAAAACTGGGGAATGGGCAGAGACTTGTCAGTTCATCTCCCCATAATTCACTGTCCAGAGCAGTAGAGTCAGTGTAGAGAGGTCACTGTTTAGAGATGGCACCATTTACTATTGCTCTGGACCACCAGAAATGTTCTCCCTCAAGATTGGGCAGGAATAGGAGAGGAAGTGTGACTCTGGGGGGCTTCTCTGAGATCCTGTGCTTCGCAGAGAAAATCGTGGGCTTTGTTTTTTTGTTTGTCTCCAATGGATCTGTGCCTAATTGATGCCAGTGAAGGATATGAATCAGGCCCTAGGCATCAGGATTTTGGAATGGGAAGTGACCAGTGCTGCAGGGATAGCTGTATACCTGCTCTCAGCCTGTCCCCAGGGTGGGAAGGTCATGCTGCAAGGACAGCAGCCAGGGATCTTTTAAGTCCCTGAATCAAGTAAGCAACTCACCACGCCCCTCATCCTGCTCTTGGCACCTACCCTTTGCCTCCATTCTCAATGGCATGTCCCCTCTATTCACATTCTTCCCCTCTCCCTCTCTACTTATGCTTCTGAATGCAGGAAGGACTCACCAGCTGTTGCTGCTCTCCTGACTGTTCCTGTCCTGATCTAGCCAGGACTGTGGGGAGCAGCTGCTCAGGGAGGTAGGCTCAGCTGGGGACAGTGGCAATGGTGGGCAGGGTTCACCTTCCTGCACCTACTCCTAGATCAGGCAGGGCAGAGGAACCTGCCTACCACCACTGCTGTCTCTGGCTGAGTCCAACTCCCTGTTCAGTAATTCCTGCAGCTCTGGGTAATGTGGGGCAGTAGCAGCTCTGAGATTCCTCCCACCCCCAGGTCAGCCAAAGACAGCATAGAGGCAGGTGGGTCTCCCCTTTCTATATCCAGAGGTTTAAGTAGGGGTGTGGGGGGAAGAAGGGAGATGCTGCTGAAAACAGGAGAAGGAAGGGGGTGCCAGGAGTGGGGTGAGGGATTCTTGCTTGCTTTGGGGGCTTAAAACAAATCCCTGGTGGCTGCCCCCATGGTGTGATCCAGACTCTTAAGAGGACCTGGCCATATGAATTTGTGGGGAACTATAGCCACTGAGTTACTCTGTGGAAAGTATAGCCACTGAATTACATTGTGGATACACCCTCACTCTCACTTATCTTACAGGTTGAGGGAAACACCCTGCATAATCACTATTTAATAATGTGAGACTTGTGTCTGCTGAGTGTGAGGGAAAGGGCTCTTGCTTGGAGGTGAATGATAGAGAGACTGGCTATGTATAACACTGCTCGGGACGAGGCACCCTTCAGTGAAGTGTTCCTGCGAACAGTTAAGCATCCTGCTTTGTGGTTACATGTTTTGGAGCTGGTCCTGCTGCTTGCTAGTGATATAAATCTCAGAACAGAACTTCAATCTCACTGCTGCCTATTTGGTCCTATTATACCACTCTGGGTTTATTTTCTGCCTTGAACTTTCATTTGCTGACTTTCCATACTCTCAGTAGGGCCTACAACTCAATCCTGTCCTCTGCTCCTTTCCAGTTAACCTGGCTCAGAACACAAGGTCTTTCTTCACCTTTGGTTCTACTTCGCATGCTTAGTACATTACCCCAAGGATAGCACATCCTACTAGGATGGAAATGCACTTGTTCCATCTGCATTAGGACACATCATAGCCCCATGAGATCCACTGTAGAGGCTAATTCTTCTTCTTCCTTATTTCTTGAGCTACTTAATACAGTTTGTTGCACAGTAAACATTACATCCATTCTGTTAATAGCTGGATCACAGAGGGTGGAAGTCTGTACTGAGGAATGTACAAGAGGACGTAAGCACTTAAGCCCAGTCTAGTTCCCACTTGAAGTACATATGCCCAAAACTGTGATCCACTTAACTGGTTCCCTACCATGGAGGTGCTTCATGTTTGCTAAGTCCCTTCATTTTTTTTACATGAAAGGTCTATTCCTTGTTTTCCCAGACACATCTCAGTCTTGACAAGGCTGAACAGCTCAGCAGTTAGCTCATATACAAACTCCATCAAGATCCACAAACTTCAGGTTGATGTATTTGCATAAATGGAGATGAATAAGATGGTGATGTATGCCTAAAATTTATCCCCCAGGGATTTTCCTTGCACACATGTCTGTCACTCATCACGGGCAGGTTTCCCTACAAGAACCCTGTCATAGTGGCGGGCCAGTAGGGGTCACTCCTGCCACACACCTCATTGCACCTGACCACCTTCCAGGCTCCGAGTGCCTCTCTAGGGGTGCATCCCACACCAGGACCACAAAATCAGCCATTGTCTTCTTGGGTTGTGGGTGGATATTTTGGAATATTTTCCGGAAATAATCCGGTCCTAACTTGAACCTTGAAGACACAGCCTTTTTAAAGGCATCATGGTCATCAGCTGCATCCGAGGGCAGGCTGTTCAGAACCACTGCCATGTTGCCTTCTACCAGAGCAGCCATGTGCATCATGAACTCTTCCTCGGGCACCTTCCACCGTCAGGCTTGCCTTTCAAAGATGCTGAGGAATACGTCAGGATCATCTCTGACTCGGTAGCAGCAGAAGGCTGGGAAGTTCAGTTTGGGGTGTCCCGTGGGCACTAGTGGAGGGCCTGTATCTACCCCATTGGGCTGTAGATGGAGTACCTCTAGTCTGTGCTTGTGCTTGGCTTCTGCCTCTTGGGCCTCTGCCTCCATCCTTTTCAACTGTAGCTGTACCTTCTCACGCTCATACTGGGCTTCCAGCTCCATCTTTTTCAACTCTAGCTCATACCTGAGCTTGCTCTGTTGCTCCTCAGTTTCTAGCCACATCTGGTACCTCCAGTGTTCCTCTGTAGAGGGTGATCCCTTGGAGGACTGCAGACTTGGCGTGTGGGGATGTGATTCTGGGGGGGGCTCAGGAGTTGGTGTGTGTGAAGAGGGCTCTGTGGCTGACTCATGGTTGCACAGAAGTTTAATCAGCTCTTCCTTCCTTAGCCCCTTCTTCACTTGAAGGCCTCTCCCTTTTGCCAGTTCTTTTAGTTCGGGCACGGTCAATTGGACATACTCGTCCACCATCCTGGCTATCTACACTATCCAGTTGACCTGATGCCAAATTAGAAATTGTTTGCTGTAGGGATTTCAGTGACTCTATTACTCTTCCTAAATTATGTCTCTAATACAGCAGGGTATTCATATCCCACCTCTCCCACCACATATGGTGGGCCAGTAGGGGGCGCTTCTGCGTTGAGCCACCCAACTCCCTGCACCCAACCACCTCCCAGGCTAGCAAGTGTGCTCCAGGAAGGGGGTCAGCCAGATGTGAGGCACCCCTAGGGAGGCACTCAGAGCCTGGAAGGTGGTCGGGCTCAGAGAGGTGGGTGGCTCAACGCAGGAGCACCCCCTGCTGGCCCGCCACAGTCATCATACCCAGTGTTTCTTCAGAGCATTTGTCTTTCCATAGAAACTACTGCCCATGAGTGTGGCTGTGTATGTGTCTGTGTACACTGGCTTTGCAGCCTCTGCTGTGTTCTGCCCTTCTTATCGCAAAACTTATCTATGCAGTCACATGGACTACTAGCAGGTATTTTAATTAATCCTAATTTTCATTCACAGTTTAAATGAACTACAATATGAACACAGTTTGATTTGATTTAGGTGAACTATGCTTTTATGGGAATTCAATTACACAATTTTTTTCACATTGAACATGATGTATTTTGATAATACAGTAGTTTCAGTACTAATGAGATGCATTTTAACTGCTGTGAGGACTGTATTTTTCCTTGCATTTAGTACATAGGATGCACATTTATTACAGTTTCAAGAATGGAAAAAAACAGAGTTAGTACCTAGATTTTACTCCTGTTAATAGTGGTATCCTTGTGTTGCTGACACTGGGCATAACCCTGGGTAACTCAGAGGGATGGAAGACCACGAGTGTCGATGAAGTCCTTCTGCTCCAGGCTCAGATGAGCCAAAGCCCCCCCTTGCCCAACCTTTGCAACCCTTTCTCTCTGGTGCCTGCAAATCTCCTGTCCTTCTGGAAAGCAGGCGAGCTAAAACTGTTATCTGTGGAATGCAAGGACACCGCTCGGAGGGAAAAGGGAGGAGGCAGGAGGGAGACGGGGGGCTAGCGGGAGAAAAACACTGACAGTGAAACTGACCGGGGTATAAAGATCTCGCTGTTGCAAGGTTAGGTGTGCAGGATTTGAGACAATACAGTCTCCCTGTGCCTTTTACTTGAGCTCAAATAAACTCTGTCTGCTTCTCCCCCAGTGTGTTTATTTGGCGCGACGCACACCGGGCAACGAACCCAATTGTTGCCTCCCTCGGGCACCTTGTGCCGGCAACACTTGCCGTGCCAGTAACATTAAAGATTCATTTTTAAGTCACATTTGCCAAACAACTTGGTTGCGATAGCTGGAAGAAAACAATTTAGGTTTACTTCTGCTACTCATTCAGTGATATAAAATAGTTATTTTACCAGGGAAACATGCAGGTTATAAACAAATAACACTCAGAAGTTCTTTATAATAAATGCGTTTATTGAAGTTATTGCTCAAGACATGATAAAACTATGGGCAGACTGAAAAATAAGCCTACATTTATTTCTGAACTGTAACCAGTCCCAAGTTTTGGGGTGCTAAAATTTCCAATGTAGAACTGTACACATAATTATTGTGCCTAAAAAGAAGCCCAGAAACTGAAGATCTGGCTTGAAATGGGTCTGGTTTTCCTCTGTGTGGGAGTTAAAAGTTATTTAGGAAGAAGTCATTTAATTTGAAGTATTCTTTGTGGATTTTTTTTATATGAAAGAACGACTTCCTCTTCCACCACAAATATTTGTCACTGTTAAATAAGGCAAATTTGACAAGTACAATAGGTTCCTCTCTACAAAAATAACAGCTGTTCATTGGGTGGTACCATACCAGTGGCAGAGCATCTTTAATTCTGGGGGTGATAGTTTCACAGTTTCATAGTTTCCGCCTCCGTGCTGACAAGAGGGGAGTTCCCTAACCTGTAGGTATGGTGCCGGTTGTTCCTCCCGAGGTGCATCACCTTGCGCTTGTCTGTGTTGAAACCCATCCTATTCTCGTCCGCCCACCCTTGTAACCTGTCTAGGTCTAATTGTAGCCTGTTGCATCCTTCCAGTGTGCCCACATCCCCCCACAGCTTAGTGTCATCAGCAAATTTGAACAGGTTGATTTTTACCCCCTCATCCAAATCACTGATGAAGATGTTGAACAGTGCGGGCCCGAGGACTGAGCCCTGTGGAACCCCACTGCCCACGTCCTTCCAGGTTGAGAAGGACCCATTCACTACCACCCTCTGGGTGCGGCCCACCAGCCAGTTGGCGACCCATTTGACTGTGTGGGTGTCTACACCACAGCCCCCCAGTTTCTTAACGAGAACGGGGTGAGAGACAGTGTCAAAAGCCTTCCGGAAGTCCAGGAAGACTATGTCCGCTGCTACCCCTGCCTCTAATGATCTGGTGATCTGATCATAAAAGGCCATCAGGTTGGTCTGACAGGACCTGCCACTGATGAACCCATGTTGGTTGCCCCTAAGCATGCAGTCCCCTGCTGGCCTGTCCTGGATATGTGCCAGCATAATTTTCTCGAACAGCTTGCCTAGGATTGAGGTAAGACTAACTGGCCTATAGTTTCCTGGGTCCTCCTTCCTCCCTTTTTTGAAGATGGGGACCATGTTGGCCCTCTTCCAGCCCTCCGGTACCTCACCAGAGCACCATGAGTGCTCGTAAAGTTGTGCCAGGGGACTTGCAATGACCTCAGCCAATTCCTTTAGAACTTTAGGGTGGAGATCGTCCGGACCGGCTGACTTGAATACGTCTAACCCCTCCAGAAGCTCCCTAACTAAATCCTTGCTAACGCGTGGCCCAGGTGTGCCACTCCTGGGGTCCGAGGGGGCCCAGCAGGGAGGTGGCTGTTCTGGTCCCTACTTAGGAAGACGGAGGCAAAGAAATCGTTAAACATGTTAACTTTGCCATCTGGTGTGACGACCAAGTTTCCCATGGCGTGCTGCAAGGGCCCTACATTACCCGGGACCTTCTTTTTACCCTCTACATATTTAAAAAAGGACTTCTTATTGTCCTTAATCTGGGAAGCTAGTCCCAGTTCCATCTCTGCCTTGGCCTTCCTAACTACCCCCCTACATCCCCGAGCAACTACAGAATAGTCCTCCCTGGTGATGACCCCTTCTTTCCATTGGGTGTAAGCCTCCTTTTTAGCAAGGAGACATTCCCGGATGCTTTTGGTGAGCTCCCTTTTATCCTCATTGGGATTACCTTCCTTTGGGCTTGGAGGATCATCTCCTTAAGGAGCGACCACTCTCCTTGGACACCTGGATCCCCTCCCCTCTGGGACCTCAGCGCTTCTCCAACTATCCTCCTTAGCTTGTTGAAGTCTGCCCTCCTAAAATCTAGGGCCGCTGCCTTACTGCATGCCTTTGCCACCTTGCGCTGGATAGTGAATTCCAGCAGGCGATGATCGCTGTCACCCAGGTGGTCGAGCACCCGCAGCCCCCTCACCAGGTCATCACCTGTGGCCAGCACTAGGTCCAACAAGGCATCCCCCTGGTGGGGCTGTGCACCTCCTGGGTTAGATGGAGGTCCTGCACTCTGGCCAAGAACCTACGTGAGCGTTCAGACCTGGCTGACTGTTCTTCCCAGCAGATGTCTGGGAAATTCAGGTCCCCCATGACTACCACATCTTTAGCCTTCACTGCCTCTGTGAATTCCTGGTCAAGCTCTTCTCCCTGGTTGGGAGATCTGTAGTAGACTCCCACCATTATGTCCCTTTCCCCTCGACTGCCTTGTACTCTAACCCAAAGCACTTCAGCGTGCCCCTCATAGTTTCATAGTTTCATAGTAGCTAGAATCGGAAGGGACCTAGGAAGATCATCTAGTCCAACCCCCTGCCTTGGCAGGAAAGAGCACCGGGGTCAGATGACTGACTCCTTGCTAATTAACAAGGATGTGTATTCCTCCTTAATATAGAGCGCCACGCCCCCACCTCTCTTTCCTATCCTGTCCCTCCTGTACAGCCTATAGCCCTTGACATTCACTGCCCAGTCATGCGTTGCGTCCCACCACGTTTCCGTAATCCCCACTATGTCTAGGCTGGTGTCAGCCAGCAGGAGGGTGAGTTCCTCCTGCTTGTTGCCCACACTATAAGCATTTGTGTAGAGGCATTTGAGGCCTCCTGTGGGTGTGTGTACTGACCCCCTAGTCCCAGCGTTACCCTGGCCCCTCTCTCTTACCTGTTTGTTCACTTCGCTCGTTGGTCAGGGCTGGGCTGTAGTTGTGGGTGCTGTTTGGTCTGGCAGTCTGATGTTTCCTCCGCCCTTATCTTCCCTTTCCCCTGACAAGCCTAGTTTAAAGCCCGCCGGAGGAGGTCCGCAAACCTAGAAGAGAACATACGCTTACCTTTAGGGGAAAGGTGGAGCCCGTCCCACCCCAGCATGTCTCTCATCGGTGATGTGCCGGTCGTGGCTGAGGAAGCCTAAGCCCTCCTCGAAGCACCATTCCTGTAGCCGCAAGTTGGTCTCCACGATGCACGTTTCATGCCGTCCGCCTCATCCACTCACTGGCAGGATAGAAGAGAAAACCACCTGTGCGCCCATTTCCTTCAGCACACACCCCAGAGAGTGGTAGTCCTCCATTAGGCAATCAGGGCTCCTCCTGGCTGCATCGTTAGTGCCCAGATGGATGTTGAGGTGTCCTTTAAATAGTCCATTCCTAGAGGGACAATGTGCAGGTATCATGCCAGTCTCATGAGCTTGCCCAGAAGAAACTTGTGTGGGTGGAGTGAAGATGGGTTATAACTCTTTTATACTAAGACAGCTACAGCTCAAGACTAGTTCAGAAAAATTGCCCTCCAGTAAGAACCAGGGAGGGGCCTATCAGGAAGTTTCAGAATGGAGAAAGACCTCTTCCCTGTCACCTTAGACCCAAAATCTTTTTAACATCAGTTGTGTGAAAAGGGAAGGTGCCTGAATGAGGCAAAAGGAAGAGATGTTAACAGACCAGAAGCCTGATCAGTTGGCAAGCCCAAGATAACCTGTACCTAGCAGAACTGTGTGGACACATACTCAGATAGACTCAGTGTTCAGGGGCTGAGAGCTGGAAGGTAGGGATGTGTGAAATTTCACTGGCCGTTTCATTTCTACAGTGTTTCAAATAATTTTGAGGTCAAAACAGCAAAATTGGAATGAAAAAACACTGTCAAAATAGCCTCAAAACAAAACAAGGCTAGTTGAAATGTTTCAAAAGTCAAAATGTTTCGACCATAGGCTGGGGATGGGAAGTTAGTCCAGCTGGGCTAACTTCCCCTCCCTGGCACATGATCCAGCAGGGCAAGGGAAGTCAGTTCAGCTGGGTTGACTCCTCATCCCCCATCTCTGGCACTAGATTGTGTCAGGGGTGGGAGGCAGCCCAGCTTGGCTGCTTCTCATCCCCAGGGCTAGATTGTGCCCGGGGCAGTGAGGCAGTCCAGCTGGGCTGCTTTCCCATTCCCCCCTGTGCTAGATCACATTGGGGGTGGGAGGCAGCTCCTGCCCCGGCATGATCTAGTGCAGTGGAATGGGAAAGCACCCCAGCTGGGCTGCCTTGCTACCCCCGGCATGATTTAGCTCTGGGGATGGGAAAGCAGCCCAGCTGGGCTGTCTCCTGCCTTGGCACCATCTAGCTGGGGTGACTTCCCATCCCCAGTGAAATATCAAAACAACTTTTCCATTTTGATGGAATGGAACAGATGTTTCAAATCTAAATGAAATTTGAAATGGAACGCTGTTCTGTTGAACTGTTGAAACTCAAGGCAAAATGGACCAGTGCTGTTTTGCACAGCCCTACTGTAAGGCAACAGAGAATCAGGTTCCAGCAGGAGGCAGGGGGGTATTCTCCAAGGAACCATGGAGGGAGAAATTAGAGGACTCTGTTGATCCAGGAGGGAGCTCTGCACCATAATGCTCTTGCTGGAGAAGATGGGAGCTGAGGCTAAAGGACACACTTTGGCTAAGTGCAGACAGTCAAAAAGCCCAAAGCTGAATTGATTCAATCTTTGCAGGTTAGTCTAAGGTGTGTAGATTGAACTGAAAAGCAAAAGCAAGTGAGCAGAGATTCACTTTTGATTCTGGAAATGCAGCTACATGCCTGCAGTGGCTCAGGCCAGAAGCCGGTAGGGGGAGGGGTGTGTGCTAGAGCATACCTCCCTGCTGGCTGAAGCAGACAGCTTGGGCCAAGGCTATCCTGCCCACTCTGTGAAGTGTGTGGGGGGAGGTGCACTGCATCTTGGGATGCTGGGAGACTGTGAGTTAACTTGAATGTGGAAGGGATCTAGGACAGAAGTCCAATAAAGCTATTTAACTTAAATCAGTTAAGTCTGAAATTACATCCATCCTGGTTTATCTTAAGCCAGTTTCAGGCATTTTGAAAGCAGTTTATGTGCACTGAACTTCAGTTGTGTTAGATTTGAACTGGTTTCCAATCACTTATACTGGCTTATGTGTAATCTATGTCCCTCGCCTTTATGACAGACCTGGCACAATACTTTAAGAGATAGATGGTGCAGACTACCACTCACCTGCCCTCCTTTTCCCCCAGTGGAGAGGGTTACGGCTTCTACAGTCACCTGACTTGACTGCTACTTATGGTGTAAAGGACACTGGGGATAATCACTGACTTATTCCAGAATGATCCTGAGAAATGCTGAGGAGCCACAAGTAAATACAATGCACATCCCCCAGTGTTCCCCTACTGGTGGGTGGGCCACACAGATGGTTAGTTGTGGCCACAGTGAGCAGAGGTGGCCCTCGCAGCATAGGGCATATTTCAGTGTATTAAATCCTAAAACCCAAGCTTTGATTTCCTCTCCTGCTGACCATGCAGAAGCACAGAAGCACTTTTAAGTGCTTTTTTATTGTCTATGGATGTGCTTTCATGGTGCTAATGGCCCTGTCATTATAGATCAGCTTTGCTCCTTTTACTTGTGTATGTCCACAGCAACACTGTACAGTATAAGCCCATCCTCACAGGTATATAATAAGTTACTCCATCCTCATTTTCCCTTCCTGGATCTTTTCTGGGTGCCAGATCCTGCAATGTCATGGCAAATCTCACACTGTGTGGTGCTTTTCATTTGGGAATTATGAATTTTAGCCCCAGGGCAAGAAAAATGAATTTAAAATGTAGTAATGCATATTTTAAATATATATCAAAGAAACCCACAGACCAACGTACATACCGGCATAGAACCAGCAACCACCCTAAACACACGAAGAAAGCTGTAATATACAGCTAAGCCCTTTGATACCACCAAATTCACACTGAGGTGAACACCCATGATCATCACCTCACAAATCTCAAAAAGGCTTTCACTCAACAAGGACACTCCTCCAGAGAGATAGATCATACTTTTGAAAGAGCCACCTGGATACCATGTGAAAACCCCCATGAATCACACACCACTGGTTCATCAATGACCTGGATGATGGGGTGAAAAGCCCATTGGCCAAGCTCATAGATAACACCAAGATGTGGGATTGTGTGGACACACCCACAGATAGGCTGCAGATACAAGCAGACCTAGAGAGGCTGGAATGTTGGGCAGAATGGACCTAGATGAGGTTCAACATACAGAAATGCAAAGTGGGAAGGAAGAATACTCAGCACACCTACAGTTTGGGCATCACTAACCTGACCAGCACTAAAAATGAAAGGGATTTGGTGTAACAATAGACCCCAGCATGAATATGAGTTGGCAATGTGATATAGTAGCCACTAGGGCCAATAAAACTCTGTCACGCATTAATTGATGCATCTCCAATAAATCTAAAGAAGTGATTCTCCCACTTTACTCAACATTGGTGCAGCTGCAGCTAGAGTATTGCATCCAGTTCTGGGTGCTGCACTTCAACAAGGACATGTTAAAGCTCAAGAGGGTCCAGAGAAGGTTCACCTGCATGATGAAGGACTTGCATGGAGAGCCATATGAAGAGAGGCTGAGGGATCTTGGACTCTTAAGCCTAAAGAAAAGAAGGCTGAGAGGGGACCTGATTGCAGCTTACTGCTACTTCAGAGGTGTACGTCAGGGGCTCGGTGAATGACTGTTCACCAGGGTGCCCTGGGGAAAATTAGAAACAACAGCCATAAACTCCTGGAAGATAGTTTTAGGCTGAACATTAGGAAAAAACTTCTTTAAAACTAGGGTGTCCAGACTATGGAACAAGTTCCCCCCACAGGTGGTGCAATCATCTACCTTAGAGGTCTTCAAGAAAAGAATGGATGGTCTTTCCTGCTCATGCAGGGGGCTGGGCCTGATGATCCTTTGGGGTCCCTTCCAGCCCTATGATTCTCTATGATTCTATGATTCTGTGTTTATGACATATCACTAAGGCTGTGCAAAACTTCAGGTGGTGATTCGATTCAGAGGAGATTTGGCCTGATTCGGTGGCCAGATCTCCAAATCTGAACTGAATCAGGGGACCAATAAAAAGGTCCAAATTGATTCAAAGCCCTCCAAATCAATTTGGAAAAGACTCGGACAGCTTTGATAATTCGGGCAATCCCTGTCTGCTGCAGCAGGGAGCTGGACCTGGACTCGGAGCTGGGAAGTAGGGGGCAGGGGAAAGGAGGCTGGAGGAAGGGGAAGGGGACCGTCCCCTGTCTAATCCCCCAGCCAGCCACAGATTTCTCTCCACCCGCTCCCCCAACCCCCACCCCAAGGCTGCCCCACCTACCCCAGCTCCTGGTGCTTTAAAAAAAGAGCCCCCACTCACCGGAGATTCCAGGTGGGGGGTGATCCTTGCTGCCCCCTGCCACACACTGCATGGCGGGGCTCTGCTATGAGCCCCCTGATCCTCCCAGCTGCCCCAGCCACCCCTCCATGGCTGCCCTGCCCACCCCATCTCCAGCCCTTTAAGAAAATCCAAAAGCCACCTCCAAAACCCCCAGGGTCACAGGCTCCTGCAGTGGCCTTGGGGCTTCATGAGGCTTGTGCAGAGCCTCCCATGCAGTGTGGGGTAGTGGCAGGCAGCAGGGATCACCCCCCTGCCGAGCACCACCCAGTGAGTTTGGGGTTTTTTTTGTTTTTTCCTTAAAGGGCCAGAGCTGGGGTGAGTTGGGCAGCCATGGGGGCGGGGCAGGGCTGGGAGAGTGAGGGGGTCAGAGGACTCGTGCAGAGCCCCCCCATGCAGTATTGGGCAGTGGGGGGCAGCGGGGATTGCCCTCTGCTGGGCAGCACCCAGTGAATCAGGACTTTTTTGTTTGAAGGGGCAGTTAGGGCAGCCATTGCTGGGGATGGGAGAATGGGCGGGGGGTGGGCCTGTGTGATTCAGAGATTCCACAGCAGCTGAATCTCCAAATCAGATGCGGCCAAATTGATTCAGGACAGTGATTTAGGTTTTGGGATTTGGGAATTTAGGAAAGACAGTAATAGTAAAGCCAGAGGCTAGTATGAATTCAAGGAAGCCAGTCAGTGAAGATGCGAATTGAGGAGTCAGGGAGTGAGAGACAGGCTGTGAGGTGCGGGGAGGGGAATGAATGTATCTGGTAAATAGTGGAGAGGTACCTGGGGAGTCAGATGTTAGGCAGGTTATAATGTGTCATAAATCCAATGTCTATATTTAGTCCATGATTTTTTCTATCCAGGAGGTGGATGAAGTGAAGTTCTTAGGCTCATCTCTGAATGGTGTTTTGTAAATTCCCTTTGAGGATTAGAACTGAGAGATTGGCAAGAGGGTGGTTTTCTTGTGAGAAATGTACCCCCACAGATAATTAGGTATTCTTGTCTTTGATAGATTTCCAGTGTGCGCTCATTCTGGTATACAGTTGTTGTTTGGTCCATCAAGGCATTTGGCACATTGGATGAGAGATATTACATTTATGGAAGTGCATCTGTAAAATCCAGGAATGCTGATGGTTATGTTGTGGGGAGTAGTAATAGTGGGGGGTGGTAGAGGTATGTTGCAGATTTTGCAGTTCTTATCAGGGCATTTGGTGTGTTTTGGGCCATAGAAAGTTCGCTTCTGGTGGTGAGGTTAGCAAGGTTCGGTGATTGTTTGAAGGCTAGGATGGGCAGTTGTGGGAAGATCTCTTTAAGAATTGGGTCTTCTGCTAGTATGGGTTACAATTGTTTGAGGATGTTCCATATAGGTGCCAGGGAGGAGTGATATGTAGGCCTGTGTAAAGTGGCTCGTAGTTGCTTCGGATACGGCTGATTCGGGGGACAGTGATTTGATTCAGTGATTCAAATCCTGAATTGGGAAATTGAGGGTTTTAGACAGATGGTCCTCTTTCGCCGTGCCCTTCCTGTGCCCTGCTTTATGGATCATTTCCCCATTTTCCTCTTGCAGATGTGTGCAGGGCCAGGTGACATCTGGTGTATTTCTGGGTCCCAATCTTGAATGTTAGACAGGACTGCTCTTAGATCAGGAATTAGTAACCTTTTCAAAGGGGTGGGCTGAAATAACACAGCTGCATCCAAGGTGGACCAGCATGACCAGCCATTGCTCCTGTCCACCATTGCCAGCAACATGCATGTGACACAGTGCAGAAGCCCCCTACTGCCAAAACACTGCTGTATTTCCCTGCTGCTGAAACACTGCCATTATCCAGGCTTTGTGGGCTGGAAGAAATACCTTGTCAGGCTGGATCTGGCACAGAGGCCATAGGTTACCAACCCCTGTCAGACTTCAAAACCAATGGCATAATTAGAATCAGAAGAATTAGGACCAGCTCTCAGGGGGAGATGCACAGGTGCAAGCCCACCATGCTCCCTAGAGCAGATGACCCCAGCAGACCCCTCCAGTGGACTCCTGACCTCAACCCCCAGTGTGGAGCCAGGAGGTAAGTGGGGCCTGTGGTGGGAAGACACTAGTTAGGAGTCGGGGCAGCTGAGAGGAGCTGAGGAGGGCCATGCTCCCCCTCCCCCCTTGCTTCCCACTCAGCCCAGCCCTCTAGGGAGTTGTGT
This sequence comes from Crocodylus siamensis, assembly GCF_052110815.1. Classification (NCBI taxonomy): domain Eukaryota; kingdom Metazoa; phylum Chordata; order Crocodylia; family Crocodylidae; genus Crocodylus; species Crocodylus siamensis. The sequence goes on from NC_143404.1 coordinate 47,161,692, forward strand.
GAACATATTGCACAAACAGGCGTGTTCTGGTCCTCAGTGCATGAGTTAGCATGGGAGTTCGCACAAGAGCGTGAGCAGGAGGGGCATGAGGCTCTAGGCAGTGAGCCTGAAGAGAAGGGTCAGCACAGAAGTAGCTTGGACTACTACTACATGTGCAGTGGTGGTGATGCATCACACTCCGAAGATCCCCTCCACATCTGGGACCCCCGCCTTCTGGTACCACGTTTTGGCCTCTACTCTACTCAGACAGGGCCCCTGGCGCTTGGCTGTGGGGCTGCCTGGAAAGTCTTCAGGCTCCTGGGTTTAAGAGCAGTGACACCTCCCCTTGTGAGGTTTGCTCCACATCGGAATCTCTGGAATGCCAGATAGAGGAGCTCCAGGCTGGGGTGCAGAGGCTGCATGCCATCAGGGCTGGTAAAGAGGAGATCAACTCTTACTACCAGACCCTTCATCTGATGGCTGGCAGGGCAAGGGTAGACAAGAGAAGCTCCCATGAAGTCCAGCTAAGGAATTCCTGGATGAAGGTTGTCTCAGGCCTCAAGGCATGCTACACCAGGGTCACCACCCTCCTGGAACTTCACAATGGATACAAACTCCTTGCAGCACTGTAGCAAAACCTCCAGTTTTTCTTTATATATATATATACACACACACACATATACACACATATTCCCTTCCCTTCTCCAATTATTTCTGGCTCAGACTTAGGATAAGCTTTAACATTTTTATTTTGGTAGTAAGTGTTTGGTTTTGGATATCCACTGTTTTATATTGTATTATTATTAGGTTTGTATAGATTCTTACTATTGTATATTGTATTGTTATCATTTGTGTATTGATTTTTATTGTTTCATATGGATATTGTATGGTTTAGGCCTGTGTTTGTAAGTGAACAAAAGTAATGTCAAGTTTCCATTTTGTATATCAAGTCTCCATCTTGTGTCCTCTGCCCGGGCATCTCCTGTGTCGCAACTTTATGAGTCACGTACCCCTTCCATGTAAATTGGTTCTTGGATGAACGAGAGTGATTGGGAATGATTGGAATACAATGGTAGCAGGCCTCTACTGAATGACCTGTAACAACTGGGCCATCACCTCACATTGATTCATCCAGGAACCACGGACCTCACCCAGGAACAGAGACAAGAACCCAGCATTTGAAAGACAAAAGACCCTGCAGAACCAGCAACTCTACCTTTGTATCCAACAATTACAGACACCCAAAACTGCACATCCCTGCATGGAGCACACATGCTCAGTATGCCAGGGGCTGACCCTTGCCTGGGCATGCCTCCTGTCACTAGGGTCACACAAGGTCTGCCCCTATAAAAAGGGGCAGTGAAGACAGACCCAATGGGACGCCCTCTCCACCTGGACCACCACCATGCCATACCACCTATCCACCCAGAGGCCCTACCAGCAACTCCGCTCTGGACAACACCTACTGGACAAGGACCCCTTTCCAGCCTGGATAGGTAGCTATCACCCCGCACCCCCGCTTCAGCCAAGGACTTGGACTCTGCTTCTTTTCCCTACCTGGACTCCAGCCCTTCCATTGAGTTTCTTTCTTCTGCTGCCATTGTGAGTGCATGTGTGTGTGTGTGTGAACCAATAACTTCATGGGGCTGTGTAGTGTGTTGTCTGTGTAATAAAACTATTATTTGGACCCCCAGTTGGGTTGTGCTTTACTATGGTTTGGCCCTGCTCCAATCTCTGCTCCTTGCCCCTCTAAATTCTGTCTCATTTCTCCCTCTCCTGCTTCTGGCTCACTGCCACCTCTAACACCTATCCTGAGCTCCTCTCTGCTTCCAAACCCCCTGTTTCTTTGCCACTGTCTTATCCCCACTGCCTTTCTCTTTTCCCCTGAGCAACCAGGTTTCTGCCTCAGTTTCTTTCCTGTCTGTCTCCTCCTTGCCACCATTTATCTGCCCCCTGCAATATCTCAGCTGTCTGCCTCAGTTTCCAGCCCCAGTCTACCTTAAGTAGAACCCAAGCCTCAGTTCCTCAGCCAGATTCTCTGTAATCACTAGTTCTAATCCTGGTTCTGGCAACTTTCACTCTCTACACTTTAACGCTCTCTCATCTGAACCTTCCCCCAAGTATCCCAGGAACTGCAAGCGCACACATACACACTGCACCATCCAAGTTAGGAACTTACCTGTGTGTATGTGTAGGTGGGTTGTCTGTCTGTGAACTGGTGTGTGTGTGTATATATATGGCATTGTGTGCATGATATATAAATTAGTAATCTGCGTCTAACTTTTGGGGTGTATAGTGTATGTGTTTGAATTGGTGATAGGTACCTCAATCCCGGGTAAGCTCTTTGAAAAAATTATCCTGGCACACATCCAGGAGGGCCTTGCGGGGGAATGCATGCTCTCTCTCACCTGAACCTTCCCCCAAGTATCCAAAGTAGCTCAAGCACACACATATACACTGTACCATCCAAGTTAGGAACTTATCTGTGTGTATGTGCAGGTGGGTTGTGTGTGTGTGTATATATATATGTCATTGTGTGCACAATATATGCATTAGTGATCTGTGTCTAACTTTTGGGGTGTATAGTGTATGCGCTTGAATTGGTGACAGGTATGCATGTGCCTAGGCTGGTTTACATGTGCATGTGCCTGAGCTGGTAGTTTGTGTGTGTATGCACCTAATTGATTTGTGTGTTTGTATATGTACAATTGTGTCATACCCTCCTGTCTAACAGTGCAATAATGAGATCCTGAGAGTTGGCTTGACCCCAAAGGGCTACAGCACCAGTAGAGCCAGCTGAGCCATCAGCTCCAGCACTGGAGGAAAAAAGGCAACTTGCAACCATCCCAAGGAAGAAATGCAGAATGATCATCATGGACAACTCTCTCTTGAGGGGGACAGAGGGAGAGATCTGCCACCCTGACTGCTCGGCCTGTGAGGTCTGCTGCCTCCCAGGAGCCCATATGCAGAATGTAGCTGAGAGGATCCTGAAATGTGTTCAGCCCTCTGATCTCTACCCCATGCTCCTCATCCATGTGAGCACAAATGACATGGCTTGGAGCAATTGCAACCAGGTTATGAGTGACTACAGGGCTCTGGGAGTGGGGCTCAAAGGGTTTTGGGGCACAGGTAGTTTTTTCTTCAATCCTCCCAATTACAGGTCATGGGCACAGGAGGAAAAGACATATTGATGAAGTCAACAGAAGACTGTGGCACTGGAGCCATCATAAAGGCTTCGGCTTCTTCGACCATAGCCTGCACTTCAGAAGTGGAGGCATCTGTCTGTTGGGAAGAAACAACCTCCACCTCACTCCAATGGGGAAGAAGCTCTTCTCAGCCAGAATGGCTGACCTACACAACAGGGCTTTAAACTAAGCTTGCTGGGGGATGGTTGATAACTACCAATGCAAGCCCACTAAGTGCCAACTGTAGAATCAGTAGGTCACTGGCACCATAACCAAAAGAGATTTGGGGGTCATGATTGACCACAAGATGAACAGGAGCCACCAATGTAATACCACAGCTGGCAAAGTGATCAAAACACTGGCTTGCATCCACTGATACATCTCAAGCAAGACCCAGGAAGTCATCCTCTCACTTTACTTGGCCTTGGTGAGGCTACAGCTGGAATACTGCATCCAGTTCTGGGCTACACACTTTAGAAAGGATGTGACTAAGCTTGAGAGAGTCCAGAGGAGAGCAACATGCATGCTTAAAGGACAAAAGACTAGGCCTTATGAGGAGAGGCTGAGAGGCATGGGGGTCTTCAGCCCAGAGAAGTGAAGGCTCAGGGGTGACTTGGTGGCGACCTATAAGTATATAAGGAGTGTGCATCAGGAAGTGAGAGAATGTTTGTTCACCAGAGCACTCCAAGAGAAGACAAGGTCTAACAGTCACAAACTCTGGGAAGACCATTTTAGGCTGGACGTAAGAAAAAATATCTTTACTGTCCGAGCCCCTGGAGCCTGGAAGAGACTCTCCACAGAAGTGGTGCAAACACCTACTCTGGACACTTTAAAGAAACACTTGGATGCCTATCTTGATGGGATCACTTGACCCCACCTGATTTCCTGCCCCTTGGGCAGGGAGCTGGACTTGACGATCTTGTGAGGTCCAGCCCTAATGTCTAAGCAATCTATGAATTTTATGCTCTATGTCAAACACTGCACCTCCTGCTACACCAGATATTTATAGGAGGATATATGATGTCTGGATCAGGGCATAAACATCCTCTTATTCCAATCACACTGCAGAGGAACTGCCCTGAGCCTGGTGCTGCAGATAGGGCAAGGGTGACTCTGTCTTAGATCTAGGGTTGTGCTCAGTCTTACCCTGACAAACACCTGATTGTCAGCCCTGGCCCCAGACAGCTCTGAACCATATCCAGGCCTCATGAATTTTGAAGTGCTGGGTCTTGAAGGGCCTCCTAGGCTCTCAGAGGCTTCCAGATATAGGTGTTTAAGCTTCTGGTTGAGGGCAAGCCCCTCTGGTCCTTCTGCTGGAAGCTTTGGGGCAGCTTGGGCTGGCTGGAGACCTGGAGACTCAGAGACCAGGGCTGTTCAGGGCTGATTTTGACAGTCATCTGATTGTTAGGCATTGGTCAAGGAGGACAGCCCCAGTGTGTGGACATGCTACATGTTCAATTTTAGGCACCAGACCACCCAGTCATATAAATGTACTATGTTATATGTGGAACATTTTTGTAGGTGGTTTGGCATTATGTGGTGCCTTAAATTAGATGCATGTGTAACACTCTTCCCATTTATGGTGTGATTAACACATCAATCATGCCATAAGTGTACATGTGCCAGGTTATATAAATATTACAGTATAGTGTAATATAGAGAATTCATTTCAATCTCTGTAAACATCAAGCAAACTATGCTGATATAGTATACTGACACAGTATGTATATATAAAAAACCTACAATGATACAGCCACATATAAATAGGTAGGATCAGGTTCTTCCCTCCTGTGCCCCTACTTTGCTTCAGTTCAGTTATGGAAATGGGATTGTGAAGCCAACAGACCTGGTCAGATAAAGATTTTCTATAATGTAAGGTAATTCATAGATTGTTAGGGGCTGGAAAGGACCTTGCAGATCATCAGGTCCAGCCCCTCCCTACTCTAGACAGGAAGAGAACTGGGGTCATGTGACCCCAGCAAGGTGACTGTCCAGTCTCCTCTTGAAAACCTTCAGGGTAGGTGACTGCACCACCTCTGGAAGGAGTCTATTCTACAGTCTGGACACCCTGACTGTGAAGGAGTTTTTCCTGGTATTAAGTGTGAAGTGGCCTTCCAGGAGTTTATATCCATTGGTCTTGGTCTTCCCCAGGGGTGCCCTAGTGAAGGTAGGCTCTTTCAGGGTAGCCCGGAGCAGCCTGATTGGCTGAGCTGGTCCAGAGTGGCTTGATTGGCTGTGGGGCTGGGGTGGACATTTCAAACCATGACTCTTAAAAGCCACGGTTCACACAGGCCCCTGGCAGTTGGGGTTTGAGTCAGAGGGGGTACATGTGTGCCAACAGCACATGTGTACCCAATTGACTTACCAGGCAGTGAAGCCAGCAGAGGCAGCAGCAGCAGAGTGGTGAGAAAGGTAAGAGGGGCAGGGGAAAATGCAGCTGAAGAGGATCCAGAGATTAAGCCCCCCAGAGCCTCTTAGCTGACCATGCTGGGAGCCGCACTCCTGAGCCACATGCTAACAGAGCACACAAACAGACATGCTCTGTGGGGGCGTGCTGGCATTTGAGCTGGCATTAGTGCAGGGCAGACAGCAGGGGGGACCAGTGACTCTCCAGGGCAAAGCACGTGTGGGGAACTTGATGGGGGTGGTGACTTGGAGAGCAGCCAGGGACCCTGCCCCGATGTTGCCCACTGCCCAGGGTGCCTCTGAGTCCTCCACCCAGACGGAGCCTTGGGGTGGGGCGGTGGCACCTGGGCCCCCTGCATGCAGGGGCTGCCTGGTGGGTCCTCAGAGGCCCAGGGGCAGGGGGTAGGCCAGGGATCCCCCCACCTGTCCCACATGTGCCAGGGTTGAGGCACTGGAGGGGAAGGTGGCTTTACTCCAGGCAGAGGTGAGCAGGTTGAGGGGGATCAGGGCAATTGAGGAGGAGATTGGCGGGTAATTCCTTTCTCTGCAGAGCCAGACACCAGGCAGAGGAGTGGACTGTAGAAGCCCTGAAGCTGATATGGAAGGATGGACAACAGTCACCTCCAGGGCCAGGCCACTCGCCACAGAAATGGATTCATTGGTGCAGTTGGGGAACAGATATGAAGCCCTAGCTGCACTGGAGGAGAGTGCGGTGGAGGAGATGGCATGGGAAGACCCCCAATCCATCCCTGAGCAAGCTGAGGGCCAGACAAGCTACTGGAGGAAGAGGAGATGTGTCATTGTAGTGGGCGACTCCCTGCTGAGAGAAGCAGAGGGAAACATCTGCCACCCAGATCCCATGGTGCGTGAGGTGTGTTGCCTGCCAGGGGCCAAGATCCAGGATGTCACAACAAGGATTCCTGACCTTATCTGGCCCTTGGACTACTACCCCATGGTCCTCATCCATGTGGGAACCAATGACATGGCCAGGAGTAGTCCTGACCATGTCATGGGTGACTACAGGGCTCTGGGGGCCAGGCTTAGGAAGACAGGGGCGCAGGTGGTCTTCTCGTCCATCTTCCCGGTTAGAGGTTGCAGTAGGTATCACAGTGCCTGCATTAGACAAGTCAACCTGTGACTCAGGAGTTGCTGCCATTGTGCAGGATTTGGCTTCCTGGACCACAACCCACACTTCCTGGCAAGGGACTTCCTGGGGCATGATGGACTTCACCTCTCAGCGAAAGGTAAAAGTCTTTTCTCCAACAGGTTGGCTGATCTCCTATGTTGGGCTTTAAATTAGCTCAGATGGGGGAAGGGGAGGCAGAAGAAGGAGAACATCAGGAACCTGCAATCAATGGGACATCCAGCAGTATAGAACAGGTAAGCAATAAGCAGGTAAGCAATAAGGGGCCCATTGGGCATCAGAGCTGGGAGCAACAAAAGCACCAGTCACAGGGCTCAAGTGCCTATACACTAACGTTAGGAGCATAGGGATCAAGAAGGATGAACTAGCACTCCTGCTTGCAGAAAACACAACTTAGTGGGGTTAACAGAAACATGGTGGGACTCTACCCACAACTGGGTGGTACACATTGAGGGCTATAAGCTGTTCAGAAAATATAGAGTAGGGAGGAGACGGGGAGGGGTTGCGCTCTATGTCAAGGAGTGTTATACATTGGCCGTTATCAAAATGGAATTGGAGGAGGAGAAAGTAGAATGATTGTGGGTTAGGATACATGGAGGTCAGGGGTAAAGGAATTTGGTGGTAGGGATCTGCTACAGACCCCCACATCAAGGGGAAGAACTAGATTTGGAACTCCCGAGGCATCTCTTGGAGAACATAAAAACTAGAGAAGCGGTAGTCATGGGGGACCTAAACTATTCCCACCATTCATGCAGGTTCCTATCCTGTGTACAGGATCTCCACCTGATGCAGGAAGTACATGATCCCACTAGGGGGAATGCTGTGCTGGACCTGGTATTGGCAACGGGGGATGATATGATAGGGGACCTACAGATCAGTGGTCATCGGGGGGACAGTGTCCACCAAATAATAGAATTCACCGTAAGGCATAGACTGGTAAAGGTAACCAGTACGGTGGAAGTGATAGACATTAAGAAGCTTGACTTCAGCAAGCTCAGGCATTTAGTCAATGATTCACTGTAGAGTAAGAGATTTGGTGAGATGGAAGCCCAGGAAGGGTGGCTGTGCCTTAAGGAGGCAATCCTTTGGGCACAGAGGGAGACGATCCCGATGCAGGGGAAAAGGGGGAAAGGGGCCAAGAGGCTTCCTTGGCTGACTAGAGAAATCCAGAGCAGCCTAAAGGCAAAAAGGGGGGCATATAAGCAGTGGAAACAGGAATAAATTACTAAATAGGAGTATGCCTCCTCAGCTCGCAATTGTAGGAAGGCAGTTAGAAAGGCCAAAGCTACCATGGAGCTGAGGATGGCATCCCAAGTTAAGGATAACAAAAAATTGTTTTTCAGATATATAAGGAGTAAAAGGAAGGCCCAGGGTGGTACAGGACCACTACTGATGGGCAAAAGCAATTGGTGACAGACAGGAGGGACAAGGCTGAACTCCTCAATGAGTTTGTTGCCTCAGTGTTCCTAAACGAGGGGCAAAACAAGTCTCACAATGGGATTGTAGAGAGACAACAGCTGGGCACCAAACTACCAAGTGTTGACCCTGAGATGGTGCAGAGTCACTTGGAAGGACTGGATGCGTTTAAGTCATCAGGTCCGGATGAGCTCCATCTGAGGGTACTGAAAACACTGGCTGATGTCATTGCACAGCCACTGCCAAGAATATTTGAGCATTCATGATGCATGGGCCAGTTCCCGGAGGGCTGGAAAAGGGCCAGTGTGGTCCCTATTTTCAAGAAGGGGAGGAAGGAGGATCCAGGCAACTACAGGCCAGTCAGTCTCACCTTCATCCTTGGTAAAGTCTTTGAAAAGATTATTAAGGCTCATATATGTGAGAGCCCAGCAGGAAAAATTATGCTGAGGAGAAAGCATGGGTTCATAGCAGGTAGACCATGCCTGACTAATCTAGTCTCCTTTTATGACCGGGTTACAAAGCACCTGGACGCAGAAGTAGGGGTAGATATCATTTACTTAGACTTTAGGAAGGCCTTTGATATGATATCCCACCCCATACTGGTGAAAAAATTAAGAGGCGGTGACTTGGATGATTACACAGTCCAAAGGGTGGCAAATTGGGTAGAGGGTCAAACCCAGAGAGTGGTGGTGGACGGTTCGGTATCAACCTGGAAGGATGTGGGCAGTGGGGTCCCGCAGGGCTTGGTCCTTGGACCAATACTCTTCAATGTCTTCATCAGTCACTTGGATGAGGGAGTGAAGTGTACTCTGTCCAAGTCTGTGGATGATACAAAACTATGGGGAGAAGAGGACACACTGGAGAGCAGGGAACAACTACAGACAGACCTGGACAGGTTGGACAAATGGGCAGAAAACAATAGAATCCGATTTAACAAGGAGAAATGCAAAGTGCTGCACCTAGGGAGGAAAAATGTCCAGCACACCTACTGCCTAGGAAATGACCTGCTCGGCAGCATGGTAGTGGTAAGGGATCTCGGAGTCCTAGTGGACTCCAAGATGAACGTGAGTTGTCAGTGTGACAAAGTCATCTGCAAAGCTAACGGCACTTTATCATGCATCAGCAGATGCATGACAAACAGAACCAAGGAGGTGATACTTCCCCTCTATCGGGCACTGGTCAGACCACAGTTTGAATAGTGTGTTGTTTTGGCTGCCACACTTTAAGAGGGATGTGGATAACCTGGAGAGGGTCCAGAGAAGGGCCACTCATATGGTTAAGGGCTTGCAGGCCAAGCCCTACGAGGAGAGACTAGGGCACCTGGACCTCTTCAGCCTCCACAAGAGAAGGTTGAGAGGCGACCTTGTGGCTGCCTATAAATTCAGCATGGGGGCGCAGAAGGGAATTGGTGAGGCTCTATTCACCAAGGCATCCCTGGGGGTTACAAGAATAATGGCCATAAGCTAGCAGAGAGCAGATTTAGACTGGACATTAGGAAGAACCCCTTCACAGTTAGAGTGGCCAAAATCTGGAATGGGTTCCCAAGGGAAGTGGTACTCTCCCTTACCCTGGGGGTCTTCAAGAGGAGGTTAGATGGGCATCTGGCTGGGGTCATCTGACCCCAGAACTCTTTCCTGCCTATGCAGGGGTCAGACTTAATGATCTGTTGAGGTCCCTTCCAACCCTAACATCTATGAATCTTTGAATCTATGAAGAGTTGTTCACTGAGCTCCTGATACACTCCTCTGATATAGAAGTAAGCCACTATCAAGTCACCTCTCAACCTCCTCTTCTTTATATGAGATGCATCAGTTGATGCATGCCAGTGTGTTGTTTGCCCTGCTGGCCACTGTATCACGCTGACAGCTCATGTTCATGCAGTGGTCAATCATTACTCCTAGGTTCCTTTCAGCTGTGCTGTAGGTCTGTCTGTCACCTCTGAGCCTGTATGTATGTTGAGGGTTATTTGCCCCCAGATGGAGACCTTATACTTGGAAGTGCTAAATTTCATCTGGTTCTGGTCTGCCCAACTCTCTAGCCTGTTCGGGTCCAGCAACCTATCTTCTGGCATGGCCACACTGCCCCATAACTTGGTGCCATCCATGAACTTGGCCAGTGAGCTTTTCACTCCCCCATCCAAATCATTGATAAAGATGCTGAAAAGCACCAGTCGAAGCACAGACCCCTGAGGGACACCACTGGACACTTCATGCCAAGATGACACAGATCCATTCATGAGAACTCTCTGAGTCCTACCCTATAGCCAGGTTTCCATGCACTGAACCTTTGAGCAGTTGAGCCCACAACCTTCCAATTTTCCCACAAGGATATTGTGGGATACTACATCAAAAGACTTTTTGAAGTCTAGGTATTTAATGTCTACCTTGTCTCCCACGTCCAGGTGGTGACAGACCTGGTCATAGAAGGAGATGAGATTGGTCAGACAAGATCCACCCATGACAAAGCCATGCAGGCTGTCATTCAGAATCTTACCTTTCGCGAGCATATTGCACATAAATTCTTTAATGAGCCTTTCCAGGATTTTTCCTGGGATAGAGTTTAGGCTGATTGGTCTGTAGTTGCCTGGGTCCTCCCTCTTCCCCTTCTTAAAGATGGGTACAATGTTGGCCCTTTTCCATTCCTCAGGGATCTCCCTTGTGTGCCATGAATTCTGAAAAAGCTTTGCCAGGAGTTTCATGATGACCTCAGCCAGCTCCTTCAGCACTCTTGGATGCAGTTCATCTGGTCCCACTGACTTATAAATGTCTAGGTTTTCTAGCTGGTATTGCACTCACAGTGGGTAGGCTGTCAGTCTCATCATGCTCCCTATGAGCCTTATCTTGCTTGACTTTCCCCACGATCCTGTGAAATATTGAAGCAAAGGGGGCATTCAGGAGTTCAGTTTTTCCTGAACATCAATTACCAGCTGTCCTGAGGTGTTAAGTAGGAGTCCCACACTTCTTTTTGTTTTCCTTCTACTGCCTACATACCTAAAGAAGGACTTCTTATTGTCCTTGACTCCTGTGGCTAATCTAAACTCAGTTGCCACCTTGGCTTTTCTGATCGTTTCCTTACAAGTGCTGGTCACGAAAGTATAGTCCTCCTTGAGGACCATCCCTAGATTCTACTGTGCATATATCTCTTTTTTCTTTTTTAAGAGGACTACAATGTCCCTATTAAGCCTGGAAGGCTTCCCAGCCCTCCTGCTACCTTTCCTCTTTGCAGGAATGGTGTTCTTTTGTGCTTTGAGGATCATGTCCTTGAGCAACGACCACTCTTCAAGCACCCCATTTGCTTTTCCTTTCTGGTCCCTCATTGCCTCCCCTACTAATGCTCTGAGCCTGTTGAAGTCAGCATTCTTGCAGTCCAGGACTTCAATCCTGCTGATTGATTTGTCAACCTTGCAGCGGATGGTGAACCCGATTAGTTCATAGTTGCTGTCCCTGAGGTTACCCACAGATCCCTGAATGCACAATCCTCTCCTGGCTGCTTGTTTTGGGGCCATGTGAGCATGTGGACAAATGAAGCTGACTGGGTAATACCCAACCACTGTAGTCAAGAGCATTCTAAAAGCTGCTGTAAATTACAGTAATATAGAATATGTGAGACCAAAAAAATATATAACCCATTCCTCCTTTGTATAATCCTTCTCCTTCGCAGCTATTGGGTTCAGAAAGGAAACCATGTCCTAAAAGAGCCTAAACATTTGTAAGCAGAATAAAGTATAATAATTTGGGAAGGAGGGTAGAAGTTGTCATACATATTGCAGTCACATTTAATAAAAGATCGATGAAATGTGTTGCAGCATGTTGTATAAATCATTTTGTGACCTTCAGTTAATGCCAAAACATCACCTGCAAAATACTTTGAAATAATTTGTAACTTGTTATAATACATCTTGGAAATTGTGATTAAAATATTTCTGTTAATCATTCATGTCATTAGTAAAGAATTTATTCATGTTCCCTATACTTAAAGTGTTCCCTTCACAGCAATGGAAAATGCATAACACTTCCCCATACCAAACAACTGCAGAATGCCACATTGTTCCAGAGAACTGACATTAAAGAAGTTAACAAATAAACAAGTCTTTCCTCAGCTCAGCTAGGCAATTAGAATCTTGTGCATTTTGCTTCAGGAAATGGCTCAACAGATGAAGATATATTTGCTCCTGAAACTCTCTGATTATTGGGCATAGTTAAAAATTTAAAATCATACACATAGGGGAAAAAGCCTTATCATTTTATTAAGTTTCCCTAAGGAGCTGCATTACATTGCATTCTCTTGGAGGATGTCTGCACAACATTTGATGATGGAATTATTGGGCATTGTATACAGTGAAGAATCCAGTCTGGGGGAGACTGGAGTTAGATGCATCTCAGAGAATGTTTTTTTAAATGTCTTTAAAAACAAACATTACCTATTTGGCTCAAACATCTAGGTTTCTTTGGTCATCATCAGGGATCTGGGTGTTCTGTTTGCCATGGAAAAAGGCATACTTTCTCCTTTAAAGGAGAAAAATGCAGGAAACTGTGGGTTTCCCCTTGCAGGCTGGCAGCATTCCAGCCTGAAAGGAGCTGCTTGAGGCTGGGTAGAGCTGGGGGGGGGGGCGGTGATTGGAGATGGGGAGTGGTGGTGTGCCACATGCATGGGCATGGGCATGCGCACACACATGGCTGGAGTAGGAATGGGACAGTGCACAAGGCACAAAGCTTTCTCTCCTGGCAGGCTATGGACTGAGCTGCCATTTCTGTGGGGGCTATGGACTGAGCCACCCTGTACCATGGAGCCCACCCACTGCTTTGGCACCTTCTGCCTGCTCCCGTGCCTGCCAGCAGATATGCACAGAGAGGTAGTGGTGGGGAGGCACAGAGTGGAGGGAGAGTGATGGGTGTTGTGTGTGGTAGTTACAGGCTTTGGCATGGACCTCGTGCTGCAGATTGACATACAATCTGAGCTCTGGCTGTGGTGCGGGTGTGGCAGGTCTTGGGGCCACCTAATGCAAGCAAAGCCTTCTTCTTACAAGATACTGTGCCCACTCCATGCCCCCCGCCCCTTCCAGCCCAGGGAATTAGGCTCATCTTTGTCAAGCTCCTTCCCCCCCTCACAAATGCACCCCAAACCTGATTTCTCTGCTTTCTCCTGCTGCCAGGCTCTCCCTCATTCCCATCCATCTGCCTAGCATCACCCCCGCCCCCACCACTTCTTTTTTTTTGTTTTTGGTTGTGTTGCTGATAGATGTGAAAAAAAAATAACAGTGCTTTACCAGAAAAGGAAGTGCATTTGCTTGCCCTGGCTCCCCAGCTTCTGTATTAGATAACAGCACCAAAAAGCCCCACTGAAGTGTGCAATCGATACAGACATTGGGTGAGGTGGGTCCAACTAACATGATGCCTCTTTTGGGCAAGTGCTACGCTTAGTGCGGGGACACACCAAGTTGAAAGTAAAGCGCTGTTTGTTTTTTAACATCTGTAAGCCAACGTCTGTGTTGGTAAGTGGTGGGAGGCAGTGATGAATAATGCCACAACCCATGTGCCCCTCCAAGGTGGCCAGGCAACGTGGATCCTGCCCTTGCTAAGGCACAGCTCCTGCAAAGTTTTTCTCCATTCCCAGCATAGACTGGGTTGGATCAGGAAGAGAAGTGAGGCATGGCCTCCAAGAAGGGCACTGCTAGGGCAAGGAGAGGCAGGGGGCTATGGGTGGGAGTGAAGGGGACTAGAAGGGCTGGGGCGGGGGTGAGCTGCTCTAGGTTGGGAGTGAAGGGTATAAGCATGGCAGAGGTAGGGGGAAGGGCAGGGAACTGGTTTGGGAATAAGGGGAAACAGCAGGGCTGGGGGTGCTGCGGTTTGGGAGTGAGGGGCAATGGCGTGGGCAAGGGTAGGGTCCAGCATATCAGGGCTGCTCAGTGCCACAAAGCCATGGTGAGGACAGTCACAGCTTGACCCCTCTCCTAGTGAGCAAAGGGGGAAGAGGGAGCTCTTATTTTCCATGGTATAAAAACCAAAATCAAATGCCAAAACATATAGGTATATACAATATATTATATTATGGTGATTGGTAGTCTTCCAAATGGCTTTAAAATTATAAATACAACAAAAAAACATTATGTTCAACTGATACCTATGTACCTGGGCCTTACTCAATTTATAAAGCCCTTCTCTAAATTAAGGAATGTTAGTGGGGCAGGAGCACTGGGGAGGCGTGGCTGCTCAGCTGGGTGCAGCTTTCCTCCTCCCCTATAAAGCAGAGCCAGGACTTGGATTGGAACTTAACTATGTACAATTTAATAAGAGATAAGAAAGTTAAAATAGGACATATATACAGAGGATATAGGAACCAGAGGCAGCATATGTACAAATCAATGGAAATACTCTATATACAGGTGAGGGAACAGGTAATCAGAAAAGGGAGTCTCAGCAAACATAATGCATTCTTATACTTTAATAGGGTGCAAGGTTTACAAAGCATGAGGCACAGAGCCCCAGGAAGAGAAAAGGGCAGCAAGCTGCACTAGTGTAACATTAGTGACCTGGGGCAGAGGGCTCCCCAGAAAGGGAAATGGGAGTAACCCTATGTCCCTGGAGCACCCTATAACCTTACTTAAATAACCCAGTGGGTGGGGCCTTAACCCCTAACCTCTCTCCCTTGCCTCCTTCAGAGGGTTCCTGGTGGTTTGCCCCGACAAAAGGGCCCCCTCTACTGTGGAAATTCCCTTCTCAGGCAACTCACATTCCTGGGACCCACAGAAGATCTTGTCACACCAGTGAAGTGTTTCCTCCCTTTTCTGGGCCTCAGTCACTTCATGGGGCTCTCTCAGCCAGCCTGATCATGGACTTGTGCACCGATGGCCCTGCCTCGTGCAAGGTGTGGGAGACCTGAGCCGCTTTGTCCAGCATCGGGGTCTTCATAGATTTCATAGACATTCGGGCTGGAAGGGATCCCAGAGGATCATCGAGTCCAGCCCCCTGCCCTAAGGGCAGGAAGTCAGCAGGGATCATAGGAACCTAGCAAGATAAGCATCCAAATGTGTCTTGAAGGTGTTCAAAGTGGGTGCTTGAACCGTCTCCAGTGGCAGTCTATTCCAAACCTTGGGGGCTCAGACAGTAAAGAAGTTCTTCCTTACGTCCAGTCTGAATCGGTTGCAGCAGAGTTTGTTCAATCTTGTCATCCCTTGAGACGCTTTGATGAACAGATGTTCCCCCAGATCCTGATGAGCAGCCCTGATAAACTTACAGGTGGCCACCAGATCACCCCTGAGCCTGCACTTTTCTAGGCTGAAGGGTCCCATACCTCTCAGCCTCTCATCATAAGGTCTGTTTTCCTGACCTCTGATCATGCATGTGGCTCTCCTCTGCACTCTTTCAAGCTTCTCCACATCCTTTTTGAATTGTGGAGCCTGACACTGGACACAGTTCTCCAGCTGCTGCCTCACCAAGGCTGAGAACAACAGGAGAATGACATCCCAGGATTTGCTTGAGAGGCATCTATGGACGCAAGCCAGCGTTTTGCTTGCTTTACTAGCTGTAGCATCACATTGAAGCCTCATGTTCATCTTGTGGTCAATTATGACCCCCAAGTCCCTTTCATCTGTAGTGCTAACCAGCATAGCACTGCCGAGCCTATAAGCATGCTACTGGTTTTTCCTCTCAAGCTGGAGAACCTTGCATTTTTTGGTGTTGAACACCATCAGATTCTCATCTGCCCATTTCATGAGCCTGTCAAGATCTCATCTGGATCACCCTCCTGTCCTCAGGTGTGGATGCTTTACCTCAGAGTTTGGTGTCATCAGCAAACTTGGCCAGTCCCGTTCTGACACCAATGTTCACATCATTGATGAAGATTTTAAACAGTATAGGCCCTAGGACAGAACTTGAGGGACCCCACTGGTGACCGCACACCACGATGATTGGCTTCCATCAATGACCACCCTCTGGGTCCTACCGTGGAGCCAATTCCCCAGCCAGCGTATCGTGGTGAGGTCGAGGTCGTGGTTAGCCAGTTTTGCCAAGAGGTGAATAGGGGATACCAGATTGAGGCTTTTTTAAAGTCAAGTCTTGGTCTGCTCCTGGACCCTCTGTGCTGACCATCTATCTGTGCATGGTGTGCCCAGCCTCATTCTGGGGTTGGGGACTCAAGCCACCACCTGCAGCTCCAGGGTCTTGGTCCACTCCCAAGCCCTTCATGCACTGATCTGTGCACTGCATGCCTGGCCTCATGCTGGGGTTAAGGACCCGAACTGCTGCCTGCAGCTCCAGGGCCTTGGTCCAATCCTGGACTGTCCATGCACTGGCTGTGCATTGATGCCACACCCCCTCATGCAGAAGGTGGAAGAGTTGGCCGCTTGCCTTTCCTCATCCAGTGAGTCTCTTCAGGCTTGTCTGGGGCAACTGCTTTACCCCACTGGCCAGCTCAGTCAGCTCTTCTTAGCCTTCTTCTCTGTCCCTCATCACAGCCACCCATGTGCCAGACTTGCTGCCTTTTTATACTCTTCAGAGCCTCTGTCCTCAGATTGCAAATGGAACAATCAGAGAGAGAGGGGGCTAGTCCCCTCTTTGGTCCAGCTCTTCACTGCGCCCCTGGGTAGGGGCAAGGTAAGCCTCTCCCCTTGCCTTTTCTGTTTGGTGGGGAGTGCCCCACCAATCACTTTAAACCTCTCCAAAGCTGGAGTCCTGGGCTGCCATCTGCAAGACCGCACACCTATATGTACATAGTAGCATTTTATTTTAATTGTGGAAAAATGCAGATTTGAGGGTTTTAATCAGAGAATTTTGGATTTTTATTAGAGAATTTGCAATTTTTTTAACAGAGAAAACCAGGATCCCTGTTCATTAGCTATGGTAAGAGCTAAAGGAGGGCATGAACTCACAGATTTGTTTTTCCTTTAATGCATACGCACTTGCTCATTATACATGAGTGACTATTTGGTCAATCAGTCACTATGATCAGATTTTCAAATTGATCTGGATACTGAGAAATGTTGTTAAGCCATTGTTGACTTAACTGACCGTTCAGTTGCTTACGTGATTGACTTTGGAAGGGCTAATTGCACGCATAATCAGCACACTTTGTAACATGATTCATCCCAAGCATTCAAAAAAATTACAAGTCAAGCTCCCAAGGAAGCATGAGAGTCACTGAAAAATGATGTTATGCCTAGGTTCTACTATATAGAACTCATGGAATCATAAAAAATGAGTGTTGAATGAGACCTCAGGAGGTCATCCAGTCTAACCCCCTGCTCAAAGTAGGACCTTCCCCAACTACATCATCCCACCCAAAGCTTTGTCTAGCTGAGTCTTAAAGACCTCCAAGGATGAAGAGTCCACAACCTCTCTGGGTAACCAGTTTCAGTGTTTTACTAACCTCCTAGTGAGAAAATTCTTCTTAATATCTAACTTAAACTTCCCTTGCTACAACCTGAGACTCTTTGTTCTGTCAACTGCCACCACTGAGAACAGTCTAACTCCATCCTCTTTGGAACCACTCTTCAAGTAGGTGAAGGCTCTCCTGTGTATTTTCCACTAGGGCATTTTGTGCATTGGATGAAATATATTGCATTTCTGGAGGTACAGCTGTAAGATATCAGATAACAAATACCTAATACAAGATATCAGATTTACCCAAAGAACTTTGTCTTCCTGCAGGCCTCTGTGACAGGGCAACAAGTCTGCCCCTTCACAGAACTCTGGGGGAGTGAAGAGAGACAGAGAACTTACCTTTGCAATGAGTCCGAGGGGAGAAAGGGGCAGGCATACCTGGATCGAGGGGAGAGGGACCCAGATGAAACCAAAAACAAAGACCGGCATGTGTGGAGGGAGTGAGGGGAGGGCTGTGAGAGAGACAGGAGATGGCCAGAAAGATTTAAAGGGGAATGGAGACTGGAATTAGTTCCTGAAAAGAGACATCCTCAGGTATTCGACTCACCAATTCAGAGGTGAGAAGAAAGAAACCCAGAAGAAATATGGAGAGACTACAAGAGAGAGATGACAGATGGCAGAAAGAATGGAACAGAAGAAGAGTCCTGGAGAGAGTCTTACCGGGAAGCTGAAGTGAGGTGACAACAAAGACCTCTGAGTTGGTGAGTTGAATACCTGAGGACATCTGGTACCATCTCAGGGACAGGAATTAACCAGTTTATATTAAAATGAGAGATTATGATTTATTTTGCAGGTGTAGCCTAACTCTCACAGCCTCATTGAAAATTTAGCCCAGGTAGTTGTGGTTAAAGGTCACCAGATGAACTGATCTTGAAACCTAAGCAGTTCCTTGAAGTCCTAAGAGCCAAAGATACAAACTAAGGCATTGTGATAGAGCATTTGGCAAATAATAAATCATAGAAATCAGATGTGGATCAGGGTTCCATTTAGGCACATTCTCATTAGAAATTGTTACATCAGGAGATGGAGCTACTTCTGCCACTCAGAGCAATAGAAAAGTTTCTTCCACAATACAAGTGAGAAGTTTTTATTCCAAGACCTCCATAAAGCAGGGAAAAATGCTGAGTGGTGCTTGATTCTGGACGTGAGCAGGCGTGATGATGTCATCCAATGCTTCAGATTCAGAATGCTGATCCTAGCTTTCATAGTTCCACCAGTAAATCTGTAAGATTACTTTGTGGCACTTGGACTGCATGGTATACACATTTACATCTTCATGCAACCAGCACACAGCCAGTATTTAGAGTTTAAGGTGGAACAGAACCAGGAACAATATGAAGTCCTGCCTTTCAGTCTGTCTACTTCACTGTGATGTGATGACTAAGGTCCAATTTCCTGTTTTGAATAAAAAAGGTCAGGTGATTAAGCTAGAGCTCTCACATCAAGATGGGTGCTGTAAACACTTGGATCTTGGCTAATCTGAGGTTTTTCTTTCTGTTTATTCATGAATAAACATAGAAAATCCCAGTGTAATGCCAGAACAAGACTTTTTGTCCAATCTAAAAAAAAATCCTAGGCTGGGAGTGAATTTGTTTTTCATAATGAATAACTGTTCTAGCTCTAGGTCTGAGTGTCGCATTATGAAAAAAGTGGCTGGTCTCTGATCTGTGTGGATGACTTTTTGGTTTTCATTAATTTTTATTTTTGCATTAACTGCACTAACAGACTCTGGCTGGACAATAATGTGGAAATTGCAGAATGTGACATAATGCTGCTCTCGTTGCATTTCACTAAAAGTACTAAAATCTAACAAGAAACTTGGCTTGAAAAGATTTCCAGCCCAGTTTTAAACACACAAGGGGAAAGAAGATAGCACAAACATAGAGAAGTAGCCAGGCTTTTTGGGGCATTTTTTCAAAGTGAAACATATCTTCAAAAGCTTGTTGGTTCAACCATTGCATATTTGACTACACAACTTTTTCCTACTCCACTTCCTGAAAGCAAATGGCAATTTATTCCATTGTCATGCTGGAATAGTGTGTAGTTCTATGCTTCTCTAGATGGATGGTCAACAGGGAACAGTCTATCTTCATGTAATTTTAAACATCTTTCAGCTAAATAGGGGATCCAAATGCAAAATCCAACACTCAGGGACTTCCCATAGATTTGTGACTCTCCTTGGAGGACTAGGGCCCATAAACTAGCGGATGGATTACAACAAGATGTACATATTGTATTTTCATCTGTGGCAGATATAACTTTGCTCTGATATTGTTCGTGTTATTTAGGGGGAATCTGAACCTATTTTGGCTCATCCTATCAATCTGAAAGTTCCAAAGAAGATGCCAGAAATAATTCTGAGCATGAAATAAACTGCAACAGATTTGGAGAGGCAACTGAATGCCATTTGACACTGGTAAAAGTGGTATTTCCAGACCTCTCCAATGGGTTATTTATAGAGGGAGGGAAGTGCCTGTTCAGTTTGGAACAGAGTTGAGGCAAATGGGGAAATGATCTGTTTATCTTGGCCTGACAATGGAGGGCCATATTCAAGCTCCTTTACATCAGTGTAAAGCTGGAGCTTCCACTGAAGCTGTCATGCTGACAGGAAAGACAATATAATTTAAGTATAAATTCTAGGGCAAAATTCCATAACTCAAGAAGATTCTTAACTATGTGGCCAACTGTCCACCTATGTTACCACTTTTGTGGGATGCAGCAGGGATTCAGCAAGGAAAGGGCCAGCAGTGACCTAGACATTTGTTAACTCCTTTAAATAAGGCATACATGGTGTTTAGCTGTTTCATGGGATTTGTACAGGTGTAACACACTGCCCAATGTGTCTTACATGCCTTCCTTGTGCCCAAATCACTGAGAATTTGAGCCTGTTACAGCTCCTACTACATAGGTTCACTAGGCTCATACTGTTCAACTCAAGTGGCTTGATCTGGAGGTCCCTGATTCAGAGTCCTTTATGTGTTGGCCAAACAGCACTTGGGGTGTCTTTACAGTGCAGGGGTGGGGGCTTTAATTAGAATGGCTCCGAGATCCACTCTAAAGTGCCTGCAGCATCTCATGTATTCAGAGTCCCATGCCTCAGAATGTTGGTGTGGGCATTTTAATTAAAGCTGGTTAGACGAGCTTTAGTTAAAGAGTCCCCACCACCATTTTGAAGCACGGGGATGCTGAATACATGAGACATCAAGGCTGCTGGAGGATGCTAAATAGCACACTCCAGCAGACTCCATTAATTGAGTCTGCTCCAATGTGCTGTAATTACTGTGCACTGGTGCAGCATCCCCACACATCTAAAGTCACCCATGCTGACCAGAAGGCCACTGTCCCTCTTCCTGGGTGTGAATTTCACTCATACTTGGGGCTACATCTAATACAAGGCAAATACAGCTAAATACAATAGAGCCAAACTGGGCTGCAGGCAAAAATATAAACTAGGAAACATAACGAATTCCTAATATCACACTTCTGGGATTCAGATATGTACCACCTTTTGCTTGCTTTTTGTACCCTAAAATTGTCACAGCTTCTAACTAGAGGGAGATATTCAATAAAACATATTCCCCCTCAGAATCCTTAGTAATTCAAATCCTGAATATAGTGACCCATGCAACTTGAGGGGGGAACACAGGTTGCAGGAGGGCAGCTTTTGGAGAAGGCATGTGTAGTACATCTAGTTTATGCATGACTTGAATCCCAGCTGCTTTCACACTACCTCTGTAAATAGCTCTCAATAAAGAGCCAGTATAATTTTAGAAAATACAGAGTTCTCATATGTTATTACCTAGTTTGTGATACATGAGACACTGTAGGGGTTGTTCTTTTATTAAAATACCTACCAACATCTTTTATTCAGTGGAGCTGTGGATTAATTCATTCTTATTACTTTCTAGAGGGAATAACTGTATGACACCAACATTCAACATATAAGAAAAGCCAAAACAGGAAGAATTGTTCACTAATAAAAAGCCAGTGGTTTCTAGTTGGTTTCATATAAAAACCCTATGTTATAAGAACTCTAAGATTGCAGTCAAGCACTCTAAAGTTTGCAGATGGCACCCAGCTGGGGGTGGGTATAGTAGATATGTTGGAGGGTAGGGCTATGATTCAGAGAGATCTGAAAAAATGGGGTATTGGACCAAAATAATCTCATGAGATTCAGTAAGGAGAAGTGCAAAGTCCTGCACTTAGGATGGAACAATCCTATGCATCAATACAGGCTGGGGACTGACTGGCTAAGCAGCAGGTCTGCAGAAAAGGACCTAGGGGTTATAGTAGACAATATACAGAATAGGAGTCAACAGTGGGCACATCTACATGTTCATTAATGGGCCTTAGTTACTGCACATTTAGTTTAATTTTTGCCTAATGAAATAGTAAGTAAATGTTCAGAACTAAACTTACTGCACAGTAGCACTGGCTTACAGTTATATTGTGATGCTTACTGTGCATTAACCTAATAACACTGTACAGTAGTGTATTAGCATGGTTTTTCACTGCCATGCTACTGCAGTGTTATTAGGCTAATTTTCAGTAAGCATCTCATGTAGATGCATCCAGTGTGCCCTTGTTGCATAGAAGGTTAACAGCATACCTTACATGATGAGGGCTGCATCAGTAGGTGCATTGCCAGCAGATTGAAGGATGTGATTCTTCTCCTGTATTCAGCACTAATGAAGCTATATCTGGGACAAATTGGAGAGAGTCCATCAGAGGGAAACAAAAATGGTGAGGAGGCTGAGGCACATGACTTATGAGGAGAGGCTGAGGGAACTGCACTTAATTAGTCTTCAGAAGGAAGACTCAGGGAGTGGGGTGGGGATTTAATAGCAGCCTTCAACTATGAGGTTCCAAAGAGGATGGAGCTAGACTGTTCTCAGTGGTGGCAGAGGACAGAACAAGAAGTCATGATCTCAAGTTGCAGCAAGAAAAGTCTAGGTTAGACACTAGGAAAAAACATTTTCACTAGCTAGAACAGGCTACCCAAAGAGGCTGTGGAATCTTCATCCTTGGAGATTTTTAAGAATCTGCTAGACACATCCTTGGCTGGGATGAACTAGCTGGGGATGGTCCTGCTTTGGACTGGATGACCTCCTGAGGTCCTGCCAATGCTAGTTTTCTATGATTCTATGATTCTAAGTTAGGAAGACAAGAATGTCCAAATCAGGATCTGGTGTCTTTGTGCTCCCCAGTATAAAAATAGGGGGATGCAGTCTGAACCTTTTGTTGTAGTCTGAAAAAACTAAATTCAGATGAAAAATGAGAGAGAGGGGTACAATACAGCAGGGATACAAACTGCATGACCCATTGACTGGATCCAGTCAATGGGGTTGTTTCATCTGGCCTGCTAATTTACTGGTGGGCCAAAAAATTTGAACTTGTGGCTATCAGTGCAACAGGGCTTGTAGCAGAATCCCTGTCACCTGGTCCACAGGGGTAGGGAGGTGAACACAAACTGTGCTTCACCCTTCCACCATCACTTGAACTGCCTCAGTTATGTCAAGGAGCTGCTTGCCCCACTGCTGCTGTCACTTGCCCTACCTCTGATGCCATTGCCACAGCCCCTACTGCCACTGATGCTGCCTCCACTCCTGCCACTACCTACATTGCTGGCCACTGCTTGCCCCACGGATCTGGTCTGTGAGGGGCCTCATTGTTCATACCTGGCCCATAGTCTAAGGGTGACATTAACACCTCCCTGCAATAGAGTAGAGAAGGACCATGTTTGGGACATCCAACTCACTTAGTCACTCATCTAGTCCCATGATAAAGGAATGGCAATCATTTGGTTTAGGGCACTGAACTGAGGCTCAGGAGATCTAGGCTAATTTCCAGTTATGTCAAAGACTCTCAGATGAGTCGGTAGGGGGGATGTTTTCCAAGCTGTCCATCATCCAGTCAGATGGACACTTTTAAAAGAGCTTATTCCTCAGTGGACTTGTCTGTGCCACTGCAGCAGCCTGCGCTGGCAAGGAGAGAGCTCAGTATGCCCTAACCACTTGAGTTTGTAGGTACTTTCCAGACCTGGAGGAAGAGGCCACAGCAGCTTTACTGGTGACCTTCTGGGTTTGGAGTGTGGCAGAGGACTGAACAGGGTGGGGCGTGGGTGGGGCATGCTGTGCCCCTCCCTGTGAGGGGCTCTTGGAGCAGTATAGATAAGATGAAGGTGCACTCATGATACTAGCACTTCTCAGAGCTGACTACTCATTCCGGTGCTGCCACTGGAGGTGAGCTCTTTTTTAAATCTGCCCTTCAGGTTTTCTGTGCGTTAAAGTTCCCCATCTGTGAAATGGAGATAGCAATGCTTTCTTTTTCCCCCCACCCTTTGACCTGGTCTACAAGATTTACTAACAAAGGTATGTTAGCTAGATGTGTGATTCTGCCCCTTCCCCCTGATCCAGCATAAGTATGCCAGTAATAGCTTTAGTGGAAACAGGGTTCTATCGGTATGAAGGTGCTTATACTGGTATAAATTGTGTTAGTCAATGCAGCCAGAGGGCGCTATACAAATATTATTATTTAATTCCAGCACCATCTTCTTGCATTTCACACACCCCTGAATAAAACACACACCTTGTTTTTGGAAGGCAGAATGAAGAAAAATGGTCTTTCCTTGAAAAGAAGTATTGTAGTAAGTATAGTTCTTTGGGTAGATGTGGTATCTTTTAATAGACAAACTGAATAGGTGGAAAGAAGTTATTTGCAAGCTTTTGGGCACAAACATCCTTTTTCAGGCATTAGGAGACTCTTTGCCGGTCAGTTGAGGGCCCAGTCCTAGTCAGCAGCGCTTGCAAAGCTGGCTAAGGGCTCATGTAGCTCAAGAAAAAGGACTGGGCAGTTCATCTCCAACAAGATCAGTTCCTTAGCTGGTCTAGTAGGTGCAGCTGTCTGCTCACCTTGTCCAGCTTCAGATGAGCAAAGGGGGTAGGCAGGTTTGCTCAGCCAGTGGCACCTGGTACATCAGCATAAGGCCTGATCCTGCTGGAGCTGAATTGCCCAGCCTCTCTACTCCAGCTCCCTGGGTTCTAAGCTGACACAGCAGACAGAAGCTGCTGGCTGGCCCTTCAGCTCAAAGAGGGTCCCACAAAAGCTTCCTCTCTGCTCCCCTTATCTCCTTGTTTAAGAAATATGCTTCTATTTCCATGGCTATTTTTTAGGAAAAGGTGTGTGTTGTTGGCCCCTCTACACATTACAGGTATTGTGCAATTAACTGGTTAATTATACAATTACCTTAAGACCAGTTACACATGCAAAGCACTTATCACATCCAGCTATAAAGTTAGCCCTCCATCCAGCTATAAAGTTAGACCTCCAAAATGTGTACTAATTTTCTAGCTGGTGGCTATCAAGCTTTAATTTGCATATGTACCATAGTCTCCCCTGTGGCCAGGAGCCCTGTCAGCTGACAGAGCTCCCAGCTGCAGGGGTACACTATGCCCAAAGTGAACCCCAAAGCTCTGCAGCTGCTCTTATCCCTAGGGCTCAGGGATGTGTGAAACCCCAGGCCCTGGGGATCCAGGCAGCCATGATCCCCAGGGTTAAGGGGTTTCATGACCTCCTGAACACTAGGGATCATGGCTGCCTGGATCCCCAGGGCCTGGGGGGTTCATGAGTCCCTGGGCCCTAGGCACTGTGGCAGCTGCAATCCCCACAGCACAGGGTTTTCACACATGCCCAAGCCCTGGGGATTGTGGCCGCTGCAATTCCCCTAAACTTTGGGGAAGTTTATACCTTTGACTCTGGGACAACATGGCTACCACAATCCCTCAACCCCAGGGGTGCATGGGGCTTCTAGCCGTGGGAGCTTGCTTCTGCCTGGGTTTGGGCTTCCCCTGCACTGGCAATAAGGCATGATAGGATCTAATGAGTGATCCCACAATCATGCCTCCTGCCATGCATGTACATTACATCCTATCACACCTTTACCAGCATGTATAGAGAGGGGCATATTCAAGTCAATATGGTACAACTACATCCACAATACAGAGTTTTACTGGCTTAATCATAGTAATATAATTTGATTGGTGAAACCCTCCAAAGGATTTTAGGGCCTCTGTCCAGAGCTCCCTCTAAGCTGTGTGGCGTGTACAGCCTCTTTAGATTGTAAACAACTTGAGTCATGGTCTCACTTTTTGTACAACGGCTAGCAGAGCAGGACTCTGATCTCACGTTGAGTTTTTAGGGGGTGCCTTAATATCCCTAATAATTGATTTCTTTGTGCTCATCTTGAGAGTATGTGTTCCCCCCTCTAGTGCAGACTTATCAGGGTGATGAAAGGCACACATCATGTAAGCAACTGCTATTCTTTTTTCCCAAGGTTAACTGATGTTCTCAATCTATTTACTGATTCTTTTGTGGGAGGGGGGAAAGGAAGGGGGTGTCAAAATATTTATGAATAATTTATTGTATGAACTTTTGATTTCTCATATAAATGATTTGTGAATATACTCGTCCAGCTCTACAGATAGATGAGTAATATCCATCTAATAAATTATTCATCTTTCTTTTTTTCCCTTGCAAGCATCAGATGAATTCCTTGTGATTTATATTTGTTCATTATTCATCTGACTGTAAGAAACAGGTATGTTAGAAAAGGGTTAAGGGGTAAATCTTTTTCAACTGAAGTCAGTGACAAACTTCTCCCTGGAGTCAGTGGATGTGGGATTAGATCATGATGTATTAAAGAACTATTAGATAATTGATTACATTGTCATGGTAAATATAGCTCAGTCAAAACAAACCAACCACTGTGCTTTGGAGGAATATAATCCACTGATGGATTCCACAAGAGCAAAGACTGAGCCAACAAAACCTTTGAATGGGATTATAGCCTCACCATTTAAGATGTGTTGGCTTTTACACTATTTTACAGAGTATGTGGATCTGAGCCTAAAATCCACTCTCCACCTAGGAGGTATCATTGCAATCTGCAGATTACCGAATGCAAAAATCAGTATGACTGCAACACTAAGGTCATGCTGGTAAATCAGAAAACAGGAGGAAATACAAAAGTCAGGCTCTGGGAGAAGCATTTGCTGATCCAACCTGTACCCTCTGAATGCATTATGGCAGTGGTAGCCAGTCTTTTTGGCAGGTCTGCCACAAAATAGCCTTGGACCCTCCCCAGGTGCCACTTTGAGCCCCTGCCACTGCCCATTCTGCTACTCTCCTTTCTGCTCCCTACCCTTTTTGCCACTGTGCTGCCTGTCTCTTCCCTGGTCTGCCCTGTGCCAGACACAGAGGCTGCCCATGTCTCTTGTGGCACTCATACCACAGGTTGGCCACCCCTGTTTTAGGGTATGCTTTGTTTTTTATGGTGAAGAAACTAATAAATTAAGCTATACAGTGAAACAAGCATGGCAAGCAGTGGGCTTAATTCTGTTAGAAATATTATTAAAAATGCATTATCAATAATATTGTTAAAACAGCTGTTAGCTCCCATTAATAGTCAGAATAAGCACGGCTGCCAGCTCCTCTTGTCTCCCTGGTGTAAGAAGGAGGGGG
Organism: Crocodylus siamensis; assembly: GCF_052110815.1. NCBI lineage: Eukaryota > Metazoa > Chordata > Crocodylia > Crocodylidae > Crocodylus > Crocodylus siamensis. The sequence continues at coordinate 47,188,718 of NC_143404.1, forward strand.
TTGGAGGGAAGGATACTAAGGGCTCTTTGTACTAAGGTATCACTCTCTCTTTGTTTTGCAAATTTACTATCTCTTTGTTACAGTAAAGCATATACTCCTCAGCTTTTCTCATGCAGATAAGAGTAAATCGCAATTCTAGCCTTGAAGGCAGGAGAGGTTTGAACTTTTGTAAACTGAAGTGCTTTCTGGGCAAGCGCAATAAGCTAATACATATTAAGCCTATCTGCCCCGCATACTTAAGTAGTTAATTATAATACACATGCGATGTATGATGTGACGTATTCACATACATATTTGTATGAACCGGAAATGAGTTGTAAGAGTTCCTGCTTCTGTACACGTGCTCAGGAGAGAGGGGATAAAAGCCTGCTAAGAAGTGTTCCCCGGGGGCAGAGTGATTGATCTTTTGTCTTCTCTCTCTGACCCTATTTGCAAATATATACCTTTTGTATCACCAACAATGTGTGCCTAAAGGATCATTATTCATTGAGCCTCCAAAGAAACGAACCGTGATTTTTACATCAATTCCGTGACGCAGCCATAGTCAATGGAATCACATGGGCGTCAGATCAATAGAAGAGAGGGGAGAACCAGGCCCAAACAGGCTCAAATGGTGCATAGGCCCTGGTTTACTCCCTTTACAACTTAAACTGTTACCAGCAGGTCCGGATCTTTACCACCAGTTCCACATCCTCTGTGATTCCCTAGTGATACCAAGGAGACAGAGGACTGTCCTACTGGGATTTCTCTGACCTAGACACATGGGTGCCTCTATTTCACTTGTTTCTTCTCCAGTCACAGGTATTCTGGATGGTATAGAGGTAGAACTAGGTTAAGAGATGGTGTGGCTGGAGTATGCTGTACATTAGCAATCCCCAAGCATAATATTGTTCCTTATTATGGGGCTATTACAGCTGGCATAGTTTAGAATGGCAGGTAGCCCACTTCAGCTCCCAGTCAATCCCAGGATCAGGGGAGCGGTAAGATGTCACAGAGATACATTTTCTTGCCCCATCACACTAGGAGCTGTACTAGCATAGCTCAGCCAGACTTGTGGATCTGGTCCTAATAGAGCTGTAACAGGATGACTGAGTGCCCCCAGGCAGTAGTAGTGCATGGGGCATTATCACTGGCTGTGCTGTCAGTGGCATGGCAGCAGCTGGTCCAGCAGTGTAGCTACTGTTATTATTTTTGTCCCACCCCCAAAGTCAGTATTTAGGGCTGGTGCTCCAGGTGCCTCCCTTCATTATGTGGCTGAGCCCTAAATCTGTCCTGTAACCATCTGAGTATTCTCACTGGAACTTTAATGTTTGCACTTGCTCACTTCAAGTGATTTGAACTCTATATGGTATCCCCTTAGATTCTGACGTTTCATTTTCTTGCTAAAAAATAAAAGAAAGGGGAAAAAAGAATGGAGCTTAATAAATACAGAATATATAACTGATCTCAGCAAAGCATTTCTATATGCTTAGAGGTTTGAAAGGGTGCACATAGGTCCACATTTTTCAGCAAGGTCTGTAAGTACCTGTTTTGTGGAATGGGGGCTAAACTGTCTGACTGGACTTTCAGAATCTTATCGCCCTATAAGTTTGATAGATGTTTCAGCTAAAATTTTTGGGTGCCATTTGCTATATCATCTTATAGCATGGGTAAAAGGAGAAAACATATTACAGTAAACTCTCTGGTAACTGGCACCTTACAAGCTGGCATGCTCTATTAACCGGCATGCCGGCTTATAAGGAAAAGTGAAACTGGAAGTGCCCACTGTGGCACTTCCAGTTTCTCTGAGCCCCCATGGCCCAGGACAAAGCAGCCTGCACTGCCAAGCCCCCACGGCCCAGGGGCATAACAGGCTGCATGGGGCTATGCAGGTCCCACCTCCCTGTCCTGCGGGTCCTGCAGGGCCCGCAGAAGGGGCAGCAATGCAGCAGGAGGGGCAGAGGGATGCCTCAGACACAGCGGGAGAAGCAGCAGCTGGAGCCGCTTAATTAACTGGCGTATTTTGTTATGCAGCATTCCCCATTCCTGGGGGATGCCGGATAACAGAGCTTTTACCGTACATAAATAGCAGACTGAATTTAGGGACAGATATTTCACTATTAATAATACAGTTATTTTTTAATTTTTGAGACATCAGTATATACAAATGCACAAATCAGCACTATATATTGCATTTGTACTCTAGTAAAGAGCTTTTGACAGTGTAGATAGAAGTAAATTTTGGGAGAAATTGATAAATTATGGGATTGACCCTTCTCTTTTGTATTTGTTGATAGACTACTATAAAGATACATGGGCCTTAGGTAGGACTTAAAGGGTGAACTTACACCAAAAATTCATATACAAAAAGGGGTTAGACAAAGATGCATTTTTTGGCCCCTTTGTTATTTAATCTTTATATGAATGATATTATTGGAAATATGCAGGATGCGTATTTTCATTCCGCAAAACTATTAGCAACCCCGATCCCTATTTTAATGTATGCAGATGACACTGTTATACTGTCAAGAACTCTTATTGGATTACAGAGATCAATTACAAGTTTTGAACATCTTTGGGGACAAAATAACTTAAAGATAAATGATGATAAGTCCAAAATAAGTATTAGGGAAGTCTTTTGATGAAATATCCATGGAATATGGGGGGAACTAAACTTGAAGTTGTCAAAACCTATAGGTATTTGGGTGTGTTATTCACAGCTTTTCCATCATGAAAACATCATATTCAGCCAGTTAAAACTAAGGCAGCCACATCGGCTGTGGCTATAAAGAAAGGTTATGAAACCACAGCAGGACTATCAGTCCAAGCTTCTATATCAGCATATAAAGCCAAAGTTACCTCTCAGATCTTGTATGGCACTGAAGTATGGGGTTATGCCGCAAGTAATGATGCAGATATACCTCACAACAAGTTTCTTAGTGCTCTTCTGGCTTTTTCTCCCTCAACTCCTGCATGTTTTTTGAGATTAGAGACAGGAATGGATTCTATTTTAACTAATACGGTTATTAGAATGGTGGGATTTTGGTTTAAAATCCTGCCCCTTTTACAATCTTGTCTGCTTAAATTATGCTACATAGAAGATATTAATAATCCCCTGGTTAGCTTTTCTTTCCTATACTTCTGCACTTTTTGGGATGGGATACTATCTCAAAGATAAAGAAAGATTTTTCTCCCCCAAAGAAAAGGTTTGGGTTTTCCAGAGGATACGAGATACTGCCAGGCAGAATGATTTTGCAGTGGCTAGGGCTACTTGTATTTGCCCTTTTATATATACTCTTTGGAAAATAGATTGGCTGTCAGGGGGAAGGTATTTACAGCTGGATCTCAATAATAAATGGAGATCCTTTTTGACTAGACTCAGGACTGAACAGATGTCCACAGCTGTTCTGGTTGGAGATGGATTTTCCATTCCAAGGGCTAAAAGATGTTTCCCAGTATATCTAGGAGTTGTGGAAGATACTGTCCTCTATGTATTAGAACATTCTTTATATAATATCATAAGGAGAAACTGTTTATTACTGTACTTGCAGAAACTGATACACTTCTCAAACAGAGAGAAAAGAATCTGGCTTTTACAGCAATCAGATCCAAATGTAAACCGTCTTGCAATTTTCGCTTACAAGGCTGAAGCTATTAGAGTTAAATACCGATATGAGTGATACTTTTTAACATTAGACTTGATTTTATTGTCTTAATTGTGGATCTATGTACAACAATATTATAGATTCATGCCTTGATTTACTACTATAATTATATTAATAAAGTTTTTATGTTGGTGGGCTCTATGTTAGTATAATATTTATAGTTTGGTTACTTTGTTCCAACTTATTTATATTATCGTCGTATGTGTGTTATGTTTTTTTTAGGGAGCATGGCATTTAGCCACAATCCTTAATAAAACTTAATTGAATGGAAGTAACTGGACTCTGTGGTTTATATCTCACAGAAGTGCGTGGTAAGGGAGAAAGATGAGTCTAATTTGGCTGCTGTTTGCCTGGAGGCAGCTTATGCCAATGCAGGGATAGCTGGTCAGTGGAGCACTGGCTTATGTTGCAATGGCTGTATCTTTTCAACAGAAAAAGTTGTGTAATTTTTAAATGAAAGGTTCTAACTCACATACTAGTGTATATTGAAGCAAACGATTGTGTTAAGATCTAAGAATCATGGGAATTGTAGTTTTTCTCATGTCCACAGTTTTCCTGGAGGTAAAAGCACATTTTTGGCATGTTTGTGACTTCATTGCTCATCAGTGACTCACTCGCAACCTCCCATTTTCAATTACTCCAACAACAATAAGAACAGCCCTCAAGTCCATGTATGCAGGAAGATTTTATAGTGAGGACATCACAGTGATGCTGTCCATGAGAAGGGACTTTGTTTGGCTGTGCTCAAACAAAACCCTGACAGAGTCCACTGAGCATGCTCAGAGGTTATCTTCCATTTACCTATTATTTAAAACTGTATCCTAATCTTAGGACAGCTCTAGCTTCATGTTTTAAAATGTTAGCTATTTTTGTTCTATTCCAATTCAGAAAAGCATGGGGTTTTTTTGTTTGTTTTTTTAAATTAAAGTTCCTTAGGTAACTCAAAATGACCCAAAATTTTAAAAAGGCCATCTTCAGGCAAAGGTCACATGAAGAATGGTTCACCTTAAGAAGTGAATGATTTGGAAAGTTACAAGCATATGAAAAGAGGGGATAATAATGGAATTTGTTTTGTAATCTTAACTCTTGTGTTCTGTAACAGGCAGTTGCTTTTAATAACAGGATGATCTACATGGCATGCTTGCAGACAGCCTTAGAACACAAGGCTTTGATTTCATTTACAATATCTAACATGGCATGCTCAGCTGAATGATCAAATACAGACATAAGTATCAAGATATAGTTGTAAGGAAAAAAATGGTAACTGAGGAAAAAATGTAACAGAGCAGATGAAAGGAAATCCATCCTCCGCAGACAGGGGTGAGCCAGGCAGCACTGGTAATTCTGTAATTCTTCATTTAGCATTTTCCAGCCTAAATGCACAGTAGGGCCATTCAAAGTCTCTGGCCTGCAAGCTAGACTCCAGTGAAATATTTCAAATAGAAATCAGCAAATGTTTTTCAGCAGTAAGGGCTTTAAGACACAAGTGTGCGACTCAGTAGCCACTAGAGCCTGAGTTATTGAGCCCTCAGAAGTGACAAAACTATTGAACTTTGCAGCATGCTTGGAAGAAAGTGCTGCAGGCTCTTGAAGCTGGATGTTAAACCAGCTTCAGAGTATAGAAGATAGACAGTAAGCAGTTGCATCTATGTCTACTATAGGAATTTGAAGTTTACCAAAAAGTGCCATAATTATAAAAATCGCACCATTTAAAATGGTGCGAAATAGAAAAAAAAAAAGTAGTTTTGCACAACGTTATAATTTATTTTTTCAGACCGACTTACACCAGTTTACCAAGTAGTTGTCTGGTGAGTGGACTACAGTTAAAATCTGTTGTGTAGCCAGGCTTTTAACTGTATTCTTGCAACTAAATCCTGTCATGTCAACTTATTTAATTCACTTACATTTCTCTTCATGCATCTTATTCATGTTATGAATTAACATCCATCTTTTTCCTGTGTGTACAGTGCCAAGCAAAATAAGAGCCCCAGGCAGAGACTACATCCTAGGTGCTTTTGCAGTTCATAGGATTAATACTAATAATACTACTACTTGCAATTCATTTTACAACCAGGCCTCCTGACTTATTTGTTTTTTCTCATCTTGTGAGAGTCTTTATTAGGAAAAGAAAGTGCTGTGAGTCACTTACATGAAGAACTGTGACTAAAACATGGGTGTTGAACTTTCCAAAGTTGGCAGAGAAAGGCCATCCCCTGGCACCCTTTTGGATTGGACTGCAGGCCCTGCCTTCCCACTCAGTGACCTCCAGGCAGGAGGGGATGGGACCTCAAGTATAAACACAGGGGTTTGTTTAGGGACTGATAGGACTGGCAGTGGTAAGATGGCAATTAAATATTCATAACAGGGGAATCATCAAATAATGTGTTCAAATACCATAATGGCACAGGGTTTACAAACAATAAGGTGAAGGGGTTACAACATGGAATCAGAGGAAGGAATGGAACAGTATTCAGCAGTGGTGCAACTGCTGTGCCCCAGGAAGAAATGACCTCCCCCGGGGGAAAAAAAGAATACCCCAATACTCCAGAAGATACCCTTTAACCCTGCTTAAATTACACAGTTGGCTGGGCCTCAACCCAGGAGCTCCCTTTTCAATCAGAGACTTCTCCTCCGCTGCCTGCCAGAAGGGAGGGCCCTCTTCTCTTGAGGGAATCCTCTTCCAGGCAACTCACACCTCCCTAGGACTTGGTGAAGCTATACTCATCTCCTGGGGGGGGGGGGGGGAGGGGGAGGGCTGTTCTCCCTTGGCAGGGTGGGGGTGGGAGGGAAGGGGAAGCCTTAGCTGCCTTGGGGGGCTCTCCTGGTCTGTCAGCCCGCTCTTGGCCCGGTGCACCAAAACAGCCCTGTCCCTGCCTCATGCAGAATTGGAGACCTGCACTGTTTGTGCAGTCACTGGGTCCCTGAAGCTCTATGTCCCTGTGCACGGTCTTGTGCACCAATGGCCCTGTTCCTGCTTTGTGCGGGATTGGAGACTTGCGCTGCCTTGCACAGCAGCTAGAGTCCCGTCCACTCCCAGACTCTCCATATGCTGGCTTGTGCACTGGGTTGGGGACCCATGCTGCCTGGTGCAGTGCCCAAAATCCTGTCCTCTCCTGGACCCTCGATGCACCAGCCTGTGCACTGCTGCCATAATCCCTTGATGGCGGGGCTGGGGATGAAGCCACTTACTGCTCCCCATCTAGTGAGGCATCTGCCAGGTGCTTCTGGGGCAACTGCTCTGCCCCACTGGTCACCTCAACTAACTCTTCACATCCCTTTTTGCTGTCCCTTGTCAAAGCCACCCGTGTCCCAAGCATGCTGACTTTTTATCCTCTCTGGAGGCTCTGCCCCCAGATTGAGAATTGACTAATCAGAAAGCAGAGGGGTTAGTTCCCCTGCTGGTCCACCTTTTTGTATCACCCTTGGGTGGGGGGTGGGGCAAGCCTCCCCCTTCTCTTACCTGATTGGAGGGGAGGGAGAAATACCCAACCAATCACTCTGAGCTCCTCTAAAGGAGGTGAGGCTGCTGCCAGCAAGCCTTCCACAACAAGTAAACAAACATTTAAAACCATATGTACACCATACCCAAAAACCCCCATAAAAGCCACAATACATAAGCACTCCAATAAGAAAACACTAATCAAAAATACAAAGTTCCATCTCATGTGCTACACACCCACTTCAAAAGCAGACCCCAAAATATACACAACAGGTAAAGCCAACTTAAATCCTTATACAGAGCCAATTACAAGTCATATGACCCCCAGATATAAAATTTCTGTTTATACAGAAATTTATATCTTATTTCAAGTTAAAGCAAAATAGATCCCATTGATGAGTCATATAATCCCAAGATGTACACATTTTAATAAAAAAAAACATATACAATATCAAAGCTAAATGGACCCCCTGGTTAAGTCATACAACCGCAACAATGTTTTTTCGAAATCAAACAGACACTCATCTGTACTTCACATAACCGCACAATACGATAATGCTATTTACAATCTTATGCATACACAAAAAAACCCCCTCCAAACAAACAACCCCCCCCCACCTCTGTCTATATCTCTTATAATAATTTCTTTACCACCCATAATTTTCCCATGACCTTTATAATATAGACCATTTTCCACCCAATCTTATAAGACCACCTTATAGTACCACCCCATCTCCCCCCTTTCTTCCTCATCCAATCCCTGTCAGATCAAACAGATGGGTCCAGTTTACATGTTTTCACACCTTATGCTGTTCCCTTTCCTGCTCTCCTTGCCACTTCCTGTCCCATATGACCCCTCATCTCATGATATCCAAACTGCAGACATTCCTTCACCAAAAAGAATAATCCCTTTGTGACCATAAACCCCTCACCTTACACAAATCTATCTTTATACCCATCAACACTACCCACACCACCCCTTCCACCATTCCCAAAAGTAACCCATCTCCCCACCTTACATCACCCAAGAACCTCCTCACTCTTCCCCACACCTTAGCATAAAAACATTCCCAAAACACATGATAGACTGTTTCTTCCCCACAACACGTCTTCCATGGGCATTCCACAGATCTTACTAAACCCCACTGATGCTGGTCTCCCTTACCATTAATATCCTCCTTACTGCTTTCCATGCTAAACTCCCTGTACTCTGCCCTCCACCTTTCATCCACCACCCCCTTCCATACCTCCCAATCTGTGCCCAAGTTAAATCCCCTACATCCGTTAGCCCATCCTGCCCTTTAATTAACTGAAATATATTCCTCACCGTTTGCAGCCCTTCCGATCCCAACACCCCTGACCCATGCACTCAGATGAAAGCCCTAATCTTCATGTAATGCAAGGAGGGTTTCCATGCCCACAACCCTGTCCAACATGTTCCAAATAATCCTAGTCATCTCAATATTTTCCCTCCCCAAAAACAACAAAACCTCCTTGCTTTCTCTCCCTCCTCCTTTGCCTCCCATACCACTACTGAAAAACCTCTACCTCAGGTAGCCCCCATCCTCCCCAACACCCCTGCCTTATACAGTCCCCCCCTTGCTATTCTCCGTTCTCCCTCTCCCCCAAAAAAATACACACACTTTTCTCTGTAGCCACTGTGCCTACAGCCATTATGGTGGATACACCCTCTCCATGAATGAAGTCATTGGTAATAAACACCCACTGTACCAATTCCACCTTCCCTGAAAAGGATAATCCCCAAGTGCTTCACAAACCCACCAGCCATCAGACTTGCACCCCTTGTTCTTCCCATGCCCCTTCCCCTTATATCAAAATAAAACCCAACACCTTTAAGTTATCTCTAACCACCTGTAATCCATATTGCTCTACATCCTTCCACTCCCCTACTACTAACAAAACCCTTTTGCCCTTATTAATCTGTGTCCCTGATGCTTCCCCATACTTGGCAGAGCATTTTAATACCCATTCTAGTGACACACTATTCCTTAGTACTATTGTCATGTCACTCATATGTATCAGACATTTAACTACCCCTCCCCCTGGCACTGTCACTCCTTTAATCAACTCATTTCTCCTGACTCTGTGCTAGGGGATCTATCCCTCCTACAGACAGGGAATGTTTTTCTCAGCATCCCTGGGTAGCTCCCCTTGACAAGAGCTCCTTCCCTTGTAGCAGCCAGGGAGAGACTCCTCTGTTAGCCCCAGCCTTGGGCTTATATGCTCCCAGGGCCCTGTCTACATCTTGTCAGGTGACTTCCTGGACTGCCAATTGCCTCATTCCCCTGTTATTCCAGCAACTGGCAGCTGTTGCCCCCTGCCTAGCCTGCAGAGCTCCCTGGCTGGGCTGCTTTGCCTCTTAAAAGGAAGAGAGAGTGACTGCTGCTTCTACTTCTTTTAATCAGGATTCAGTGGACAGTCAGTCATTCTAATATATGATCTAAAAGTAGAAAAAGAATACAAGTTATGCATTGTGTAAAAGTTGGTTCAGCAGGTACTGTAGGTAAGCTGGGATAGCATAAAATGAAGAACTGTTCACTGGCATGACATTTCAAATTAAAAAGAAAGAGAACCAGTACACTATACTGATGCATATCATCTCAATTCCCTTCATGTATGAAGTCAATTTAAAAAACAAAAAAACCCAACCATGTAAGAGCAGGCTAACAGTCTGCCGTCACACTGTGATAAGAGGCTTGCCTTAACTGCTGTTCCATATTGTGGTGCATGTCACTGAAGGCCTCCTTTATTCTTTCAATTAGAGTTTTCTTGCACAAAGGAGCTCTCCCTGATGCAGTTTTAATGAGGTCAATAAACACTGCTTGTTCCACAATAGAAAATGTTGTTGCTGCCTCAACAACATATCACACTATTGCTTTCTCAAGTCTGTCACTGTTGGTTCTGGAAGACTGTTGCTGGTCAATTCTTTGCTTTATTGCCATTTTAGGTGATTGAGGACTGTTTTCATCATTACATATTTGAGTTCTGTTGGATTTCTTCCCCTTCTTTGCTGCCTCATTAACAGCTGTCAGATGATTGATGTCAAAGATCAAAGTCTTTGATTTCAGATGTCGATGGCAAAAGGTCAGAGGCTAACACAGCAAACTCTGTAATTGTAGTCTATCCCTCTTTACTAACAGTGCTGTATGCACACACCCTTGTTTGTGCCTCATCCAAACCACTCGAACTCCCTACACAAGAGAAACTAACCTTGAAAAAGAAGATATCGTACCTATGGTAACGAGATAAAAATGAAACTCCAAATTGGCTGACTTTAATGAAATTGTAAAATGAAAATAATGTGCTATGCTTGCCCTCTTGTGACCAAATAGGCTCAGCACCACCCATGCAAAAAGATAGCCCCTCCTTTCCTGAAACCTGAGCGGACAAAGAAGACAGCCTGTTAATTGTTCATGCCTGGCATGTAGTAATTGGCCACCTTGCCAAATATAACTTTGAAAGAACTTCCGCCCAAAGAGGAGAACCCGGTGCATCCCCAGAAGACACAGTTTGTAAATTGGCCATTTACAAACATCTCCCCACCTCCGACCCTTTTCTTGGCGTAAACCCATTTTTGCCGGCTCATATATCTTTCTCATCAAGAGCTCTCGGTAGTCTGCAGACCGTGACAGCTTGTGTGAATCGCTCAGAACCTGTAACAAGCAAGCCTCTTACCCACCCTATAAATGCTGGGTAACATGATATGTGCATGCTGTAACTGAACAAATCAACTCTTCTGCCTACGCTGCAACCATCAGTAGCGTAAGTAAAATAAATCCTTTTGTGTAACCAATATGCTTTAAATCACCTGACTCCTACTCGCCGTTAACACCCACCTGTCTGATCACCGATCCCTTTTGCGCCAAGCCAGTTGTGCCGACCAAGGCTCGCAGGTCAAGGGTACACCGGTCCTTTGGACATGACAATTGAGATGTTTCAGCTGAAGAATTCAAAAATTGCAAATTATAATACAAACACCAGAGTATGTAAAGTGAAATAGCAACTTTGCATACTACAATGGGTATAATTTGCAATGTGAAATAGATAGACTCACTTTTACATGAATCTGCCAATATGAGCTAGATGTTTGGGGGCAGCTGATCTTTGTTGTCTTTGGACAGCACAAAACACATTCAAGTTTTTCACCCCACTGGAGGGGTGGGGTGAACTCAAAAGGGCACTTTGATATACTTAAACCCCCCCCCCCCCCACAAGAAAACAACACACATTCATTTCAGTAAAGAAATATTATGATACATGTTGTAACAGGAGGGCATCCTAGGGGTCACTGTGCTCTCCCCCAGTGCCCTCTTTACTATGCCAAGTTAGGCAAAAGCCACTCAAGTATCACCCACCAGATCTTTGATGTTAATGTATAATAGGAGGCTGCCTTTCTGTCCTCTTGGACACAGTTATCCTGTTGTACACTGGCCCAGTTCTGTAATGGGTGATTCGGTGTGCCCTAGCTTTATGGGCGGCTCCAACCGCCCCTTTACCATGCCCCAAGCTTCATAGATGGAACTGATGTTCTTTGGTCTTGCACTGCCCCCTCTCTGGGGCTGGGATTTCTGCTCTCCCGTGGGTCCTTTATGAGGACTCCTACAACCCCTAATAGCCTCAAGCAAACCTTCAGTCAAACAGCAAACAAAACACCAGCCCCTGGGCTATAACAAATTCATGCCGCTCAGCTAAAACATCTTTCAAGCCACCCCAAGGGTGCTCCATCTCTCACCAGGATCAAGCTGCTTGTGCATTCAAGCCTCTTCCCTTTACTTGATCAGACAGCACTCCTTCTCCCTTGGCTACCAGCAATGAACTGTCTACCTGGCCTCAGCCCTGTGGTTTAAATGGGAATCAGGCCCTGCCCCTTCCAGTCAGCTGACTGCTGTCAGGTGTTGGTCACTAACTCCCTCTGGCTGTCCTAACAATTGGCACCTGAGTAGTTATCCCAGCTCTACAAGTATCAGGCACCTTAGTGCCCTGCTACACATGTATTTTAATATAAAATGTTTGTTATTTAAGGAAACAACACTAATCTGAAAATGTCCAGAATTCTGAAAGAATTTGTATCACAAAATCCTACTGGGTATACATCTGTGATAGGCTTATGAACTTGTAAATTAAGGCTAGCATATTTACTTTCATATCTTATGAGGCCTGTAAATTTAGGAGAAGCAGCAATGGCTCCCACTCTTACTGGGATCAATGTCTCTGCTTGCTTGTTCTTGTTCCCTCTCCTGCAGCCAATTGGTTGGCCTGTTGACTTCTGCAAATGTACAGCATGAACTAAAGAACTCTGGGACTTGTAGTTCTTAAGAGACCATAGCTCATAGGAAGGAACATTACTCTGTCTCTCAAACAAGAAGTCCTAGAGCACGGCTAGGCAATGTTTTTTGGCTGGAGTGCTGAAACCCTCTACAATGCCTACCTTGGAAGGTGATGGAATGCCGGTATGCCAGAAAAACAAAATGAGGGTAGGGGGCACATGCTTGTGCCCCTTGCCCCCCCATAGCCCTGCCCCCCAGCCCTACTGCCCCTTGCCCTCCACCCAAACCCCTTGTCTCTCAGCCCAGGCTCTGTGGCTGGCAGCAGATACCCAGAGCCAGGGCCAGCTGCAGCTGGGAGGCTCCAAACACAATGCAGTGATAGTGACCACAAGCTGATCACCTTCACCACCCACTGTAAAGCTGGCAAGTCAGTCAGCAATACAGAAGTCCTTGACTTCAGGAAAGCTGACTCTGACAAGCTCAGGAGGCTTGTCAGTGAGACCCTAAGGGACTGCAACCCAAAGTGGAGGGGAGTTCAGGATGAGTGGTTGCTCCTCAAGTGAGTGATCCTGGATGCATAAGCAAAGTTTATCCCATCTCTGGAGAAAGGCAGCAAAAGGTCACAGCAGCCCCTTTGGCTCTGCAGGGAACTAATGAACATCCTGTGTGTGAAAAGAAAGACCTACAAAGGATGGAGGACTGGATCCACATCCAAGGAGGAATATTCTGCACTGTTCCGGACCTGCAGGGAGTGAACCAGAAAAGCCAAGGCTGTGACTGAACTCCAACTAGCTACAAGTATCAAGGACAGTAAAAAGTCTTTTTTAGATATGTGGGGAGCCTCAGAAAAAGCAAGGGAAACATTAGACCCCTGCCAAACCAGATGGAACAAATGACAACTGATGCCCAGGAAAAACCACCTTGCTAAATGGGTACTTTGCATCATTTTTTCACCATTCCCATTACAGGATGGGAACCCCTGGCTGAGGGTGATTCCTTACCCTCCATCAATGCTGATTTTGTGAAGAAACACCTCAAGTCAGCCAGCCCTGACAGTTTACACCCCAGGGTACTCAAGGAGCTGGCTAGCATCATTGTTCAGCACCTGGCATGGATCTTTGAGAACTCCTGGCACTCTGGTGCAGTGCCCGAAGACTGGAAGAAGGTCAGTGTGGTGCCTATCTCCAAGAAAGGGAGGAAACTGGATCCCACAAACTACAGGCCCATCAGCCTGACCTCTATGCTGGAGAAGGTCTTGGAAAAGATTGTCAAAGAGGCCATCCTTAACAGAATGGTTGTTGGCAACCTCCTGAGGGATAGCCAGCATGGGTTTATTGTGGGTAGGTGTTGCTTGACCCATCTTATTTCCTTTTATGACCAGGTGGCCTATCACCTGGACAAGGGAGAAGAGATTGATGTTGTATATCTTGACTTTAAAAAAGCCTTTGATCTGGTACCCCATGATCACCTCTTAGCAACACTGGCCAACTGTGGCCTCAGCTTCACTATGATATGCTGGCTGGGGAATTGGCTCCATGGTCAGACCCAGAGGGTGGTGGTAAATTGAAGTCAATCGTTGTGGTGCACTGCGACCAGTGGGGTCCCTCAAGGCTCTGTCCTTGGGCCAACACTATTCAACATCTTCATTAATGATGTGGACATCGGTATCAGAAGCGGACTGGTCAAATTTGCTGAAGACACCAAACTTTGGGGCAAAGCATCCACACCCGAAGATAGGCGGATGATCCAGGCTGACCTTGACAGGCTCAGGAAATGGGCGGATGAGAACCTGATGGTGTTTAACACTGAAAAATGCAAGGTTCTCCATGTTGAGAAGAAAAACACACAGCATGCTTATAGGCTCAGTGCTACTCTGGCTAGCAGTGCTACTCTGGCTAGCACTACAGACAAAAAGGACCTGGGGGTCATGATTAACCCCAAGATGAACATGAGCCTTCAGTTAGATGCTCCTGCTAGTAAAGTGAGCAAAACGCTGGCTTCCATCCACAGATGCTTCTCTAGCAAATCCCAGAATGCCATTCTCCTGCTATACTTGGCCTTAGTGAGGCTGCAGAAGGAGTACTGCATCCAGTTTTGAGCTCCACAATTCAAAAGGGATGTGGAGAAGCTTGAGAGAGTGCAAAGGAGAGTCACGTGCATGATCAAAGGTCAGGAAAACAGACTTTATGATGAGAGGCTGAGAGCTGTGGGACTCTTCAGCCTGGAAAAGTGCAGGCTCAGGGGTAATCTGGTGGCCACCTATTAGTTTATCAGGGATGCTCACTGGGATCTGGGGGAACATCTGTTTACCAGAACGCCCTAAGGGATGACAAGGTCAAACAGTCACAAACTCCTCCATGACTGTTTCCGGCTGTGCATAAGGAAGAACTTCTTTACTGTCCAAGACCCGAAGGTCTGGAATAGACTGCTGCCAGAGGTGGTTGAAGCTCCTACTTTGAATGCCTTCAAGAGAAATTTGAATGTTTATCTTGCTGGGATACTATGACCCCTGCTGACTTCAGGGACCTGGACTCAATGATCTTCTGAGGTCTTTTCCAGCCCAAGTGTCTATGAAACCTATGAATAAGGGGGCAGGGCTGCAGCCACCCCAAGATTCACTCTAACCCTCCCCCAGTGCCGCTGCCACCCACCTTAAATGCAGCCTGGCCCACCCCCCTGCCAGGAAGAGCCTGGCACCACCCTGGCCCCAGCCTTCAGCAGCAGCCCATCTTTACCCCATGTGCAGATCTGTGGGCACATGCCCCCCATGCCCTCCTGGGATGCATGCAGTGGTGAGAGCCACTGCCCGTCCCTGCACCCCAGATGAGCTGCGATGCTGTCTCATGCCCAGCCTTGCCCCAGCTGAACAGCACCTGCTCCTGCCCCACTGCCTCTCTCACTGCAGGAGCCTTGATCTGTCCTACCCTCCAGTGTATCTGCTACTGCTGTCAGCTTGGTGTCATCTGCAAACTTGCTGAAGGTGTACTCCATCCCATCTTACAGGTCATGAGCAGATTACTTCCAGCTCAGGCCACCCAGAGAACCTCATGGGTATTTGTTAGTGAACCTGTATGTGGGAGCAGGTACAGAAACTTCTTGCCTGGAGGATGGACTGAAGTCTTATTTGTAGAGCCAAGTTTACCCACTGCCAGCTGTCTGGATCCAAGGGTTTCATCAGTCTTTATGAGTCTTTTCAGGTTCACAACTGTATTTTGGCAGGAATAATTCATCTTGTGCAGCTGCTTGGGATGGTAATGGAAACAGGAAAGGAAGAATTGCAGTGTTCACTTTAGACAGCGGTAGGGAGCTATTTTCTTTGATTGTTTTCCATTTACCATACTCCCTGCACCTGAGTAGCTAGCTAGCTTCCTTAGGATATATCAAAATAGCAAAAGCCTCTGAGAAACATAGATTTACTGGAGCAGTGATGGATGAGATTTGATGTGTGGTGTTAGCACAATATTCTATTATATCACTGTCACCTTTTTACAGTTATGCTTACCTTTGTGCATCAGAAATCACTGAAGGCTAGGCTGTCATGGTGCTTGCTTTAGAAGCTGGCTTCCCCTTCTGCTCTAGTTGCCCCTGCTCAGATTGGAACTGGTGGGCGTGGTGTGAAGAGCAGGGTCTTCTGTTTTTTGGATATTCCCCATTCCTGCTACTAATCCCTAATTCATTGGTCAGAATAGGACACATGGTACACAGGAGGCTAGTGAGGCATCAACCTGTTCTAGAGGGAAGTCACTCACTTCTTGACACTTGGAGCAAGAGGGCAGAAAAGAAGTGTTGTGAAGCAAAGACTCTGACCGTGTCTCTGTGCTGCTCTCAGAAGCACTGGTATGAGAGCCACCATATCCAGGCACTTCTACTTGGCATGCACCAAATACCAGATGAGCAATTCTGATATCTTAAAGCAACTCTAACCGCAGGCCCAGAGCCACTTTTGGGCTGTGAATCTTGAGGATGAAGCATATTGTATGCAGTGTGGGAGCAAGTGAGTAGGATGTGTTTATCATCAACATGGAGGAGGTAAAGACAAGCTGTTGATCACCACTGCTTCAGGGCACAGAAACTATGCACCACCCTTTTCTCACAACAGGTTTCCCACAATCAGCCAGCCATTCTCTTACCAAAGCTTGATGTGCTTGGTAACTTTTCTGTTTTATTTTGTAATATTCACTGCTGGTATTTTCCTCTGGAAAATGCTGCCCAAGGAAAAGCACTCCACCTAGCAAGAACCATTGCTTCCAGTCAGAAGAATGTGGGGCACTAAAGGACTCACCTATTGCATATACCATAAGCTATGTTCTGCAGAGGCACTGCACTGCAACTGGTTTTGGCATGAGGATCTGATTGAAAGGCACCAGGCATGAAGATCTTGCTACCAGATCTTTTTTGGTTTCCCTACACAGGAAGCACAGACCACTGACAGACTGTTTATTGGCTACATTCATTATGCATACCAAACAGTCCCTGGGAGACCCTGGGAGAGCCACTGGGACTCCCCTGAATATTATTCACTTATTGACCACTTAAATCTGTTTCAATCTCCATGGCTCCCTGGGGTACAGTATGAATCTGATAAGGGTCCAGATTCTAATGGAAGAGTGGCACTATACTGGAGAGTCCAGGTACATAGATGGCAATGGACAGACATTCGTTTGCTCCATGTGCCTGGCAGGTTAGGTAGTAGTGAGTACTCCAAGTAAGTATCACCTGGGCAAATTAAGCAGCACGGCTTCTCCAGTGTAGAGAGATATTCCTGGTGGTCAGCTCTCCTCAGGTAAATGAGGAAGAGTAGCAGAAACAATACTGGTTCATACACTTACACTTGTTGGGTATCAATACCATTCATTTTCCAGCAGGCTCTTAAAAGATCCAGTTTCTGGAATAAGAAGACTGCATTAAGCACAGATCTTCAAAGAGACAGTTTGTCAAAGGTATTTAGGTGCCTAAGTCCCATCAATGGGATAGGATAATGGGAATTAGGCATTATACCTTTCAGGACCTGAATCACACTAGCAAGTCACTCCTTATTATCATAAGATAGCTGTGGAGCCATGTTCAGGACAGAGGACTATCTGCAACAAGCCTCCAGGCACAGCTGTTATGACTAAGCAGACAGGTAGGCACAAAAGTTGCTGTGTAATGCTTTTGTTTCATCTATCTCATCTGCTTGGTGAGTGTGAGGTTTTGCATCCAATTGTAGTTTTACAAAGGTATAGCCCTCCAGCCAATTTAAAGATTAATTTTCAATTAAGATTTTTATTACCAGTTTATTTTAATGGTGATCCCAACTCTCGCCTGCCACATCTTGATAGAAGAATATGTTTCCGGTAGGGGTGGCATTGTAACACCACTATATATAAATAGCATCTGATAACGTTAATTTATCTTCCAGCACTGAACTCCGGAAATCCTCTTCTAAAGTTAAGTAAATTCCATCACTCTCATTCTAAAAACTCACAGCGATACATTGTTTTTGGTTAATTGTCCTTTATGGTTTTTATTACATAACACAAATTATTATGTTTTTCTTTTTCTTGTAGTTTCAAATCTTCTCTTCCAGTTTCTTCCAGACAATCTTCCAACTCAGACAGTACAAAGTCCTATATGTATCAGAATTAAGGTCAACAACAAAATAAAACTAGTTCCCAGCTATCTCCTTCTGGAACTGAAATCTTTTTAAATCAGTAAAGTTTAATAAATTTCACATCACCTTTGTTCCTGTTGTTTGCTTGATTAAAAAAAAACAATTAAAAGAAGAGCTTTACTTGTTTCCGTGGGGTTCTTGCTTTCCTCCTGAATTTTTCTGGTCTTCTTAACTCTCTTCCCCTGATGAGTCCTCAACCGGATTCAATCTCTGCCCCTTGTAATTCTTCTTAATCACTCATCGTGCCACTTGCCAGCTCTCCCTCACTCCAGCTGTCACGCTCCTTTTCTCCCTGTCCACTCCATGCCACGTCAGTCCTTTTTTTTAACCGTGTCTCTCCCTGCCTCTGTCCCTCTTTGTGGCCACTCCAACTTCATGAAGCAGTGACTCCGGAAGTGCTGTTCTTGGTGAGATATCTCTTCTTCTGTCAGCTCCTGCCCACTCCTGGGTAGCACCAAGATTGTCCTTCTTTCTTCATCTTCACCATCCTCCCCCTTAAGACACTGCTAGGTGCCTTCTTTTCTGTTCCTTGGGTTATGGGAATGTATGGCTGCTGGCAGTCATCAGGATCTGGACTAATCTCTTCTGAGCAGCATCTTGAGAGAAAGTCTACTACCACATTGGTCTGTCCAGGCCTATATTCAATACGAAAATGAAAAGGTTGTAATGCCAAGGCCCACAGTGTTATACAAGCATTTTCGGTCTTTATAGTTTGCAACCATTTTAGAGGGGCACGATCGGTGATTAATATAAACCCACAACCTAGGAGATAATAACAGAAATATTCTACCCCTCATTTGATAGCTAAACATTCTCTTTCTATCATTGCGTATCTTTGCTCTTGGGGGTTTAGTTTGCAGCTGGCATATGCTATGCGCCTGTCCACTCCTTCAGTTTCCTGTGATAATACTGCACACAAAGCTTGATTCAAGGCATCACTCTGCAGGATAAAAGGTTGTTTGAAATCAGGTATCTGAAGTACCACATCTCTTCACAAAGCTGTTTTGGTTTGGTAAAAAGCTTTGAGACAGGTCTCATCCCATTTTATCAGGCCTGAAGCTTTCCCTTTCAGAGCGTCAGTTAGAGGTGTTGTTACCTCCACAAAATGGGGAATGAAACGTCAATAGTAACCAGTTAATCCAAGGAAGGCCCTCAACTGTTTTCTGGTTTGATGGGGTGGGTAATCCCTTATTTCCTCAATTTTATCTGCCAGGGGTCAGATTTTGCCCTGAACTACTGAAAATCCCAGATATTTAGTTTCTGCTTTCCCCAATGCGCATTTGCCAGGATTGGCCATTAGGCCAGCTAACCAAAGTTCCTGAAGCAACGCTGGGAGGACTTGTAGATGTGGCCTGCACCCATCTGAGTATAATGTCATCTATGTATGCCTCCGCATACTTCTGATGTGGTGCTAGGACCCAATCGATGAGCCTTTGAAATATAGCTGCTGCACTATGCAGACCAAATGCCATATGTTTAAATTTGTAAAGGCCCCAAGAAGTGCCAAAGGCTGTCTTTGGTTGGTCCTCCTTTCAAACTGGCACTTGCCAATATCCTTTGGTTAAATCTAAAGTGGAAATGAACTTAGCTTGCCTGACTCTTTCTAACAATTCACTGATTTGGGGCATTGGGAATGCATCAAACTTTGAAATGGTGTTTAGTTTGCAAAAATCTACACATCACTGTATCAACCTTCAGATTTAGGCATGGCTACTAAGGGGCTCCTCCAAGGGCTTCGTGATTCCGCGATCGCCCCTTGTGTCAACATGTTATCTAACTCTTTCCGTATAATATCATCATGATGATACAGGAGTCTTCACTGTTTTTTGCATACTATTTTACCCTTAGGAGTGATAATTCAGTTGCTAATCCCCTTTGCACTTCCAGGAATTTCACTAAATGCATCCTAAAATCTTTAACTAATTGTGATAATTGCATCCTCTGTCCCTCACTCAACTGCACTCATAGACAGACCTCTAGAATGTTTAGCTATCAAACGGGGAGTAGAACATTTCGGTTATTATCTCCTAGGTTGGGAGTTTACAGTAATCATGGATCATGCCCCTCTAAAATGGTTGCAAACTATAAAGACTGATAATGCTTGTATAACATTGCAAGCCTTGGCATTACAACTTTTCATTTTCGTATTGAATATAGGCCTGGATGGACAAATGTGGTAGCAGACTTTCTCTCAAGAAGCCACTCAGAAGAAGAAGAAAAATGGTGGTGGGGGCATTTTAACTAAAGCTTATTGGATGAGCTTTAGTTAAAACACACCCACTGCAGTTTCGAAGCATGGTACGCTAAATACGAAGCACTGAGGTCGCTTTAATTATAGCGTCTGTCAGAAACACTCTAACTGAAGTGCTCTATCCCTACCCCAGACCATGTTTAAAGACTCCCAGAGATGTTACTCCCAGCTTTGTGTCCTGGGAGGCAAGCCCATGACCAGCTGTGTCGGTGGCTCAATCTACTATTTAAGTGGTTCTGTTAGTGGACTCTGTGAGGAAGTTCAGCTCTGAAGAGTTCATTATCTTGATCCTGTTAGCAGGTAGGCCGCATATATCTCATTGCTGATATGTAACTCAGCCTCTCAAGGTACCGAGGTGACATTGAAAAGTTTGAGTCTAGGAACCTTGTTATTTTCCCTGCTTACAGTTTCCTCCAATTTCCACTTATTACTGACACTTGCTTGGATATGTTTTGATGAAGCTGCTGTTAGTCACTTTGCTTTAACCAGAAGACAGTCATATTGTTCCATTATTAGCTGCCATGTTTTCTGCAGTTGTTGGAAATAAGTACTGCAAGCACAAATTGACAGCTGGTTGGATTGGGAAGATGAAAACAGGTGGGTTGACCATTGTGAATGGTCCTGATGATGAAGATGTACAGACTTCTGTCTGCTGCTGCTACTGGCAGCAACCTCAGGATGTGGGAGAGTGTCTGAGAATTATGCGTGCAGGAAGCTCCACAGGGTTTTCACTTTGGGGCAGACATTAACAAGACAATATCTATGATGAAGCAATTTATTTGGCTAGTAATAGTGTTTTCTTCATCTATAGCCCTTTCATCTGGGTATTTTCGAGTGCTTTTTAAAAGCTTCACTTCCCCCACTGACTTAGGCAGTTAATAATTCTGTGCTGCAGAGGAATGTCAGGTCTTGGCAGATTATGTGACTTTCCCAAATAACCTAGGACTCCTGATACCCAGTGCCCTGCTGTATTTACTGGGCTGCACTTTCAGAATTTCCTTTTTAAAGGTGTTTGTGAGTGAGAGAACAGTATTTGCTTCATTGACATTTTCTATGGCCTGATTGTGAAGAGGTGTGTGTAGATACCTGTTTGGCAAATACAAGTACAGCAAAAACACCTATAAGTAAGTCTCCAGATATGTGTGTAGCCTACTGATGTATACTTGGACACCCAAGCTGAGCTGCATGTGAGACTATGGCATCAACTGATGCCATTATATAGACCCTGTATAAACCTGTTGTTTGCTGAAATGTTTTCATCTTCTTCTTCCCCTATTCCTCAGCACACTGTGGACTCCCCATCTGACTCCTTATTTCCTCTATAGGGACCTCAGCTTCTTCAGTTCTTTGCCATCCTCCAGCTATGCTGAAGGTCTCTGTCACAACTTGAAAATCTTGGCCCCAGGCTGTGTTGGTGCAAAAGGACAGCACCAACTCTGGTGCATGAGTGCTGTGAAGAGGTCTTGCCCCATTGACAGGTAGGTCAGTTCTGAAGGATCTGGGTAGTCAATCCATTGCTTCTCCATTAGCTTTAAAGCAATAGGAGCCTTGTGGGAGAAAAGAACTATAGTGCAAGTGTATTACCTGGGAAGGGTTGAAAACTGATGATGGATGAAAACTGAGGGATTAGAAGTATCTAGGTGCCATACTCCCACTGATTTCAATACCTGAGTGTTTCCAAAGACCTAGCACCAAATAACTAGAATGGACATCTTTTTACTGGGTGTGTCTACATGTGAAATGAATACAGATGAATACACTTTGCTGGAGTTTACTGCTCTTGGGCATTGTGTCTTCGTGTGCTCCCAGGACTTCAGTATGTTGAACCAGGTCAGAGCAGCCCTGGCCGGCAGGGGTCTCCTGGGGTAAGCCTATCAGCTTGGGGCTGCTGTGCTCAATATGCTGCAGAGGGGCTGGCTGGGGACAGGAGCTGGCAGGCAGCCTGTGTACTGAAACACCTTCATGTCCCAGCAAACCCTGTCAGTGGCTACACATGCATTGCTGTGCACTGAAGAATGCCATCACAGGACAGTATTTGTATTTACATGTACTAACCTGTGGCTTACTTACTCAAATCCAGGGCGTAAAATGGTATTTAAAAAGGGGTTGAAATAATTTCTACTCTGTAAAACAACAAATTACCACTTTTTCCCTGCACTCACTTTCAGTTTTATGTACCTTTCTTCAATGAAATGGGCTCAATGATCTCAGAAAAAATATCCCATTAGTCTAACAAGCTCACCAATTATTTCCAAGGCTATAGATCAAACTAGCATGCCTGAAAATTCATTATACATGCATTGTGCACCAAGTAATTATTCCTGCCCATGAACGTGCTAGAGGAGAAACTATGGAAAGGTATGGCTTTAGAAAAAGCTGTTTGATTTATCATTTATAAGGCAATGTTCATATAAGATGCATTAGTTAAATATTCAGGGATAGTCAGTTGCTTCATCGACTAAATCGTTGGCGGAAAAGGCAATGAGAATGACTGGTTTTCTGATTTTAATTAATTATTTTCTTTGAAAGTGCCTGATAGGGGAAGACACTGACATGCTCCTGCTTCTCCTTTCCTTCTTGTGATGGCTCACTCTCACACATGCTGGGTGAGGCTGAGAGAACTGTCACTTACCAGCATTAGAATGACACACCCCCATGTACCAGTGGCAGACTGGCTATCCTGTCCTTGCTTTGTGTTAGTCCATGCCACACAGGAAGCTCCTTATCCATTTAAGGAGCTTGCAAAAAGCAGCAACAGTGGGCACACCTAGATGTGCATTTTACTGCTTAGTAGCATATTCTACTGCATATTAAAGCATCACATAAAAAAGTGCAATTATGCTAATACACAGTAAAATAAGCTACGGTGCGTTAAGCATCACTTAAAAACTGTGTGCATTCATTACTGTGCATTCAGATAGCCTAATGCACGTTTCTTTAGTAGCTCACACTACAGGTACTAAATTTAATGTGCATTAGAAAAAGTGCCTTAATGCACATGTAGACACATCCAGTATGTTCAGTGTTTCCTATCCGTGAGCTGGTGACTACATCTCTGGACCAGTCTTTTGCCTCCTGATACTTGCTCTTGGCAATTCTGTCTAGCAGGGTCTATCAACACCTGATATAGGAGGTGTCTGGGAAGTTACAGAATTGCAGGTTGAGTATCAGTGAAAGACCATATTTTTATTTAAATAATTAGAATTCTAATATTACAAAAGCCTTAGTCTGTCTGTCCATAACACTTCATTCACACACTGATTGGCTGACTGAAATAACCAATCAGAGTGCTCCAAGAATGTTTGGACAGGAGATGGCACAGCAGAGCACCACCATGATGGCAGGGACACAGGGGACAGAGAAGGGAGAGAGGGAGAGCAGGCCTGTACTCCCCCCACCAGCTGAGAAGCAGGGTGGAGCCAGACGCAGGGGGACACTGGGGGATGTGGACCTGTCAGGCCCCAACAAAAGCCAGTGGGGGGTGGGGGTGGGGGTGGGAAGGGAGGCACAAGAGTGGGGGGGGGGCCGTGGCAGTGCCTCTCCCCTGCCACTGCTGTTCTCCAACAACAGCCATGGTGGGGGAGTGGGTCTGGCCCTGAAGAGGCAAGGATGGGGATGGAGGGAGTGGGCCTGTTACCCGCTCCCCTGACTGCATGAGAAGCGGGGGCAGGGCCAGACTCAGGACTCCAGCCCTGCCCACCATGATGATGGGGAGTGCACTGCTGGTGCCCTGCTACTGCCAGGCCCTAACAAAACCTGGCAGGGAATGAGGGGAGGAAGAGGGGAGCATGGTGATGGCACCCTGCTGCTGCCATCACCTCCACCCCAGGGCCCTGCCAACATCTGGAAGGGAGGGAAGGAGGGGAAGATGGTGGGGAGGGGAGGCAGGTGGACATGGGCTGGGCAGACCTGGACTGTGGGAGTGGGAGGAGTGGTGTTGGAACTCAAATGGGGATGAGTGGGGGAATGGGCCCAGATCAGAAGCTGCAAGGGTGGGTGGGAACAGACCTGAGGGAGGCCGGGAATGGGCCTGGACTTGAGGGGAACGGGGAAGCAGGGCCAGATCCAAAGTTGGGCGGGGGGGCAGGGCTGAACATGGGCCTCTGTCCCCACCTCCTCCCCCTACATCATTCTTGATGGGCAATTGGCTAGTACTAAATCATAAAAGTGAAGCTGATTCTCTGTTGTCCAGAGGAGAGCCATGCACATGATCAGAGGGTAGGAGAACAGGCCTTATGATGACAGGCTGAGAGCTATGGGACTCTTTAGCCTGGAAAAGTGCAGGCTCAGGGGGGACCTGGTGGCTGCCTATAAGTATATAAGGGGTGTGCATCAGGATCTGGGGGAATGCCTGTTCACCAGAGCACCCCATGGAATGTGTTGCAGGGCACTAAGATGCCTGCTCCTATTAGAGCAGGGATTGCCTGGGGAGGGAACACAAAGGGACAGATAAGAGCGCAGGTGCAGGTTGCCATGTCAACTGGTTAATGAGGGAATTGACCTCACTTGCACCTGGATCGTGGTTGGAAGAGTCAGGGCCCTAAAACCATATAAACCTTAGGGCTTGGGCCCTAGCAGTTCAGTTCCCTGCTGGCAGCCAGAGGGGAAGGAGCCTCCAGGGAGGAAGTGCCTAGTGATGCAGCAATGGCCTAATATGCTGCACCCAGGGCTAATGGGCCTCCATGAGCTCTCCAGGTACCCTTATGTTGGTGTCACTGGGCATAACCCTAGGTAACTCAGAGGGATGGAAGAACATGAGTGTCGATGAAGTCCTTCTGCTCTGGGCTCAGACGAGCCAGGACCCCCCCCTTGCCCAAACTTTGTAAACCTTTCTCTGGCGCCTGTAATCTCCTGTCCTTCTGGAAAACAGGTGAGCTAAAACTGTTATCTGTGGAATGCAAGGGCACCGCTCAGAGAGAGAAAGGAGGAGGGAAAGGGGAGAAAGAGGGGGGCCAGCCGGTGGAAAACGACTGATGGAAAACTGACCAAGGTATAAAAGTTACACTGTTGCAGGGCTAAGTCCACAGGTTTTGAGACCATACAGTCTCCCTGTGCCTTTTACTTGAGCTCAAATAAACTCTGTCTGCTTCTCCCCCCAGTGTGTTTATTTGGTGCGATGCACACCGGGCAACGAACCCAATTGTTGTCTCCCTCCGGCACCTTGTGCTGGCAACACTTACTCACTAGATACTTAGTGCTGGGGATGCAGTTCTCTGCTTTTAAAGAGGCAGAGCACACCCTTGTCTTTTGTATTATGTTATAGCTCAGGGGCTCATGTTTTGTTTGTTATTGCATAACACTGATGGTTTGGGTGAGGCTATTTGGGGAAGGAGGAGGCCTCATTGGGGTCTACTGCAGCATGGGGACCCTGGTGCTAGAGAGGGCGCAGCATTTGGGGGCATGGACCCCCAGCACCAGAGATGGTGCAGCGACAGGGCTGTGGAGAGCCCTATGAGGACAAGGGGCCAAATTGTAATGAGGCCTATGCAACACCAGTACCATCTGCAAGGCTTGGGGCATGTTAAAGGGGCAGTTGGAGCCACGCATAGCCCATAAGGCTGGGGTGCCCCAAAACACCCATTGTGACATCTATTTTGAAGTGGGACACCCTCCGGGAAGCCACAGGGTTCAGAGAATCAATCAAAACCATGTCCAAGAGGACTTAAAGGCAGCATCCCTATTAATCATTCCATCAAGGACGTGGCAGGCAAGAAAAGAGGGTGCCCATCAGGCTAACTTGGCATGGTAAGTGGGCCTTGGGGAGATCATAGCCATGCTTAAGGACCCCATCCCATGACAGGATAACAAGTTCAAATGGTCACAAACTTCTCCAAGACTGTTTCAGGCTTTATGTAAGGAAGAACTTCTTTACAGTCTGAGCCTCCAAGACCTAGAACTGACTGCCACCATAGGTGGTGCAAGCACCTACTCTGGATTCCTTTAAGAGTCAATTGGATGTTTATCTTGCTGGGATCCTGTGACCCCAGCTGACTTCCTGCCCCTGGGGCAGGGTGCTGGACTTGATGATCTTCCGAGGTCCCTTCCAGCCATAATGTCTATGAAGTCTTGTGGTATCACTTATATTTATACAAAACAGAAAATATTGCTGTGAAATTAGAATGGAAGTATTTAAACTTACTCAGCACGGGTGTAAATTATAACATGAGAATTATGGGCAATTAAGAAGCACCCTTTTGTCAACTAATTCTATATGATGGACTTCTCTAAAAAATGGCTATAACCATCTTGCAATTTTGAATTACAAACCTCTGCATTCTCTTCATGTCGTAGAGTATTTATTTCTCTCTGCGTGTGAATTTGTTGTATGTTTTTAACAATTTGTATGGTAACCTTAGTCTGTTTAATGAAATTGGGAATACAGGGAGAGGGGGGTACAATATTTTACATGAAAATGGGGGTGTGACTGTGTTCTGCTCTCAGGTACTGAAAGGGCTTTTAATCTATATATTATCTATACAATTTAGGCTATGTCTTTGAGGCAGATAGCCAAGTAATAGACAGACACTCCAGCTAACTTCAGTTGAATTAACTTTGGTATGGGAAGTCTAGCTGTGGCAGCACAGAGCACAGTGTGGGTTAATTTGTCTTGAATTTAAATTTCATTCCTATTTGCAAATTATGAAGAGTGACATTTTCAGTTTTGCCAACTTAATGTTCCATATGAGTATCCCAAGCTGCAAGTTGTTCAATCAATGTTTGCTGTGGTTGAATCAAGTGTCTTATTTGTACAGATGGTCAAAAAAAAATCTCAGTAAAACTTGCCTTTTAAAAACAAAATCAGAATCATGATAATTCTCAATTTTTGGAAAGGCCTAATGCAAAAAGATATCTAAAAAGAATAAGTAACTTGCAAATTCATTTTTCTCATCATTTGTAAAACAAGACTTCACAAGAATGATCATGACAAGCAAATAAGAAGGCTGCAAATTAGGTTGAAGAGATGAATCTAACGTCAAAGAACTGAGAAATGAAAGCAGGTGTTTCAAGTTTCGGGTTAGTGCTTTAACCACTGAACCATCCTTCCTCTCTGCAGATGCAAACTATTAGTTTAATAAAATATATAATCACTAATCAGAAACTAGCTAGGAAAAGCAGTCCCCTTGAGAACTGCACTTTAGCTAATGGCCAGTCGGAACTCTTCTAGATCAAGCTTATGCTGTTCTGTTCACAGGGGTGAGGGTTATAGCCTGTAACATCAGCACAACTGATGTCTAGGAGACTGGATGGTCTCCTTACTGGGGTCACCTGACCCCCAGTTATCTTTCCAGCTTGGTGCAGGGGCCTGGACCCAATGTTATCCCAAGGTTCTTTCTGGCTTTACAATCTATGAAATGACCTTTTGGTACACTTTTTCCAATGAAACTTCTCCCAGATGAATTTTGCTAGAGGGGATGTAACTATGAACATCATGACCTAGAATGAATCTTCTTTCTAATTAATTTTTCATTCAGGGTACCGTAGCACATTAATCTGGAAAGAGCTCAGTTAACCATGGAGGTGCTAATAGATGTAAAGTGAAAGGTTTGAATGACAAACAAAGCCTAATGGTACATTGTGTAAAACAAGGCACAGATAAGACAGACAGGAGCCTGGGTATGCTAAGTGCAGTTGTAGCTGAAGTTGTGACATGGTGGTTGGAAACATCCAATCAGAAAACATAAGCAGTACTGTGTAATATAGGTGGCTACTCGTATACCTTTAATAATCGATAGTAGAAGCTGGTGATTTGCGAGCAGCCCAGAGGTTAAAGGTTGTTCACATAAGGTACCTTTCTGTTCCGAGATGTGCCATTAACTTTGAGCAAGTCAAGTGGGGCCAGATTTTTCACTACCCATTATGGATGGAATGTATTCAGTTCTTTTGAATATCTGGCCCATAGGGTATAAGTTTTAGCATTATGCATGCAGTTCCCTCAGTTGCACCTACACAAAGTAAGTCATAAAGAAAGCTAATAGCTAGATTCCTTACAAACTGACCCTTGCCTTTTCAACCATTGAGCTGTGGTAATTATTCACACAAAGTAGGCATGCTACTGCATCTGCAGGCCATAACCTTCCTATACCTTAATTTATTGTGTAAAACTGGGATAAAGACACCAACTCTCAGAGGAGAATTGTAAGTCTTAACTAATTACTCTTTGTAAATGATTGTGAAATTCTCAGCTGCAAGGCGCTATAAGACTAAAGAGTTTATTATGATTTTGTAAGATTAGAGTCCACATTATACAAACCTGGAGTATGTTTTGCTTCCTCCAATTCTCTCTGCTAATGAGAAGTGATAGGAGAAGAAAATTGTCCCTAGTAACTGACTTAAAATATTTAAAATATGTGGCTATCACATGCAGAAACTCAGTGGAATCCCAGCTCCTGTCAGTCTACCCAGCCAGAGGGAACATTACTTCTCTCACTACCAGCTATTAAGCAAGTACTACTAGAATGCAAAGTGAGAGGTGGTTAGCTGTGCTAGTTTAAAGCCAAGCAGAAGGTACAGCAGGGTGGAAGTTTTAGAGACCAATTGGTGCAGAAATGCCTGAGCCTTTCTCGGCGACAGTCTACTTTGTTGAATACTATGAAATCAAAATGTTAACAGAATTAAATATCAACTTAAACTTGGCTGTTCATACACTGATTAGTGACAAATTAATATTAATATTATTTATCCTATGAATTTCAATAATTCATCAGGATGTGTTCATACCAGTAATTAGCACATGCAAAGCAAGAAACACAGCTCACATAAATTATTTCATGCCATCCATTATTTATTTAACCCTTTATTTTTAGCTATGCAAAATCTACTGACAAAATATATACATTAATTAATATTTATATTACAATCATAGTATTTATTATTAATCATAATATTTATATTACAATCATTACAATATTTATATTACTGCATTTTGTTCAGAGAGTAAAGATAGAATGGTATGAATAGTCAGAAGAAGTTTTATGTGCTACTTTTATGTGATTTATAATTTATTGAAGAGTGAAATAACTTGGAATCTGCAGGGAAGGGCTATAGTTAATGTCCCTGACTGTCTACATAAGAAAAAGAAAAGCAAGGTTTTGCTGAAAGAATCTATAGTTTAGTCTATTTACTGAGATCACTGAGTCTGTTTAAGCATCCCAGCTGTGTTTGGGTGTGCAGTGCAATCATCAGGCTTGGGCTACAGAGTTGACAAAGTGGAAGTCCGTCCTCTCTTTTATTTTTCAATAGTAAAGGGCTCCATGGTGACACCTTGTTCACTCAGCTGATCCTTATGCAACTTCACTTGGTTTTTATTGCTGTCTCCCATTGATGCAGGGAATGTGCTTGTGGGGAAGGCAGTGATCAGCTGTGAACTGTGCCTGTGCCCATTCTGGCTTGTAAAAAAACCATTGAGAGAGACTGGAGCCACTGCTGGTGGTGACTGCCAATGCCTTCCGTTTGGAGGGTAAGGTGCCAGATGTTCTTAAGTCCGAAACTGTCTGGCCTCTATTCAAGAAATGATTCTTGATACTGCCTCCTCAGCCAGTCATTTCTCCATCTCCAACTTCTCTTGTTTTGGGAAAGATCACTGAGGAGATGGTTGCCCAACAGTTCCAGATACATCTGGATGCAGTTAGATTCCTAGACCCCTATCAGTCTGGCTTTTACCCTGAATATAGCACAGAAACTGCAGTCATGGCCTTGGTCAATGAACGATTGGAAAGCGATTGAAAATTATATCCTGATAATCTTGCTGTATCTTACAGCAGCCTTTAATACAGCTGATTGTGAGGTACTGATAAAGCATTTACATGACCTGATGGCTATTCATGGGTGTAATGAGGACCCCTTCCTGGTCTTACCTGGAGGAAGTAAGAACAGGGTGGCAGAAAGAAGACTACTAGCAAAGAGCTAAAGAACCCCTATTATGGTGGCAGAGCAAACATAGCCTGCAAGGAAACAAGCTGCAAAGGACGGCAGATGCAGGTAGCACAGCGGGGACAAATAGCACAGTTAAGCAGATTGCAGGCAGTAAAACACTGGGCTTCTGCATAGGGAATTAGCAGCACCTGGGCCGTATGAACAGCAAGCCAGGTCAGGTGACTGGACGGGAAATGTGGGGAAGGATCAGATAAGCCTGAGTCTGGGGCTTAAGCTTCAGACTGGTTTAGATATTCAGAACAGGAAATCTTGAAGGAGTAAGATATGGGGGAGATACATTATGTGTTTTTTACCCTGTTTCTGTTTGGGGTTTCTTTATATTGTGTGGTTTGGGGTGGCTTAAAGGGGAGGATGAGGAACCCCAAAAGGGATGCCTGAGGAAGGATGTTAGGGGATCAGCCCACAGTCTAGGGGCTATGTTCTGAGGTTCTAGGCATTGAGGTTGGGCTGGGGCTTGGGGCAGAGATGCACATTACTATCCTTAGCTGTTGGTTTGGAGCTGAGGATTTGCAACCTGGGCTGTTGCCCAAGGCACTGAGATGGGGAGGTCCTGGAGGGGTGGATGCCCCAAAAGGTGACCAGATTAGGATAGATGAGAGCCCTGTTCCACTTCAGTTGTGAGGATGGGCTAGGAGGCACTCTAATGATGATCAGAATGGGACAAGGCACTGAAAACTGAACTCCAGTTCCCTGAAGGCAGCCTTCCAAGATGCATTCATTTTGACATCTAGTTATGGCAGATGAGACTGAGGCCAGACTATGGAAGCTGGAACAGGAGAATAGGTATAGGATACCCTCTATGGAGTGCTGCAGCTGTCCCTGGAGGCAGAGTCTATTACAGTAGGGCCATTCTAAATTGGTTTAATGCCTTAGTAGGGAGTTTCTAGTGGTGATGAGGGGTGAGAGTTTCTAGGGGTGATGAGGGTCCCTCAGGACCTTCCCTGTGTAGTTCCTCAGAGCTCCATCTTGCTGTCCCTCATGTATGTGAGGCTTCTGGGTGAGGCTGTATGGATATTTGGAGTGAGGTCCTGTAAGCCAGTGATGCCCAACTCCATCTTTATCTGACCTGAGCCCTACAGTCTGTTCTTTCCCACTGCCTAGCTACAGTTGAGGATGGAATACAGGTGTGACAATTGAAGGCCTATAAGACAGAGGTGATCATAGTGGCCAGACTTCTTGATTTGACTTGAGGGGCATCACTGATGACAAGGGGAGGCTGAACCCCATTGAGGCTTCAGCCTTGGGGTGCCCCTAGTTCCTCTGCTGCACCTGGATCTCCAAGTGATGGTAATAGCTAGGAATGCCTTCCACCAAATCCATCAGGTGAGAAAGTTGCCACCCTTTATTTCTGATTCAGGTATAGTCACCATCATCCATGCTTTTGTAACCTCGAGACTAGACTATTGCAATATGCTCTACATGGGGCTGCCCTCAATGACTGTCTGGAAGCTGTAACTGTTGCAGAATAGAGTAGCTGACCTTCTGACATGAGTAGGTCACCAGGAGAATATAACTAGTATTCTGGAGTCTGCACTGGTTCCCAATAACTATCTGTGTACAAGTCAAGGTGCTGGTTTTTGACTTGTAAGGCCCTACATGGCTTAGGCCATCTCTCATACCTAAGGGGCGGCCTTCTCCCTTATACTTGGTAATGATTTCTTAAGGTCAACCAATGGTAACCTTCTGGAAGTACCATCAATGCACCAAGCTCACTTGACAAAAAGGCATAGGAGGCTGTTCTTGGTTGCTTTTTAGCTCTTAAGCTTCCTGATCCTAACCAGAACTATTGTAAGACCCTCTGATTCTTGAGCAGGTGGTTATCAGGCAGAGCTAAGATGCAACTTGTCTAGGGGATTATTTTAATAAGTTATTTGAATACTCTATTGGCTTTTGTAAGTTGTTTTGTTTCTTCTGTTTTTGTGCTTTTGTTTGTGGTGTTTTGCTCTATTTTGTGAGCCACTTTGAGCCTCTGTTGGGAAAGATGGTACACAAATTGAATAAATAAAACTCACTGGGACAACTTGCTTTGCATATGGTGGCCTCCATCACTCTAGATTCCCACAAGTTTGGAAAGCATGTTCTATACCAACCCGAAGTTTCTGGCTTGATGCAGGTATTACTGGTTGGTGTTCTCTGGCCTATGTTATGCAGGTTGTCAGCCTAGATAATCATAAGGATCTCTTCAGACCTTAAAATATATTACCTTTTCAGAAGGAAGTGGAGTTCTAGGGTGCTCTTCTCCAGTGATTTCATGTTGCTAAGCTGGTAGGGGACCCACTTCCATCCTGTTGGTGCCACACCCAGCATTCCCACCATCTTCAGAATGTCCTCTGAGTGTGAAGCTCACCACTTCTGTGTCAAAGATGTCTCTAGTCATAGGTGACATGTAGGAGGGGCACATGGCCCCCCTGAGATTGGCCCTCGACAGGGAGTGTGGGGGGTTCCAAGCTGGTGCCCCCCCTGAGAATGTGGGGGCACTGAGAAATTGGCCACTGAGGGAATCCTTCTCCAGTTGGCAATCAGCTGCTGCTGCTGCCCTCCTCCCTCCCCCCCAGGATCAGGAGGCACCAGTCCCCCATGCCCCTAGCTCCTTACTTGGGGGTGCTATTTCACCTTGCTATAGTGGTGATATATATATGCAGGTATGCAATTCAACCTCTAGTTGTCTTATGACATGGTGAACATTCTACAAAATGGTGTGGTCCCTGGGGAAAAATGGCAGCCTGTTTGGGTTGGTATTGTGCATTGCCATCTCTCTCAAATGCCTGGTCTCTCTTAAAGAAAAGTTGTGACTTCACTTATTGTGTCAGGTGTAAACCTGTGAAAAATTTGGCTGTTCCTGACTACAGGCAGAAATGCCTAAATGCAGCACTCCTGCATGTTTCGGCCTGACTAGGTCCAACTAGCAGGTCAGCAGCTAGTGTCAAGAACCTGTGACAGCTCAGCTGGGGACTCATTAACATCATTAAACTCTTTCTCTTGGTCTCAAAAAGCCCATCTGTAGGTAACTTCAGGCAAGTCACACTAGTTATTCCATGGTGTCAGTGAGAAAGGAAGAGTCATGACCCCAAGTAGAAGTAATGAGTAATTTATTTATGCTAAGCAGTAAAGTAAAAAAGGAAATGCACATGCACACTCTCTTATCAGCCTGCCAGGCAAGGAAAACACTTTTAATCATTGTCATAAAAATGATTCCAGTTCACCTTTCCTACATCATAAATGTGTCCAGTGAAGGATGCACTGGGAAATTTCCACATGAGCAAACCCCACTCAGTGTGAAAGATCCTCCCCTGTAATTTAATGGTTCAGTGCACACATGCAAGCTGTTATTTTGAGTTTTAATTTTTAAGCTGAAATATAATTTCAGCTGTTGGAGTGAAGGAAACACTCTCTCTTTTGCTCCTTTCCTCCCGCCCCTTGTGCGCATGTGTTCAGAGGAAGCTTGGCCCTGAATAGAGTTAGATGAATAATTTACATTGAAATCCTAGACTTTTTTCCTGCTTATGAACTACTAGCAACAGTCACTATTTAGAAAAAATTATGATCTTATATCAGGCAATAATTCTTAAACATGGTGACTGTGACACATTCATGGTGAACATGGTCAATGCTCTCCACATTCATTACTTATATATGTGTGGCAATATGCTTTCTTATATCAAATAGCATAATTAACCCATCAAAATATTAATGTAGCTGTTATGGTTCAATTTACAGTTCAAATTATTTCTAGCAAATCTAAAAATTCACAGTTCACACCTAGTCATACTAGTGAATTTTGAGTACTTGCATGAAAGCTGAAAGTAAATACGGAAGGCTCATATGAACCGTCAAATTGAAACTCACTTTCCATTTTCAATGGATAGTCACATGCAGTATTTACCACTATTCACTTGGCTGGCTTGCACTAAAATATAGATGCTAGGGTCAGAAGGGACCTCAACAGATCATCAAGTCTGACCCTCTGCCTAGGCAGGAAAGAGTGCTCAGGTCATATGACCCCAGCCAGATGCCTATCCAGCCTTCTCTTAAAGACCCCCAAGGAGAGCACCTCCTCCATTTCAAATTTTGGCCACCCTTACCATGAAGTTTTTCGTGATATTTAGCTTAAATCTGCTTTCTGACAGTTTGTGGCCATTGTTTCTTGTTACCCCAAGAGGTGTCCTGGTGAACAGAGCATCTCTGAACCCTTGCTGCGTCCCCCTACTGAATTTGTAGGCGGCCACAAGATCATCTCTCAGCCTTCTCTTGTGGAGGCTGAAGAGGTCTGGGTCCCTTCTTCTTGAAGTATAGTGCCCAAAAGTGCTGGATGCAGTACTCCAGCTGCGGTCTTACCAGTGCCACATAGAGGGAAAGTATTACATCTTTGGTTGTATTTGTCATGCATCTGCTGATGCATGATAAAGTGCCGTTAGCTTTCCTGATTATTTCATCTCACTGACAACTCATGTTCATCTTGGAGTCCCCTATGACTTTTCTAAGCATCCCACAATAGTCTCAAAAATCATTTAAAAAAAAAAAAGTTTCTGTTCTTTAGGGTTGACAAGCTTATCTTCCCCTTTAATTTAAGAGTATCATTCCAACAAAAAAAAGGTGACTTGACTTCCCTTTTAAGTATCTAAATGATGTCAGGCTTATTGTTTTGTTTTTTCCCCCATTTCTTCTTTATAATGTTGCTCTAACCCAGCTCAAAACTTGAAAAGAAATATAAAAAATGTTTTACTTTCTAGTGTAGGACTCAGTCACCTCTTTGTTTCTCGAGGTTGCACTGGCTCCCAGATCACTTTACTGATAATGAATCCTCTCTTGGAATCTCCTGGTTCATCACACTTCTTCGGCTTCCCCAGCCAGCTAGCATTCCACTCCTCTTCATCCCTGCCTTCCCAATCGGCTCCTGCGTGCCCCACCTCCTTCCTTGTTTTCATCTGGGACTCTTCTGCCTCCCCCCTCTCTCTCTGGGGCTGCTCTAGCTTCATTGAGCAGCTGCTCCAGAAATGAAGCTCCTTCCTTTCCTTTTTTGGTTCTTGCTGGTGTTTGGTTCACTCTGTCACCAGCTCTCTCTCTTCATGACAAGGCCTTTCTTAGATACAGGGGCCTATCATGACAAACGACACTTGCACACTTTTCAGATGCCTGCAGATTACTGAAACACTTTTGTTTTTTCCCATCACTGCTAAGTGCTCCATCTGTCATAGTTCTCCCACAGGACATTTCCCTTTGTCAGACCCCTGCATCCTGTCAGACCCCTGCATCTTTCTCTGTTGTCTTTTTCACATGCTTACTTTTCTTTAATATTGTATAAAGCACTTGAGTCCCACACACTGCACAAAACAAATAGATGTGACAGCCATAACATCTTCCAAACTCTGCTCAGCAGACCAAATGATAACCAGTGTGATTCCAGTACAGTTGATACTGTTGTGCTGCAGACGAATTCCTTTACTTTTAAGAACAATGTTTTAAAGTGTTAAGACCTATTGGGAGAGTTGCTGACTGAGCTATGCTGGGGTTTGTAGGGTGATAATAAGAGTTGTTCTGACAAAAGGTACCTGGCAGATTTTAAGATCGCATTGGTGCACAGTGCAAGCGTTCAGGCATGGCTGCCATCTAGAGCACAGCAATTAGGGGCTGTAGGACCTTCAGATCAATATTTTATTATTCAGCAGGTGTTAACCAGACAAAAAGTGATCCAGGCACAAATTAATATGATGCAAGTTGCCCGAGATAAAACGTAACTATTTCCTGTGCAATCACAGCTTCTTTGCCTCATTCTCTCCAATGGGAAGGTTGGGACTGATAACATTAGTCCTCAAGAAAATGTTGAGAAAAATGGCACCCAGAGTAGAAAATAGCTTTGGCCTCTTTCTTCTTTTCTTCTGAAATGTTCACTCTTATCACTGGCATGTGGGTTAATTGATAGAGTTGCACAAAGATGGCAAAGTAGAAGCATTCCAGGAGACTTCTCTAATGCACCAGCCTTCACGAAGTTTTCCTGAACTTGGAATGAGTCCATTTTGAAATAGGCATCAATATTTCTTAGAAATGGTTAAATAAATCCCAGAAATTCCCAGCATGACAATTCAGTGAGAAGTCAGTGCTGCAATCCAAGAAACCAGAACTTTTTGAGATCATAGTGCATTGGTTGCTATTTCAGAGCTCTCAATTCTCTAGTGAGGTGCTGTTCAAGGTTCAGCTGACTCTAGCATTGATCAGCCTAAACAATGGAATAAGTGTGTGAACCTGGGATAGTACTGGGTACACATTCCATTTATCTAAATTGGGACATGTTCAGTGGGATATTGAGGGCAAAAGAGAAATAATGTCCCTGTGAGGGAGGTAAGGAGCCCGTGGGCTCGGAGTTGCCCGGTCCTGGAGTTGTCGGGCAAGCCCGCTGGGTGCAGACTCAATACGCCGGGCGGAAACTCACCTCTTTCAGGTCCCCGGAAGAGAGAAGGCCTGGAACAGACGGCGGCCACATAAAGGAGGTGCCAGAGCCGGACGAGGAGGCGGTGGGACCGGAAGGACGGGACAGAGGAGCTGCCGCCGGAGAGAGCTCCCGGATGCAGAGGAGAGCCACCTGCGGAGGCTGCAGGACCTTCTGGGGCAAGGGCAAGCCCCAGCGGGGTTAGTGAGTCGAGGGAATCGGCTGGACGTGGCTCTGGACTGCTTAAGGCCGCCAGGAACGGCTGACGCTGGCAGAGGGCCGGATACCGTATAAACTGTAAGAGGGGAGCACTACCAGTGCTCCAGCAGCGTGGGGTGGCATTGCCCCGAGGATCCCTAATCAGGGCGGAAGAGTGCCTGGAAGGGAAAGAAGGGGGGGAGGTCTTAACCCTGCATTACCCAGGGGAACGTTGGCACGCCTGCTGGGAGGAGGCAGACTCCCCGCAGAGGGGGAATCTCTGGTAGTGACTGTCAAGGTAATCTGCTTCTACTAAGTGGAATCTTGGACTGGCATCTTGATGTGGCCGGCCTAGACAGGCGGTCATGTTACCGGAGGACCGGGTGAGGGTGTAGGGGAGGAGGATCCCTCAGTGACACGGGACCCCGCACGTGCAGCGAGTCCCAGTCCTGGACCGACACACGCCGAACAGTCGGAACTGAACCGGAACCATCAAAGTCGTGGCAGGCGAGTCAGCGGCGCGTGAGAGTCCAGGAACGACCGCTGCAGGCAGGAGGCGGTCCCCGAGTGGGGGAGGAGAATCAGCAACCCACAGCGGTCAACGCTGCCGATTCACCTCCCACCCCCACAGTCCCATAATGGGAAGTGTGATGACTGTAGGTGTGGTAGGGCTTGCTGCCACTGCCCTGAGCTGATTTTCCTAGGGGTGGCCTTGGCCTCTGCGCAAGT
This sequence comes from Crocodylus siamensis, assembly GCF_052110815.1. Classification (NCBI taxonomy): domain Eukaryota; kingdom Metazoa; phylum Chordata; order Crocodylia; family Crocodylidae; genus Crocodylus; species Crocodylus siamensis. The sequence continues at coordinate 47,226,277 of NC_143404.1, forward strand.
ATCCAAAGATGAAAAAAGAAAGTAAAAAAACCATGACCTCTCTTAGTCTCTTTACCAGATTAAGTCCATATCCCCTTCACCGGGGGTCAGGCTCTCATGTCCCAATCACAGCAAAAGAGGATCAGTTAGCTCAGTCATTGCTCTGCACAAGTCTGCCTGCTTTACTCATGGGCATTCACAGTCACAGGGGTATTTCTCCCATGTGCAGTGAATCTCTAACCTGGAACAGCGGTTCTTCTAGTCTTTTTCCCAGATCTTTAGCTGTCGCTCTGCTTCAGAGATTATCAGTAGCCTTGTGTGTGCAGGCTTCCACCTGCCTCCTCCTCAGGGTCACAACTGCAGAGTTCCTCCAGGAAGTTTCTTGAGGAAAACTTGCTCACTTCAGAGCAGACAGCAGGGCAGCACAGCCCGCCCTGAGGTGCCTGTGCAGTTGCTGCCAGCATGGAGCTGATGCTGGAGCTGTGGAGCCTGGCACAGCTGTTTGCATCCTGCCCGCTGCTTGCTGCAGGTGCCCAGAGCCCAGGCTGGCTCCAAACGGCGGTGCCAGGCTCCAGAATCCTGCCATCACCACTGTGCTGGGAGCTGGGGAGAGACTGGGGCTGTGCTGTCTCAGGCCCATCCACCATTGCCTGCTCCGAGGCGTGGGTGCACATGCCAGTAGGGAGTTGATGCCAGAGCCTGGCACAGCTGCTTAGAGCCTCCTGGCTGCAGCCAGCCCTGGCTTTGGGTAGCTGCTGCCAACTGGGAGCAGCCCGGGCTTCAGCAGCTACTGGGTAGCTGCTCACAGCCACAGAGCCCAGGCTGGGGTCCAGGGGCTTTGGGCTGGGTGCAAAAGTCAGCAGGGCTAGGGGGCAGGGGCTTTGGGTGGGGGAAAGGAACACAAGCAGGGCATCCTGCCATGTATCCCTTGCCCTCATTTTGTTTTTCTGGTATGCTAGCACTCCAGCACTTTCCAAGGTAGGCATTGTGGTGTTTTTTGGCACTTCAGCCAAAAGACGATGTCTACCCCTTACAGACTGTACTGGACCACAGGGATTAAGCCATTTCCTGATGCCTTCCTTCAGCTGCCTCACCAGTGCCTGCATTTCTGGTGATAGTGACCTGCCCTAACCAGCAACATTGACTCCCTGGAAGCTCTCCATTTGGCTCTGAAGTTCCCTCACTATGGGGATCACCTGGCTAAGGAGGGAATCGGCAACACTAAGGCTCTCAGTAGCCTCAAGGAAGGGCTTGAAGGCCACCAAGATCTGGGAGATGGTATCCTACTCAGCTCTGTTCAGGGGGCCACTGATCCTGATCTCTACGAGCAAGACCATCTCATGAATGGCCTTCTGTTGCTCCACCAGCCTCTTCAGAATCAGGTATGTGGAATTCTACTGAGTCTCCACATCCTGCACGATTTTGTGCTGTGGGACGTTCAGCATTTTTTTTTGTTTATCCCACAGCATCTTGTCCCCCTTGATGCTCCAGTGGAAGTAGCCTGTCACCTTCCTGCATTTTGAAATTAGCTTGCTGGTAGTGGCAGTGCCATCACTGGCAGCTCTGCCCCTCCAAGGTGTCCCTGACAATGAGATGCAACTTGTGGGCCACAGAGTTGGCATTGCAGACTGCCTTGATCATATTGACCCCATTGTCGGTGACCATGAACCCATGGGTGAGCTCTCCCTGACCAGTGAGCCACCCATTCAACAAGTGGTTCAGGGCCCCCAAGATCTCTGTTTCTGTGAGAGACTTATCCATCACCTCAGCTTGAAGGAAAGCCCACTGACATCCTGACTGGTCATACCAATGCCCTGTGAGGGAGAGGTAGGCATGATCTCCACCCCAGCTGCTCCAGATGTCCAAGGTGAAGTGTAAGGCCACCTGTGGACCTGCCTCACACAGCTCCTCCCTCACATACTCCATACATGCCTCATACAGGGATAAAAGCACCGTCTGAATGAAGGTGGTGTGTGCAGGCACTTGGTATGATGGGACTGTGAGTGCCATGAGCCACCTGAACACTGGATAGTCAACTAGGGAGAATGGCTGGCCATCAACAGCAAGCATCTCCCCAATGTTCTGGATGAACTCCCTTGCTTTTAGGATGTACCCCCCCTTTCTGTCCGCCTTTTCCCCACTGTTCCAGGTTGGCCTGCCTCTGCTTTGGGCTGATGGCCTTTGGAGCAAGTGGGGGACTTCCCTTTGGGCACACTCCCACTGGTGCTAGGCTGAGGAGGAGCATGGGCAAATGAGTGGTGCCTGCAGAGATGCATCAGCATCCCCATGGTGCTCATATGTTTTGTTTCCTTGCCCCAGCTGGTTTTGGCTTGGCAGTGCAGGCAGATAGCATATGTGGGATCATCTGCCAGCTCAAAATGATCCCAAACCACATTACCTGCTCACTTCTGGGGTGCATCTGTGGATGCTGCTGCATTTCCCCCTCCTCAGCAGGCAGAGGCACAGCAAGAGGAAGAGTGGACTCAGCTGATCCACTTGCCTCCACCTCTATATCAACCTCCTCCAAAGTGCCTTCTGGGGAAGGAGACCTGGCTCAAAGGGAAACATGAGGGGTGTCAAGCATAAACTCAGGTGATTTCCCCCTCCTTCCCCAGAATTTCCCTTGCTATGGCACTGAGATCCAGATCGAGCAGCAGCTCGTCTTCTGGAAGGTTTAGCATGGGAAGTGAAATAGAGGTGGAGCAGGCTGCTGTGTTAGTGCTGCTGGTTGTGGTCATTGTCATGGGGTGGGGGGCGATATGGCTGCTGCATGTGGAGGGGATGCAGTCTCAGGCACAGGCAGTGGCACTGCTTATCTCTCTTTGCTGCTTGTACTAGCCTCATCCCTTTTAGCTGGAGGAAAGAGGCTGCATCTCAGTTTGGTGTGTGTGTGTTTGTGGACTTACAGCTCTCCCTCTACCCCATCTTCTACCCTTCCCTGAAGGCTGGCCAGTGTAGCCACCTGCCTTTCCACCACGCTTCCTTTTCTACAAATATATAAATGTATTTGTGTTCCTATATAAATTAAAAAATGTAGGTGTGGTGCAGTCAAGCAATTTATCAAAGCGATAAAAATATATCCGTTTCCCTATATAAACTCAGTAGTGTAGGCGTAGTTGTGGTGCAGTCAAGAAATTTTATGAAAGCAATAGAAATATATCTGTCTCCCTATATAAATTCAATAGTGTAGGTGTGGTGCAAAGAATGAACATGTAAAAACAAATATATATTAAATTCCTATATAAAGTAAATTCTATAGTAATCCTATCCAATATAAGTATAAAATTCAAATGAATAAATCAATGAATATAATAATAAAAGCACCTACAAGAAAAAGGTATTCTGAAATCCCTCTTGCTAGAGTAGCAAACATGGAATCCTTTGGGAAACCAGTGCTGCTAGCCATAGTGGTCTGATGGTGAGCTGCTAGAACAGACAGCTCAGTAAGTGACCTGAAAGCAGGGTAGTTCAAAAAATGCTGGCTTTTATGCAGTTTTTCTGTCCCACCCCCCAGAGCACTGGAGTTGGAAGAGACCTCAGGGAAGGGTGACAGTCACTGCCCAGCTAGACAGTCAATAATAAGAACACTTTCCCCCCCTCCCCCACCTTCCTCCCTCCTCCCCTTGTCTCCCCTTACTTTAATTTCTCTTTCTTAGCAGGCAAGCCATGGAAGGCAAACTCCAACTTTATGGTCAAAACTCAAAACTTTTCAAATTTTTCGAAACGTTTCGACCTGCTCTGTTTTGTTTTGACCCTGTTTTGAGCCTGCCTGTTTTGTTTCAACTTCAATGTTTCAAGGTTGAAATGGGTCAAAAACTGTTGAAACAAAATTGGTGGTAAAATTTTGCACAGCCATATTGCTGGCCACAAAACCTAGGGAGGGAGTCCGGAGGAAGGGAATTTTTCTCTAACAAGAAGCTGGGTACTAAGAAGCCCCACCCTGTATGTTTCTTGGGCAACCTCCCTCCCTTCCATACGATAATTTTTGAATTGTTGCTGGCCACAAAACAAGAGAGAGGGAATTTTTCCCCACCAAGAAGCAGGATGCTAAGAGGTCCCAGCCATGGGGCAACAGGGACCGAGGGAGAGATGTAATCCACCTTCCCGGTTACTGGCCATGTGCCAGCTAGGGATGGAGGGAGGGAAATTTTCCCCCAGCCATATCAGGGTGCCAAGAGACCCTAACCATGGGGCAACAGGGACGTAGGGAGGAGGGAATTTTTCACCCAGCAAGAAGCAGGGTGATAAGAGGCCTCAGCCATGGGGCTTATTACACACCAGTACCTAGTGTCCCATGGGTGGAAGGGTTAAGTATACCATGTGTTGGATGACTGGGGGGGCAGGACAGCAGGTGGGCAAATGGGGAGTGAATGAATGCCCTGGAGGAGTCCGTCTTAGGAATGTGTCTGGGTAGAGGGCAGGGGCATATTCCACCCCAAGCCCAACATCAACCTACCATTTCAAAAACACTTCACAAAACCATTCCAAAAGCTGCATGTAGCTCTAAACAAACAAATTCATGGTGGAACATGGTCAGGAAAGGGGAGCAGGTGAAGCGGACCCATTGAGGCATCCCCGTGGAAATTGTTCCAAGCCCTGGCAGCTTGGGAATGCTGGGAAATGTAGTCCTAAACAGGCAGAAAAATAAAAGCTTGCCACCTGCCACTATCAGCTGCAATCACCAACCACCCAGGGTGGCAACACCCACCCTCTACTCTCAACCCCATACATTTCAGAAATCATATCAGTTATATAGTTAAAAATAAAAATCATATATATATAAATCCTCATAACTTTGTAACATGGGGGGGAGGGAAAGAACAGGAGGGAATGATTCACATGGCTTGTTTTTGGGATCACCATGGGGTTGCCTACTGGGAGACTGGCCCAAGCCTAGGCAGGTGCAAGTGGCAGGGTTTTGGGGTGCCTGTGCCCAGGCATGGGGGCGGGGCATGGGGAGGGGACTTAGCAGGAGACTCCAGGTGGGGGGCAGGGAGTGGAGACTGTGGAGGCTGGTTTACATGAGCCTCTTGCTGAAATTCATTAGTAAAGACATTACTGGTGAATAGATTGATATTTTCCTCCCCCTGCTGAAATCTGGGGGAATGATACACAGGACTTAACTCGTTCAAAAGAGGGTGATATGAAAACACAAATGCAATGCACCACAATAACCCAGATGACAATTTTTAAGGCATGGCAAATTAACGAGGATCAAACACTGTGGTGTGTACAGACACTGCTATATACTAGACTAGGACATTGTTTCAGCAGTTGACCCACATATTGCAACCTGTTTCTGCTAGTCACTGCCTCTTTAGCAGTTTGCCCACCCAAATACAACCAGCCCTGACAATACTTAATGCAGGTTAATAGGCAGGATCATAACCTGACATTGTATATTGGTAGCAAGCAGGAGGGTCAGAATGGAGGTTTGATTCTGGATGTTAGGTATGTTAAAACTCTTGAACTTAAGGGTCAAATTTACAATTTTGGAGGTCATTTCAAGTCGGATAAGACATACTGGATGCATCTGTAGTTGTGTGCAATTAATTCAAAGCAATAAACGCCAGTGCAGTTTGAACCAGAATAAACTACTCCTGGGTGCAATATTTACACATGTATCTGGGATGGCAGCAATTTGGACAAGGGCAGAGAAGTTTACACAAGGCCCACTCCTACCTTAGTGTCAAGCGGCACAGAGGATCAGCTCGTGGCTCCAGGTGGTGGCATTGGGTGGTAGACAGGTTGGCTGGAACATCAGGGTGCTGCAAGTGCAGAACTGTGTGGCTAGGCAGCAGGCAGGAATTTGCTCCCCTGCTGGCTGGCTGAGGGCTTACCAGGTGCAAGTTATGCCCACAGTTAGTGTGTGTGTGTGTGTGTGATACACACACACACACACGTATATGCATGTGTGTGTGTGAGTTTAATTGCATTTAATTACCCTTCCATAAGATAGTCTGTTCCCAGTAGTGCTATCTTACATCAGTGTTAATTGGTTTACTGCAGCTTAATGGTGTTGCATGTATAGACAGTGATGCTTTACTCTGCAGCTAATTAGTCTAGTCTGCAGTTAAGCACATGTGTAGGTTCAGCTACTATGTTGTGCTTTGAAGAGACTGATCAGCTTTAGGAGCTATATGGAGCTACACCACCTGAGAGGAGCCTGTGACTTTTTCTGGAGGAAGCATGAAAAGAGAGTGTACATTGGGTACCATCTCCTAGAACAGTGGTTTTCAACCTTTTCCCATTTGTGGACCCCTAAAAAATTTCAAATGGAGTTGTAGACCCCTTTGGAAACTTCAAATGGAGGTGCAGATCTTCTTGAATTGTAAGTGTGGGTATTCACATACTTTTTATTGATCAGAGTAATTTTTAGCAGACCCCTTAGGCCTAGTCTGCAGCCCCTCAGGGGTCTGTGGACCACAGGTCGAAAAACAGTGCCCTTGAAAGATGTTAGGTACCTCCTCATTCAAGCCCATAACTCTAGCTCATTCAGACAATTTGGAACAGTAAAAAAAGGAGGGGACAGGGGATTCTGTATACATTCTAGCATGGGCAACTGGTGCGTCCTGAGTCTGGGGGGGCACCAGATGGCCTACAGGAGTTGGGGAGGGTGTCCCCCAGCCACCGATTGCTGACCGGGGTTTTCTCCCACCGCTGATCACTGAGCCAGCAGTGAAACCGGATGTGCAGGGTTTCACAGCTAGAGCTTCTAGGGGGTGCAGGGCTGATCTCAGGAGGTGCACATGCATGTGCACCTGCATGCACCCCCTACACATCACCAATGCATTCTAGATATTAGAAAAGATTCAGGAAGACTTTTTTCTCTGAATAAGTGAATGGTTTAAGTTAGCCCATCTCTGCCCTTGGGACATTTTTCACTTTTGCAAAACTAAAAGGTTTAGTTTAGTTTAGTTTGAGTAGAGGGCATTCATGTGTGTGTGAATTAATTAATCCCTGGGAAGTTGCAAGGCTGAATAGCTTGATTTTGGGGCTCCACTGGGGAGAGCAAATTACTTACCCTCAGTTTTTCTGTCAAATGGCCTGTTAATTACAACCTCCTTGGACACCAGCGAGGGTCATTTAAGTGTCAAATTCTATGTAAATTCGAGAACTGGGCAAACTACTTTCACTGAACAACTTGCTCCATTTTTCCATTGAGGCATAGCCTCCCAAGAAATCAACATTTTTTCATTTGGCTTAGCAGTATCTTCAAATTGTAGTAAAGCACAGACCAGAGACTCATAACTGAGTATCAGTGGTCTGAGATATATTCAGCAGTGGTGGCTTAAGTTAAATATTTGAAAAGGAGAATGCAAAAATATTCTACTGTGCTGTAGGAGCTGGTAGGTATCAGCTACTAAGTGGTGCTTGCTAGCTAAATCTGTTTTGGGCTTCAGACACAACATGGTGACAGAATCAAGCTGAGCTATAAGACCACAACCAGCTATGGGTATCAGAGACAGTGATAGTTAGAATCCTTAATCCTGGTGTACTTACTGTACTCTGAGTTTAGTCATTTCATGTTGCCCCTACTTTTCTGGCAAAGAGTGACATTGGCACTTTGAATATGACATTTTCTTCTTGTCCCACCTGAACATTCAATTGCAATGTTTGTGTGCCACCTAACCTGGAGTTTTCTGAAATCCATTTCAAGCCATCTGTGTCTCAATGCCACCTACCCAGCATTGTGATATATTAGCTGCTGAAATCCCTCTTCCTAAGGCTTATCTCCCATGGGAGTGAGCAGGAATGTGATAATGATCATAAAAGCATAGAGAAGTAAACTTCCAGTTCAACACCCTGCCTGGGGCAGAATTGTCCCTATCCAAACCACCCCATACAATCCATAATCTGAACTCTACATATTACTGCTGCCAGCTGAGCATTGTTTGATTTGTAATGAAATCTGGTCTGTGGTGAGCAACCTTTAAAAGACTAAAACAATATCTAGGGAAAAACCTTTCCCTGGAGCTACCTCTGCAAGCTTCATGACAGATGAACACTGATCGGCAGCTTCTCATGTTGAAATGTGCATTATCTTGACACCTGGAAAACTTTACTGCTGAGTTGGAATGTTTTTGTACAAATTAAGAAAAGCAAAAATCAGAGAGAGACTAGTTTTGAGTGGATATAAATCAGAAACTGGCATATAGACCAGTAAATATCGGTATGGCATTACCTGAGCTTAAAGGGTAACCCCTCCCCTAAAACTGACAATTTGTTAGACTTAATTTCTATCTGTAGTGGAATTGGTGGGGACAAGATACCATGGAAAAAATCACTGTTTCTTTTAATCATATTTTTGTAACGGAATCACAGAGAAAGAGCTGTGGAGAGATTCTAATTATATTTTCCCTCCCTCTGTCTTTCCTTTCTGCTTCTCTGTATTGTTCCCAGCTCTGTCAAGATTGTGACAAAATTAATTACCAGCAAACAGTGGGAAATCCAGATGCTACATCACTTTTTAATTTTGGTTTCATAAAAGCTTTCTAGTCCTTAATCTACAGCAAACAAGAACAGGGTCCAGATGGTGCCAGTGTCAAATCATTGACAGCAGCACCTGATTCTCACTGTCATTGAGGTCTTTTTTTAATCAAAAAGCCAGAGATGATGATGATAAACCCCTTAGGGACAAATTGTCATGGGCTGGGTTTTCAAAAGAATTCATTATTCACTGTTGGGACCAGATTTACAGAAAAGTCGAGCTCCTATTTAGACACCAAGATGAATTAATACTTGAGCACCAAGAGCTTCTGAAAAATCTTGTCTGCCTGTGTTAGTCCTTGGATCTCACCCAAGTCCCAAGAAACTATAGGTTGTTCAGGCCACAATACTGATACTCCAGTGCCTCCACACAGCCTTCTGGCCTTTAAGGTATTTATATGGTCCATATAATTATGGTATTTGAGTGTCTAACAGTCTTCGATGTATTTTCCTTACAACTGGGTCTGGCTGATTTTTTTTCCTGATGAATAGTATATTGGGCAAAAAACTGAGTTCTCAGGATTGAAACCTATTTGCAAATGTTGATAAAATTCAGCAAATAGTTTTGTCTCAAAAATCAGTAGAAAATGCAAGAAAAAGATTTCTTTTCGGCATTTTCAAAATGAGACATTTCAGTTCCAGAAATGTTAGCAAAATTCATTTAGACATTTCAAGGACTGAACTTTTCAACTTTTTGCTTCAAAATGACATTTATATTTTTAAAAAATGACTGCATTAATAAAACAGACTTAAATGATATAAGGAGCATAAAAGTGAAACCACATTTCACTAGTATAAGAGTGATATAGCCATGATGGTCCAGAAATTATGCAAGAGGCAAGGATTTCTTAGGGTGATATCTTTTATTGGCCCAACTATGTAAGTTGGGAGTAAGTTAGAGAAGCTTTTGAATGCAAGATATTCCTCATTAGTTCTCTGATTACAGACAACCAGGCACAGCATAGTGTGAGGAAAAAACCCCAATATGGGCTTGTCTACATGTCGCTGTGCTTTAGGACTTACTTTTTGAAGTCCTAAAGCACAGCGCAGTATGGGTGGTTGGGTGGTTATTGTGCCATGTGCATGGCACATGGGTAGATTTTGCCTCTACATCACCATAGTGGTGTGCTGTACCCAGGGAACACGCCACTATAGCGACGTAGTTGGCTATCATGTGTAGACACACATGATTGCTACATTGGTGTAGTACACCATATGGTGATGTAATAGGTCACTACATTGCCATAGGGCAATATGTAGCTGTGCTCTATTTCAATCTGTATTTATTTACAGGTGCCATAGAGCCGGTTTGAAGTAATGTGCTTCTTTTTTTTCCTTTTAACATCTGCAAGCACCCATGATCTAAGCACTGACTTTTGTCTCCATGCCTGGTTGTGATAGAGCAGAACTACCATGGTTTCCTTTACCAGCTGCTGTGTCTTTGATACCTTAAAGTGATACCTTTGATACATTAAAGTGGAGTCATCCCACATCTCTACCCTTCCAGGACCTACCTTGCCAGATCTTCTTGCCCTGAAAGTTATCTCAGGCAGCATCAGAGAGGCTTCTCCAAGACCAAGGCAAAGTTAATGACGTATAAGTCCCTTTTGCATTGCTCATGGTTCCCATCTGGATCTTAACATTTTTCACCTCTTACACAGAGGAATACAACCTCATTACTCATTTTTCATAAGAGATGGGATAACATGGTTTTGTTTTGAAACCCTATTTGGATGACGGTAGTATATAGGCTCACTGCCCTTCAATGCAAATGTGACAGGTAGGCAGGACTGGACCCCTAAGCCCCACCCCTTTCCCCTTATATGGTGTGTACCATCACCAGCCCTGCTCCCAGTCACGTAGTGTGTGACATCAGCAACTCCACCCCCACCCCCAGTCACATGGTCCTTAACACCACCACCACATGGTCCATGATCAGAAGGACAGCCCATGCAGACCCCCAAAGCCCACCCCCTCTTGCTGCAAGACCTGCCCTAGATCATGTGGTACAGTTATGACCTATCAGGTCCCAGACTGCTCTAGCCCCCAGAGCACAATCGTGGCCTATGGGGTGGCAGTGGGGTGGTGTGACTTCTCTAACAACCTGCCCCCCCAACCAATTGGCAGGGGTTTCAGAGGCCTTGGACCTCCCCAAGAATGACGCTGAACCAATTGGAGTGAGTAGAGGGGTGGGATTCAAGCTGGAAGACCACCAGGTCTAGCTGCTTTTCCAAACAACCTCTTTGTTTATCTGAGACCGTGTTAAGACAAGCAGGGGTGGATATGGATTCTTTCAAAATGCCTGTAGACTCACTCACCACAACCCCAAGACAACACTTTCTATGAGGCTACTGTAGAAATAGATTTGAGGAGGAGGCCAGGCCCCTAGCCCAACGACTCTTTGAGACACCTGACCCTGTTCAGGAAGACCCAATGAACAGGCATATGGAGGAGGCCTGGGCCCCTGAAGCAGACATTGAGAATTTGGAAGATAGTATCTTTGTGCCAAAGCCTGCATGTGAAGTAGAGGTCATTGCAGAGGAGTAGTAAGAGACTTGGAGCATGATTGTGGTGGCACTTAGATTTGATGGTAGTGGTGTTGGTTCACTTCATAGCATATGTGTATTTGCAAGTAGCTAAGGACTGATTAAACAGCATCTAACTAAGTCCTTTTTTTGAACTCCTTTGCAGTTAGATGAAGCCTTTTTAATGACAACAGAAAGCCTACTCATCAGTACACGTATACAACTGACACCAGAAGAAAGTCTATGCTTCTGCGCAGAACAGAGACCAGATGAGGCTTGTGGAAGAACTCAAACTTCACTTTGTGGTTGAATCAGAACTGACAGAGCCAGCCTTTCTTTATTTAGGGCTATACTGTGATCACAGGGAGAATTCCAGACAACAAGGGGAATCACCCACTTGTCTGTTTCAAAGGATTTCTCCCTGTGATTACAGTATAGCCCTAAATAAAGAAAGGCTGGCTCTGTCACTTCTGATTCAACCACAATGAGAAGTTTGATTTCTTCCACAGTTTGGTGCTGTGACTAGGATAGGAATGCCTGGAGTGACCAGTTGAAATATGGACCATCTTATCACTGATGCCCCAGCGCCAAACCAAGGTAAGAGACCTTTTGAAATCTCTACTGGCGCTTTTTCAGTGAGAGACTGCCTGTGTATTTTCCTGTTCACTACTTGACGCTTACCCTATCCAAACTTTTTTTCTGCCAGAACTGTCCGACCCACTGTGTAAGTAGAAACTGAGAGTAGAAACAGTTTTAAAAGACTCTGTGTTGCTGCTGTCAGTGAATGAATTTTCTCTGTGTGAATTGAGTTAAGTTCTGTAAAGAACTATGAGGTCTCTCTGAAGTTAGGAGTGAAAACCTTGTGCAGCCGCCCCAAAGACAACAGATTTGTTCTGTGTGCTCTTAGAAAGCAAGGCTGCAAGGTGGAAACTCTTAGAGTGTGAGTGTTTTCCAAGATAAGTGTTGACCAAGGCTGGGGCTAAAGAGATGCTCTTGAACTGCATGCCTCAATGCAGAAATTCCCTTGTGTGAATTGAGAATATGAATTGAGAAATATTTGCCACTGATCAGGTCTGGAACTAAGTTTGGGTTCAGCCACCCCAAGGCTGTCTGGAAGGGCAGTTTTGAAAGCAAGGGAACCCAACTGGAACCCAGTGACCCAGTGGATAGGTCTATCCTTTCCCCCACCCTCATAAATGAGCCATGTCTAACCAAGAGCAACTGCACTGTGTGCTGTTATTGCTGTGGAGTTTTGTCTTTGGACATTAGCCACAGCATCTCTGTGCTGCTAGCAAATCTCACAACCTGACCGGATACCCTGAATAAGCCATTCCTGTATGAAAGACCTGTGTGAATTCAGTTTTAAGATATGGAGAGTGGAGAGTCTAAAGACGCACCGGCTCTGCCAAAAGGGACTCCAGCATTGTACATGTATATACAGTATGGCCATAAGAGTTGTAAGTTTCTAGACAAATGGAATTGGTATACCAGAGATGATTTTAGCTGTCAGCTTCCCCTGGAGGGAACATTTGATTTAAGTAAAATTTTTCATCTCTGCAGAGACCTTGAGTTAAGAGGTAGTAATATACCACAGACTCAGTGGGACACATTTTTTGATTGGTATGAAGAAGCTTTCAAAAGACGTCAAGAATCTTACGTTTGGAGTCTCAAGGACTCCCAGGAAAACCTGAACTCTTAGATAAAGGAATTAAAACAGAAAAGTGCATGAAAAGGGGGACCCCCATCAACAGTACCATCAGCACCAAAAGAGCTTTATCCACACATAACTGAGAATGAATCTGAGAAGATATAATTGATTTTCTTAATGTTCCACCCCCATATCAGTCCCAGGCACAATCTGAACTGGAAGAAGTCCAAAGTTACCAAATAGACTCTTCCAGCAGGATTAGACTACCTGACCAAGAAACTGTCACTCAACAACCGACACCTGCCCCTGGGGCATGCCCGCATCCACTGAAGACATGGCATCTGTCTCCTGAAAACTCGACCCCCTCCTCTTGTTTAAGATCTGGTACCCAGTATGGTCCAGCCCCTTCTTTAAAAATTAAAAAGGCTTAGATTATGCCTTTATGCCAACTTCCAGGGCAAGGTTCAAATGAGGAAACTACAATCACAGTCCATGGCCCCTGGACCCCAGGAGATCTCCTAATCTTTGTTAAACAATTTCCCAACATCAGGGAGGAAACCCAGAAATTTAGAGATGAATTGGAAACTGTAATCCATAGTTATGACCCAACCCGGTTAGACTTGAACCAGTTAATGGGAAGTGTTCTGCCCTCTGAGGTACACAACCACCTCATCGCACAGGCTACTTGGCCTCCTCAAGACCTCAGAATTGGAAATCCCTTAGCAGATGCCTGAAAACGTCTCCTTGAGGCTGTGGTTAAAATTTGCCCCAGGAAAACTGACTGGGCCAAAATACATAACTGTAAACAAAATAAAGGAGAATCCCCAGCAGACTACATGGACCACTTGAAACTAGTATTTGAAAGACATTCTGGTATTGAAAATGCAGCTGAAACTTCCCTAGAAGCAGTTGCTTCTGCTTTTGTCCATGGACTTCTTTCTAAAGTCCAGGAATAGTTGTGCACAATTGCTGTAGGTTGGCAAACTCAGCCACTTGCAGAACTAGTCACCATTGCAAATCATTGTACAACCTGCCAGGAAAAGAAAAAGGAATCCACGGAAACTAAGTTAATGTCATTACAAATCCAGACTTCAGGCAGGGGCGGAAGCCAAGGTTTCCATCGAGGACAGTTCAGAGGCAGGGGACGTGGTTGTGGGATGGGACGAGGAGAGTTTCAGGCCCAAAATAATGACAGTTGTCATTATTGTGGCCAACAAGAACACTGGAAGGCTCAATGTCTCAGCAGCCTGGCCAGCCAGGGATGACGTTTGACCCGCCACCACCTCCTCTCACTCAATTCTCTGTCCCGAATCAGGGAGCCTCCTGTTAGGCCAGGCTGAGGAATAGTAACTTTATCACAGCCCTGCTTCTCCCACTTGATCAAGATGATCTCTTCATTTCCTGTTTAATAAAATGGCACTCCTACAAAATGTTTAGTAAACACCGGTGCAAGCCGCTGTCTTTAAGCTGAAGAATTTTCCACAACTCCCCTCTATTCTGCTGTTGTAAATGCTGTAGGAATTACAAATCAAATAGTTCTTCATCCTGTTTCCCAACCATTACATGTTTCTCTTGGTCCTGTTTCTGATCAACATGCCTTTCTCCTTAGTCCTTGTTCTCCTGTTAATTTATTAGGCAGAGATTTGCTATGTAAACTCGGTTGTACTATCTATTGCTCTCCTAATGGTGTTTATTTGGACGTCCCCTGTGGTAATGGAATGGCTGTACTTGCTGCCTTAGCTAGCTCACCTCCTGGGCCTGAGTTCCCTGATATTTCTGTGTTGCAGGAAGAAATCATAAAAGCTGTCCCTCTGTTTCTCTGGTCCCAGCATGCTAATGAAGTAGAACAAATCCATATAGCCCAGCCTGTAAAAATTAGATTAAACCCAGCTAAGCCTTTACCCAAAGTTGCTCTACCCTTTACGTCCAAAAACTGAAGAAGGGATATGCCCTGTTATAACTGCCCTTTTAAAGCAAGGTATCATTGTCCTAAGAGCCCTTGTAATACGCCTATTCTTCCTGTAAAAAAACCTGGAAAGAATACCTATTGCTTTGTACAAGACCTTTGTGCAGTAAATGCTGCAGTTTTACCTACTTTTCATGTTGTACCAAATCCAGCTACTAACTTGTCCTCCTAATGCTTGTTATTTTACTGTGGTTGACTTGTGTTCTGCCTTTTTCTCTATTCCTATACAACCTGATAGCCAGTTTCTCTTTGCATTTACCTATCAAGGACTTCAGTATACCTGGACGTGAGTGCCCCAGGGCTATACTGAATCCCCTTCTCTTTTTTCTCAAATTCTGAAGAAAGATCTAGATGACATAATATTTAAAGAAAATTCTGCGCTTGTGCTATATCTTGATGATTTGCTCTTGGCATCTACCTCCCTTGAAGCCTGTAAAACTAATTCTTTAACTCTCGTCACCTCTCTTGCCCTAAGAGGCCATAAGGCATCTAAAGAAAAGCTACAACTTTGCTTTCCTCATGTCCACTATTTAGGTCATGATATTTCCTCTGGAGAACGACTACTTTCTTCTTCCAGAATAGAAATGATTCTTAAAATTCCTCGACCAACTACTGTGTACCAAATGCATACCTTCCTAGGCATGGCTGGCTACTGCCATTAATGGATACTCGGCTATGCCTCTATAGTCAAGCCGTTGCAAAATCTAACTCTTATTAATACCCCTGAGCCTTTACCCTGGACTTCAGAGATCGAAGCTGCCTTTGCCTCTATTAAACAAGCTCTGTCACAAGCTCCTGCCTTAGGCCTTCATGATTATACTAAACCTTTTATTACCTTTTGTCATGAAAAGGACAGATTTGCACCTGAAGTACTCACTCAAACGCATGGAGACAAGCACCATCCCATTGCTTATTATAGCTCTGCTCTTGACCCAGTTGCAGCCTCACTTCCTCCATGTCTTCATGCTGTAGCTGCAGCTGCTATCACTGTTGAACTTTCCTCTACGTTTGTATTAGGTTCTCCCCTTACTGTTGCTGTCCCACATGCTTTAGCAGCCCTTTTACTAAAAACAAAAAACCAACACGTTTCAAAAGCTAGATTAACTAAGTATGAAAACCTGCTTCTCTCTGCTGGAAATGTCACCCTAACTAGATGCCCTATTTTAAACCCTGCTTCCCTGTTACCTACCCCTTTGGATGGTGAACCCCATGATTGCATTATTGTTACTGCTCACCTAACAATGCCCCACACTGATCTAAAGGACAACCCTTTGCAAAACCCAGATTTAGGATTCTGTGTTGATGGATCGTGTCAAAGAAACTCAAACGGTTCCCTTGTTGCAGGATATGCAGTATGTTCCCAATATGATGTTATAGAAAGCCATCACTTACCTAATGTGTATTCAGCTCAAGGTGCCGAGCTTGTGGCCCTCACCCAGGCTTGCACCCTAACCTCTGGTGCCTCTGTTAATATATATACTGATTCTTGCTATGCTTTTGGTATTGTACACAATTATGGTCAACTTTGGAAACAAAGAGGCTTCCTCACTTCAGGAGGTGCCAAGATTAGTAATGGTCCATTCGTAAATGACTTGTTGAATGCTCTACAATTACCTTCTGCTGTTGCTATTATTAAATGCCAAGCTCACCAGAAACCTTATGATGATGTTACATGTCCGAATACTCTGGTAGATTCCGCTGCCAAAGCTGTGGCTATTTCCACTCCTCAGGCTATGCCTGTGTTTTTGTCTGTTCCAACTGACCAGTCTCCACTGGCAAGTCTTCATGACGTTGCCCTTCTCCAAGATCAGGTTCCAGAACCAGAGAAATATACATGGAGACTGGCTGAGTGTTTGTTACACCCTGACCATTTGTGGCGCTCCCCGGACGGCCACCTGGTTTCCCCAATGGTCTTTCTTCCTCATCTTGCTCACATACACCATGGCATGGCACATGTGAGCAAAGGAGGGATGATAGAAGCCATTAATCTTGGTTGGTTTGCTTCAACTTTTCCATCTGTGGCTCAACAGTACTGCCACACCTGTGCTATTTGTCAAGCTCATAATGTGGGAAAGCCTGTAAAAACAAAGAAGGCAGCACATCCCCCACCTAGGGGACCATTTGTAAATTTACAGTTAGATTTTATTCAAATGCAGAAATGTTGTTCTTATGAATATGTTCTTGTTATTGTATGTATGTTCTCTGGATGTGTAGAAGCCTACACATGTGCAAAAGCTGATACCATCACTGTAAGCAAAAAGTTGCTGAGAGACTTTATTCCAAGGTTTGGTATTCCTTTAGCCCTAAACTCTGATAGAGGAACTGGACAGATAATGAAAGAAGTCTGCAAAATCCTGCAGATCCAACAGAACTTTCATTGCCCATACCATCCACAGGCCTCGGGCTGAATGGAACACCAAAATGGCATTCTGAAAAATAAACTGACCAAAATTTGTGCTGAGACTCACCTAAAATAGCCAGGTGCACTTCCCATAGCCCTTATGAGTATGAGATCTAGTGCCAACTGAAAGACAGGGCTTAGCCCACATGAAATTCTAATGGGAAGACCCATTAGGCTCCCCGTCTTGCCACCTGTTGCCTCCCACTTTTGTGATATACATTCACTTGATGATACCATTCTGGATTATTGTAAAGCACTAATGAAGTGTGTTAGGGCTTTTCATTCACAGGTACAGGCAGCTCTCCCCAAAGAACCAGATGAGCTGTGCCATTCCATCCTGCCTGGTGACTGGGTCCATATAAAAGTCCATCATTGAAAGTCATCACTGGAACCTCGCTGGAAAGGTCCATTCCAGGTACTCCTGACCACCAACATTGCAATAAAGTGTCAAGGACTCCAGACATGGATCCACGCTTCACACAATAAGAAAACATTAGCCCTGTTAGACCCAGAGTTTCCTCCATACCAATTTTGTAATCAGCCTCCACAGACTGGTAGTGAGCCTAGTGCCTGTCAGCAGGAGAGCTCAAGACCAGTAGTGAGCCAAGCGCCTACTGGCAAAGAGGATTTGCCACTACAGAGCAAAGACGACGTGCCTCAACAATACCACTGTGTCCTCCGGGAAAGGAAAAAGGCCTTCTACATAGTTTCTGGTTCCCAAGGTGGAGTTGCTTAGTCGTGATTTGGGTAGTTCTCAGTATTTCTTTTTGAGCCATTTTATATGAACTTGACACACCAGTTATGAGAAACTCTGTAAACCAAACTACACTTCTGCATCAACAAAGAAGATCATTTCATGAAAATGCATTCTTGTCTTTAGTTAATCAAATTGGAATAGATTTAAATGTCTCTCATTGTTGGATATGTAGTCATGTCCCTATCTATTCTACCGGAGGCATACCCATGATCCCAGTACCCTTGAATGCACCTCAGATGTTAGCCCCTTACTATTCAAATTTTCATGGGGATGAAACCTGGCAGAATGTAGGTTTCAACAGGTCTGACTATGTACGATTAGCATATGCCACCCCTGGAAAGTTCTGTTGGACCTGTAATAGATCTTGTATTGCAGTAGGAGTCAGTAAATGTGAATCAGAATTTAATAACCAAGGTGCATGGATCAATGTTTCCTGGGACACTGGTATTCTTTCTATGTCATTAATCAAAGGATTTTCAGGTTATTATTAAAAAATGATGAACTGTAATACAAGTGGGTTTACTGCACTAGCTGGCCACTATTTTGTGTGTGGAGATAAGGCCTATAAAAATGTTGTCAAAATCCTTATAAAATCTTGTACAAAATCTCATGTCAAAGAAACTGTTGATGGAGACCACCTTTGGGTGTCTGAATTACCAGGCATTGCACAAGACCGATTATCTTGAGAGAGGGGTTTACTGTTAGGACCATTTGGGAGCATTGGTGGAGGGCTCTGTTAGAAACAGATGGGGAGCTGGCAGAGTTTTAAAGCAGAACCCCACTGCCTTGTCAACTGGTGCCTAGGGATGATCTTTTTGGGGGGAAGAACTAATGCCATCTGTCTATATTTGCAAACGAAACCTGGCAAACCAATACACTATTTCAATTTTACCAGTCTTTACCCCTTCATAAACAAAATGAAGGCATACGTAACCGGACACCCTGAAATCATTCTTGACAATTTCCAACTCCTGTTGAGCTATTTTGGAATAGCTAGGGTGAAACTGTACCCACTGTGAAACCTTTTTTATCGCATACTACCCATCAGGGTGAATGGGAAACTTATGTTCACGCTGTGCCGCCTCTGTGCGGAAACAAGACAGCAAAAGTGAGACCACACTGATGAAGAGAGGGCCCTGACGGGCACATGGTGCACACCAAAATTGAATAAAGTTATTACCAAGGGGCACAGAGTAGCTCAAATCTATGAAGTCTGGCATTTTGCTGAGAGGTCTAGTACCCTTTTTTCACTGTACATAAAAATGCACCTCCGACAAAAGCAGGAAGCCTTGGGCTACCCTGCCTGGTGTACCGACCAAGAAAAAGAAGAGAGATACGTGGCCAATTTCTTGCAAAAAGAAGACATGACCTTACGCCCAGAGCATATCAAACCCAACCACACAAAGTGCCAAATAGGAAAATTGTTTCTAAATTGTTTGTAGGGTAAATTCAGTCAGAGAACCAACTTGGCCAACACCAGCATCACGAGACACCCCAAAGAACTCTTTGGCTACCTCTTTTCTCCTGCCTATGAAATTTCATTTTGTGACTTTATTGATGATGAGGCAGCCTGCATGTCTTGGAAGCATGCCAAAGAGTGTTACATGCTCTCGGGTAACACAAACATCTTTATAGCCTGTTTCACCAGTGCTTATGCACGCTTAGAGTCTTATGAGTTGTTAGCTTGCAAGACTGGTGTCTGTACCACAAGACAGATTCCATGATATTTTGGAGCCACAAGGGAGATTGGAAACCCCTGCTAGGTGATTATTTAGGTGAGTTCACCAGCGAAATTGCACCAGATGAACACAACACGGAGTTTGTGTCAGCCAGTCCGAAAACCTACGGGTACAAGTTGTCCAGGGGAAAGGTGTGCTTGGAGGGCAAAGGGTTTACCTTGAATGTGGCCAAAAATGAACAAGTCAACTTTGAAACCTTGAGAGATTTGAACTTTGAAACCTTGACAACTTTGAAATCTTGTTCTAGATTATGGGGCAAACCCAGCTGGGGACACTGGTAAAATAATCATGATACGACAGTGCTCTATCATCAGGAACAAAAGCAAGTGGATGATAGAAACCAAAGCCTTGAGAAAAATGCAGAAAATCGTTTATGACAAAAGGGTCCTCACAGAAAACTTTAACAGTCTCCCCTATGGTTTTTAAAGATGGATATGCAATGGAAGCACCCCTTTTCTGTGATTTTGGCAGGCCCTAGCAACTGTGCTAAAAGTTACTTTATAAAGAACCTTCTGGATCGCACTGATAGAACGTTGTCTGGTATGCCTGAGGATATTGTGTGGTGCTATAGCTGTTGGCAGCATTTGTACAAAGAACTGTTTTGTAAATATCCTTTTATCAAGTTTGTGGAGGGTCTACCGGACAGTCCCAATGATGGCTGTTTGTTTCTTCCTAATAAAACAAATATGGTTGTGGTAGATGATTTGATAGACTCTGCTTGTGACAGCAATGAAATTGAGAGAGCCTTTACCAAGTACATGCATCATCTAAATCTTAGCATTATGTTTATAGTTCAAAATGTTTTCTGTCAAGGGAAAAGGAGCTGCACCATTGCCCTTAACACAAAATACATGGTTTTATTTAAAAAACCCAGGGATAAGCTACAGATAGTGTCCCTGGCACGGCAGATGTCCCCAGGTAAGGCCCAGTTCTTTCTGGAAGCTTTTGAGGATGCTACTAAATCACCTTATGAATATCTGGTGGTTGATTTAAACGCTTTCTACCCTGGACACTTTTAGATTAATAACCAGGCCTTTTCCTTCCGATCAACCAGCTACTTACACTTTAAAACCCCCCCAGCAGATGGGAATAAAAAGAGATGATGTAGTGGCGGCCTCTTCTTAGCTCTCAAGACGGTGGAAGGGAAACATGTCTAACCGCTTAAAAAGAAATTTGGCTTTCTTAAAACTGATTTTTCAATCCTCCCCACAGCAGAGAAAAGCTATACTCTGCTCAGTCTCTGATGATTTAGTAGCGGCTATTTCAGAAATTGCTCTGAACACCTTAAAAGAAAACATCCCCTTGACACCACATCAAATTCGTGTGCTGAAAACGTGGGATCATAAAAACCCAAGTAATGAAAGATTGCCTCTTAAAAAAAGGAAACAGCTGGTGAAACAGTCTGGGGGATTTATCAGCCCTCTCTTAAGTTTTGCTGTCCCTCTGATAATGGGGCTTTTGGCTAGCTGGTGATGGAGCATGCAGAAAAAATGTACCTGGTACCCAAACAAGAGTTGGAACAGTTAAGGGCTCCCCCACCGCCTCAGGAAAATATCAGAACCGAGGCAACCCGCTTACTGGATGCTGAGATGAGGGATATTCTCCAAAGGCTGGGTTTAGAAGAATATGATAAGGCTGTATGCCACCATGCTTCAGAATTACCTGACTTACATAAAGCAGGGTGATCTGGACATAGGGAAATTAACCCTGTTTCTGCCAGAACAGAACTCCCTAGAAGTGGGAAACCCCCTAGAAAACCCCACGAACCCCAACACCATCATTCAGGAAGTATTGGATTACGTGCATGCCTGATACAGGAAAAATGCAGGAAAAGTGTTGCTCACTAAGCTGAGCCAGCACAAGGATATTTCTTCTTGGGATGATCAAGGGGGTTTTTGTCTACAAAGGGATGCTCGTCAAGGGGGCTAACATGCACGACTTGGTCCATGGAACCCTTCAGACTCATGCCAGGACTAGTAAACATCTGCCTAAAGGTAGGACATCTTTATGAAAGCCATGGCTGAGCTGAACATACCATCTTCTGTTTTGGGCAACGCCGTGAATTGTGATCAACTGGAATGCCTGAAAGTATCTGCCTCAGACCAAGAAACACCAACCGCACTGCCTAAACAGCAAAAAACTGGCTCTAAAAGCCACTGGCTCTCCATGTAAAGTTTTACGCTTTGAATTAAACTATTCTATACTGGTACAATTGTTGTCTACAGAGGATTTTTTAAAAGAAAACACACACATGCACATGTTTAAACAGCAACAGCTTTATTTACAGAGCATCAGCTGAGTGTTTTACTAAGACAAAGAGTTGGTGAAAGTCATAGCAAGAAATACATGTCTGGGCATGTTGAAACATGCTTTTAGCAGGCCCAGTCACACGGAAATTTTTATATTTACTTTTTACAAAATGCATCACCACCCTATCATTTTGTGCTAAATCGCCGGAATGCTACAATTTTAAAATCTGTTCAAATGATAGTCCTTTGCTATGGTGGTGCAGGAAGAACACTCAGTGGTATCCTCAGGCAACAGATCAGGGGTCTTGTAAGTGTTTTGTCTGAAAAGCAGTGTCGGTAGTATTGTTGTTTAAAAACAACATGCTGCTTTGAGGGAAGAGAGTGCTGTTTGGGGGGTGACCGTCTGAGTCAAAAAATTCCCCGCAGTTCTGATCCTCCAGGTAAACAGCCAACCAGTGTTTTCTGAGGTGATTATGCTGGTGCGTGTTGACTACCAAGCTCAGGGGCCTTTGAGACAGTCAAGTCCTAAGAAGCCAGTTGCAGGGGAAAATGTCTAAGAAAGTTTCTTTG
The DNA here is from genome assembly GCF_052110815.1 of Crocodylus siamensis. Lineage (NCBI taxonomy): Eukaryota > Metazoa > Chordata > Crocodylia > Crocodylidae > Crocodylus > Crocodylus siamensis. The sequence goes on from NC_143404.1 coordinate 47,248,601, forward strand.
GCATAAGGGTTGAGGAAAAAAACCCCGGCGAGCTGTTTGGTGTCCATCTTCACATGTAGTCAAACAGGACATTTTTCCTCTGATTTATGTGTATGATGTTGTCAAAGACCCCATACATGATCGTGTTAACCGTGGTGGGCAAAGCTGCAACAAGGCTTATTTCTGCTTTCAGGCTCCCAGTTTTAATCAGCGAATAATGATTAACACACTGCTGGTCAGCAGACAGATCAAAGGCAAATAAGATATACCCCAGGGCAAATTCCCCATGGTTGATCATCAGAGCCCAGTCTTTCATATGTTTACTAGCTGTCTGTACCAGCTGCATGCATTCTTTCATGTAGTTACTGTTCTCAAAATCTGGTTGTAGGTGGTTTATTGGGGTTTGTTCTCCAATAAAGAGGACAACAAAATTAATATTGTAATGTTTAAAGTTAAGGGGTTCTTAGCATAATTCCCACTAAAGGCATCTTTATCCATGAAACCAGTGATGATGAGTTTGGGCAGTTGTCCCAGAAACAGATTCTCCTCGTTGCTGATGCAGCTGCCAGCAGGAATGCTAAACACTTTCATACCCATGGTTATGAGGTATTTAGCATTGGCTGTAAGCAAGGCCTCCATGTGGCCCAGTCAGATGCCCAGGGCTACCTTCACTTTTTTCACAAAAAGTGAGGTGGATGTGATTTTTACTTTATATTGGCCAGCTGCTGTGGTGCCCATCAAACAGATGGCATCTTTGCTGTGTGTCAGGTTAATTTTCACATCCACGCCATTCGGCAAGTTTTTCTTGAAAAAAAAATTGCTATGGAGATGACCAAGCAGCTCTGTCTTTTTGCTCTGGTCTGCCAGGTTTGCCTGTCTCCAAAACCCATGATTATCACCATCACGCAGGACTGTTTCATGATGTCCAGGGGTATCTTTGTAAAACAGGCCAGGAAAAAATTGGGTGGTGAGGGTGTCATTGAGAACCAATTTGATGAAGGTTTGGTAAGGGTAACAGTTGTTGCTCTGATCTATGAGACAATCTCCCAGAGTGACATCCAGCTGACTGAAGACAGAGGCCAGTGGATAATTCATCAGACCACGGCTGCCCCAGCATCAGGATCTCACCATTCCCAGCTATTAAAAGTCAAGGGAGCTGGACTCTGTAATAGCTGACAGTGGGGGAGATTCCAACATACAGGCTTTTCTCAATGCAGGTCTGCGTAGGGTCTATTTGAAACACAACCAGCTCGAATTTGGCACGTTCTTCAGACCCGCAGTGAACAAAGGCCAGGGTGGTTAAAATATATTTCTGTTTCCTCCATAAGAGCACCCCTTCTTTCTCCCAGGCTGCTTTTTGGTTTTTTGTGTATGGCTGCCCCGTTGACTTACCCCCTTCTTTTTAAGGGGTTGAGGAGGTCCTGCACGTCCAGAATGTGGTGCATCTCCCTTTCTTTTAAGGCTTTTTCTTTGAATATACATGAGGACAGACCCCTCCTGCTTTTCCGGTTTGACCACCTTATCCAGGACACCTTGGGAGACGTGAGTGATCATGTCTTTAGCTATGCTTTCCAATGCTCTTTTAGCATAGGGCTTAATAATCTCCAGACCCCTTCTCAAACGCAGAACAGCTTTTCTAAAGAGTCTATGAAATATGCCTCCCACACCCACCCCGTACATCATGGGCACCCCCTGATATCCAGGAAGACCATAGCCGGCCTGAGCTTTATAATTTCTGTACAAGTTAGGGTCCCCATAGTTTTTTACCATCACCATTGTGCTTTTACTTATTTTAAAATCTGAAAGTCTTCTGGGGGCATAGATGAAGCTTAACGATCACCTTAGCAAAGTGGAATGAGACGTGTTTGTTCTGATCCATTTTTATTTTAATGCTGATTGTGTCAATGTGGTGCTGACTAATGGAGACATAATGCTGGTTGTCGTATGTGATGGTGACGGACTTGTTGCTCCCACGGACAAGGACACAATGTAGCAAAGGAACTGAAACTCCCCAACAAGCTAATGTTCCACAATGTCCATGTAGACATACAGCAAATTGAACCCACTGGTAATAGCATCTGGGAAGGGTGTTTCTTTAACAGTGGACCCAGGTAGCACTCCCAAAATATAGGCTAGTTCACCACACGTATAAAAAGCATAAGAGTTATTTTTGGCTTTAACTATCACTTTTCCGATCACTTGGTCACAGTGCATAACTAATTTGGGTGGAGTAGGGTGGATGGTAATTGTATTGTTCATAAGATCCAGTAACTCTGTGATGGTTGTATAATACCCCCAAGGCAGGAGGTACTCCCATTTTTTAGTCCCAGAAATGATTTTGAAAGGAATGTCTTTGTTGATGTTGTTCCAGCTGTGTGGGTATTGTATTTCTGCTAACTCTATCTCCCAGTTCCCCAGCAGACCCAGAGGTTTAACCACCCATATGGTAAAGTTTGAGCTGGTGTTCTGCAGAACAATACTGGCACAAGCGTTGCCGGGCAAAGTGATGTAAAAGCTGCCATCACACATCTCGGCCTTCTGACTGAGGTACCCCTATACATTACAAACTTGGGAGGCTTCCACTCAGCTATTAAATTTAGCTGGCCCCCCCAATCATTTCACCAACAACCGCTTCTTCCCTTTCCTTTTGTTGCTCTAATTATTTCAACCCTGTAAACTCTGTCCTGTTTGGGGTTCACATTTTGTAGTCCTTCAGGGTAAAAAGAACCCTCGATAGGTTTATCTTCATAATCTTTTAGGTGGTATACAGGCATCTGCACGCATCTGAGGACTTCATGCACTATGAAAATCTCATTGGTGAATGTTTGTTCATAACCTTTTTCAAACCTCCCTTCACATGGTCTCCTTTTCTAAACACGGGTGCTGCTGGTTTTATTTTGAAATAGTCCCCGTATACCATTTTCCACACCTGTGGAGAGTTTGAGAGGTTCACATCAACAGGCCTGGTGTGGATAATTCTGTGAAAACTGTGGTTGTAGCTCTTTATAAACTCTGGTAACACATCAAAGTAGTGAAAGGTGTTGCGAGCTTTAAAATATCTCCACATATTTGACTTTAATGTTCTGTTAAACCTCTGTACCACCACCACTTTCACTTCACTATTCGTCACAAAATGCTGAAGATTATACTGTTTTAACAGTTTGCTTAAAGACTTATTTAAAAATTCTTTCCCCCAATCAGTCTGTAATTTTCAAGGTACGCAGCCCTCTGTGAAAATGGTTTTAAAGGCCTGAGCTATTTCACCGCCTGAGTTGTTTTTTAGACCCACGGCCCAGGCATTGATAATATGCCTATCACTGTTAAGATGAACTTAATCCCATGGTTGTGCTTGGAAAACTGCTGCATATCCACCAAATCTGCCTGCCATTGCACATCAACATCTGAAACAACAGTCTTGTTTCTTTTAAAATGTCTTCTTGCCAGTTTGTGTCGGTGTAAGCATCCTGATCTGAAAGCCAGTCAGCCACCCCGCTTCTGTTCAGAACCTTATTCTGCCTTTTGGTGGCTTCAAAAAGCGCGTTCATCCTGCGAAAACTGCCAGCTTCATCAGGAGAGTGATAAACTCCCTTTAACGTAGCCTCCTGTGTAGACTTGTCTGGTAACCGCTGTCCCCACACCCCACCCCACCCATGTGGTGCATTGAAACACTTGAGGACAAATTTAAACCATGGTAAAACAAGGTTTATTAAGCAGATAAGAAAAACAACATTAACAAAGGTCTTCAGCCTCATCTTGCACAGTTGTTAAAAAACAGTTCACACAAGAAACCTTCTTCTGAACAGAGGCAGCATACTTTTTTATTTGAAAATAGTCCCCCAGTACACCCTTGCTCGGTGACCTCCATGGGCTCATAGCCCTGCTTGGTAATCTCTACAGGCTCAAAGCTGGGTTTAACGGTTGTTGTCTTTGGACAAAAATGTTGCATCAGTCTTTGGTCTCAAGCTGCTCCCTTTTGGACATGAACAAAAACAGTTCATGCAAAAGACCTTTACTTTCGGTGGGGTGCCAATGTGCACGTTTTGAAAGCTCTCTATGAAGGTGTTGTCTACCTGCAAAAACTTTGTTATTAACACAGGCACAGATAATTACAAGAAAAGAACCCCACAAAAATCATCTAAATTAGTCACCTCACCAGAGTCCCTTGAGGTATGAGTTGTCCACACTCTCCATAGGCAGTTCTGATATGGACTGCTCGAGTTCTGTCACAGTTCCTGGTCTTGTTTTTTGTAGACCTGGCATCTATCTCACACTCCTAAATCTCTTCCATGTCTGCCCCTGCTTGCCTTAGCATGGTCTCAGACAAACTGCGGGGTCACTCTGTGGGGCTAGAGCAGTCTGTGACCTGAAAGGTCATAACTGTACCATGTAGTCTAGGGTGGGTCTTGCAGCAAGACTGGGTGTGCATGGGCTGTCCTTCTGATGTCATGGACCATGTGGTGGTGGTGTCACACACCATATGACTGAGGTCAGGGGGCAGGGCTGGTGATGCCATGCACCATGTGACTGGGGCCAGGGGCAGGACTAGTGATGTCATGCACCATATAAGGGGAAAGGGATGGGGCTACGCCCTGTCACATTTGCACTGAAGGACGGTGAGCCTGTATACTACTGATGACTGATGACTGAGAGTGGGGTTAGGGAATAACAAAATCAGCAAAAGCAAAGAGTTATTATCAAATACCAAACAGCAGAGGCCCTTGACTTCATGCTGTTCTCATAATCTGTGTTCAGAGCAGCCTTTTCAAAAGCTTTAGTGTGAGCAAACAATCTTGAACATTATAACAAGGCAGATATGCAGTACTACAATCTCAGCTGTGAGTTGGACTCCCAAAATCATGGGATTAGTTTAAAAACATAAGTTTGTTTTTTAAGTACTGCTGTTAGGTTATTCTTATTTGCCTTCTGGTTTCTGACCCTTTAGAATGAACATGAGTCATATTTTCAGGCATTTCTATATAAGTCTACCACTAGAAATGTAGGGTGATAGTCTATTCTTTCCTTGTGAAAATGCCATGTAGATGACCAAAACAACAGCCAGTTTGAATACCAGGAAGGGGATACAATGCCACCTTGAAGCTTGTGTACAGAGGGAAATTACTGTGGTACCATCAGCTAATATGAGTTTACATTGTCCTAGCCACTCCATACTTACTCACCTTGTGGCCACCCTTATCACTCAGAAAAAGTGTACTATATTAGTTACTGCACGGTAAGAGAGGTCACAGAGGGAGCTAATAAGGAGTATTTTGTAATTTCACACCCTAGCTAATGTTGCAGTAACTTCTTGTGTAGACAGGCTTTTACATTTTTTCACAGGTGAAATGAAATGTTCTTGTGACCACAAGACTCCAGGAGTTTTGGCTTTAACTAAAACAGCAAATATCTTGGGATTCATATAAAAACATGGGAGCTGGCAACCCTGCAAGCATAATACAAATGAACCATGGCTTAGCATTCATCAGAACGTTCACATTTATTCCATTGCACAATTCAATCAGCTTTGTATTCAGCACCCCAGAATACACTTTGCGCTTTCTCCTCATGAAGGGTAATCCAACTTTATACAAGAGGCATTTAAACCATAGTACCTTTTCTACACAAGGACAAATATCATCCTTAATGACAAAAAGGTGTAACTGATACCAAAACATGTACTCCCCTAGCCTTCAGGTAGTTTTTCTCTTTTTCTTCCCCCCCCCCCCAATAAAGTGAAAGGAAAGAAACTGACAAACTTTAGCAGAGCTCTCTCACTTATAAACTGAAATGTGGAAAAGCAGTTAAACATATGATTTATCCATCAATGTTAAACAAACAGCCAACCGTTATAATACTTGTGCTGTGTGCTGGTTCAGGTGGCAGCTTTCAAGGCTTTATAGCTGCCACAACTCCTGAATGACTCACCAAATTCACTGATTGATACAACGAGTTTAAAACCTGAAGCAGGTGACAGGTTTGCTTCACTCTGAGATAGCTGAGAGTAGCATTTACTGACACACAAGTCTGGCTGTATAACACCACTGACTTGTGAGCAGTGATACATTGTTAAAGGCTGGTAAGAGATAACAGTTGAAGTGAGGCAGTGGCAGAGGGAGGATAAACCCAGTTAATCCTGATAGAAAGTGTGATGTTGAGTCAGCAGGAAATGGATGAAGGGAGACCAGTGCAAACTGTTACAATATATCATCATCAAGTTAGATTAGAACAGCAGCAGAGAGCAGCTGAGGGAACTGCCAGTGCATTATGCCAGAAGGTTCACAGATGCCAGGCAAGATTCTCTGCTGTGAGTAGTGAATGGTTAAATACAGTGCTGATGAACTGCATGTTCTTAGCATCTTTTATATTGGCATTGGATCTAGCATTGTTGCTGCTAGGGGTGTAATGATGGACACTGGGTTGGGTCCATTCTGTATGTGCTGTGTGAGTGGATGGAAAGACCAACTTGGGGTCTGTAAGGCTAAAAACAGACAGTTGGTTTTATGCAGCCCTGATTAGGCCTGGATATGATTCAAACCAAAACAGGCAGAGCCCAGTTATTTACACACTAAGCATAAATGGCAATTAAGTCAAATTAGTCAGGATTGTTCAGAGACAAAATATTACTTCAGATAAATCATAGGTTCTTAATCAGGCACAATAGACATCATCTGCAAAGTGTGGGGTTTGGTGGGAGACAAGACATGAACTAAGGCAATTGTCTGTTTTTAGCCTGAATGATCACAGGGAGACAGTTCTGCCTGGGGTTTTTTCAGCCAGTGCTGGAGAGTGGGGCAGGTGATTGGTGGGGAGGGAGGAGGGCTCCAATCCACCCACCCCACACTGCAACACCAGGTGGGCAACCGGCAGAATGAGTTCTCTCCACTTTCTTTCCTCCCTCCCATTCTGAAAACGGCGCTGGGCCTGGAAGGGAAGAGGGCATTCTGTTGGGTCTAGGGGAATGCTGTAACTCATGGCATTTCCTGCAAAGTGCCATGAGTTACAAGAGGGAGCTGCTATTCTGTTTGCATTTTTAGAGCATGATCTGCCATTTTTAAGTGCTCTAAAAGCCATGAATGTCTGTTCAGTTATGACTTAGAGTGTTTTCTACATGCTTAAAGAGCAATAGCTGTAATGTCATATGAAAGAAGAAAGTGTAAGCAAGAATGGTGTCTATATCTTTATCTTCGTGCACTTTGTTGGGTTTTTTGTGTCAATTTGGGAGCTCTTACCCACCAGAGATGTTACCAGGGATCACTATGTGGAAGTGGCCCTTGTCGATCCCCATGTATATACCTAGCTAATATAGTTAACTTGAGTACAAACCTACTCAGAGTCTCGCTTCATTGCTTTCCTGATTTGAAAGTGTTTTGCTTCATTTTAGTTTTCTTTTCATAGAAGAAAGGGAAACAATCATAGGACTCATCTTATTTTCCCAGGAATGCAAAAGGGTTGCAAAAGGGAATGCAAAAGCTACTATAACAAAGCAGTTGGGCATTTTCCTGATGTAAGGAAAGTCCCAGGTGGTGTAAGTTAGACCCATGTGGGAGACCATGGAGCTGAAGCACAAACTACTTCAGCAATCCCTGACCAGAAACATTTCTAGACCTAGCCTCTAGCTGAGGTATAATAGAACAGCACCTAGACTGTTCTTAGTCAAATGGATACCAGTTCCCCTGAACAATGGGTGCAGAGAATATCAGCCAGATCTGGAGATCAGGCCATTATTGTTTCAGAGCTGAAAACCCCCTAATGACTCGCTTGTTCCTCAATCCTCCACCACGGCAACATGGCCTCTGTAAGTATTCTCCAGCTGACTATTAAATGGTCCCAAGGTTTCTGTATGAGTAATCTTTCTAGCTGTTTGCCTGTCTACCTATTATTTTTAGTCTGTCATCCGAGTACCTAAAAGATATTTTTGTGAAACCCAGTATCTCCATTTCTCCCTCCCTAGTTTCCAGATAAAGATAGGTTGTGTTTATTTATATTGGCTGTGTTTATTAGCCCTCCCCACAATCTACCTGCCCCACTCTCCAGCACTGGCTGAAAAATCCCGAGACAGAACTCTGTCCCCTATCCCCCCTCCCATTCTGAACACTGGTGCTGTGGCTCAGAAGAGGCTCATACACAAGTTGCTGAGGCTGCTTCATTCTGGAGCATCTTCATTTGAACCCTCATACAATGAGGATTCAGATTTTCATGCCATTGGGCCCTTTTAAAGTTCTCTGCTGCCATGAACTTGTGTTTGGTCACAGTTTTAGAGCACTTTCAGGGGCCAAACTGGGCAAAAATTGTCACTTCTGTCTGTGCCTTAAGCTAACCCTTGATGGATGTTTTTTATTAGTGCCTTATTGAACATCTGTGTCAGATCCCATTGAGGGTCAGCTTAGAGCATGATTGCTACCACCCCAGGCAGGGTTATACAAGACACTCAGCCCTCTAACTTTGGGCAGAGCTCATTTTCCCCATGACTCCATGGCACACCCCTGCCTGGCCAAGGGGGTTATGGGGGAAGGGGTCTCTTCTCTCCCCCCAGTCACCATTTGATGGGGGCGGCAGGGCTGGGGAGAGGGGTGACTCTGGTAGCCCCCTGGTGCAGGAGTGCAGGCAGGCTCCAAGCTCCCCCTACTGAACAGCAAATGTCCGTTTGGTTACCTCAAGTTCTAACTTACAGTGCTTTAAGTAAGCACAATACAGTGCTTCCCCCAGGGGATTTTTAAATGTCTGTACTTAGCCTCAGGTAAAAAGAACTAGAAAGTGCAGTAGCAATGACCAACCTGTGGCTCTGTGCCAAAGGGGCTTTAGCCAATGGTATCTAGCACTTCCATTTAGTGGTAATGGATTAAACTACTGAAAATGCATTCTCTAATAATGTGACTGACCTGCTTCTTCTGATGCATTCTGCAGTGACCATGAATTTAAATGTGCATTAGGATCAGATACCTATAAATTCTTTATACATTTCAGTACAATCTGCATGAAAGTGTCCTCAATAGCAAAGCTAACCCATGGGGCTCTGCAGCCTTAGTCAATATCAGCCTGGTTTTATGGATAATTGGCTTGTTTTGAACCTGCTATGTGTATTTAGATTGATGACGTTTTGTGTTAAATCCACTGTCCTATTTTTGTCTGCTCCTGCCAAGAACACTTTTGTAACTAAAATGCTGGATCTCCATGAATAGATATCTGAATAAATATTCTAGATCTTAGACAAATACAAAATTAAATGCTTTTGGAATCATAGTTCAGGCAAATTATATTTGAAAAATACTTTAATTAAGTGGAACTCTCTATTTTCTCTGCTGCTCCTTCTAGTGGTGGGTGAGCAATGGTCATTTTATATTCACATCTGTTCATAGACAAATATCACCAGTGATCTGTATTACATAATCAGAGTTTAGGGCCCCATTGTATTTGATGCTTCACATGCATTTGTCTTGCACTTAACTTTTTAAAAAGAAGATCTATATAAAAAAAAAACTTTAATCCCCCCTCCCTTCACCCCACCCATAACCTATTGCAAACAAAGTATCTATATGCCAAATCAGGAAAAGATTAAAAGCTTTATTAAATCCATTAAGGACTTCACCACTTAAGAATCTCCAACAGAAAATACTGAAGTGAAGGGAAGCATTATGTGACAGACAAATAGACAGACACACAGACCGAAGGAATAAATGTTATCATCACATCTCAACATAATGGTTTGAGGTGAAATACGTATGTATTCTATAATTGTCAAGCTGGTCAATTGACAGATCAAATGTTATCAGTTGACCAGTCAATAGACTGCATATTTTTTGACCAGTCAAAGATCAGTCAAATATTGTTAAAAAAAAATAGCTGGAGCTGTGATACTGCAAGTGGTCACAGCTCTTTTTCCCTTAAAGTAACAGAAGGCCTGAGACTCAATATTAGACTTGCCCCGTGGCAAGCAGAGTGGGTGGTAGCTACTGGGGGGACTCTATGATTCTGTCAATCCCTCCTCAGTTCACTCACCAATCTCAATCTTAAACTCTTCTAATTATTTTGCTTAATTATATAATTATATTATATTTAACTAATAACACATACTTACTACAGAGGGCTGTGGGCTCAGGGGCTGTGTGGGGGGTGCACTGCAGAGGCCTGAGGCTCCCCGCTGTGTGGCAGTTCCCTGAGATGGTGTGATTGGCAGCTGGTGCCCAGGGTCCAGTGTCTTACAGCCAAGGGGACCTGGGAAGCCTTCAGCAAGGTACTTGGTGGGCGGGTGGGCAGTGCACCATGCTTAGGTGCTCTGTGTGTGTGGGGAGGGGCGGTGGGGCAGAGTGCTCTGCTCCTCCTTCTCCTCTTCCTCCTCCTGTGTGGTGGCTGGAGATGCAGAGCTCCAGCATGGAGTGAGGGGAGCAGGCCATACTGCCTTGCAGTCCCTCCCACTGGAGTGCTTCCCACCCAGCCAGCCATGGGGAATGACACCACTGCCAAAAAGGGGAATGAGATTGAGATTGTAAGTGAACTGAGGAGGGATTGACAGAATCAGGGAGTCCCCCCAGTAGCTAGCACCCACTCTGCTTGCCATGGGGCAAGTGTAATATTGAATCTCAGGCTTTCTGTTACTTTAAGGGAAAAAGAGCTTTGGCCATTTGCAGTATCACAGCTCCAGCTATGCTCCACACCCCAAGACTGAAATTCTGTGCTGTCCCCCACCCCATACAGCACACACAAACCTTAAGGGACAAAGACACATCCCTAACAGCTGCCGGCCACAAGGCATCTGTCAATCTATGAATTGATTGTATACACACAAAAACATAAAAGAATAATACTTTATTACCCTTTAAAATTGAAATGAAAACTTAGATCCTTTGGGGTCCTTTTTTTCTGATGTGATGACTGCTTTGTGGGAAGAGAGAAGAGGTTATATAGTTTTATTTCCCTCCCCTTATCATATGCCCAGAGGTATTTCCCAAAGCCTTCTTTTAAAATACATATGCATTTGGTGCTGCCAAGCATTCATCAGCAGTTTGTGTGTATGTGTCTGCAGTCTAGCAATGCACAGCTAGCCTGACATGTTCACACTGACACTCCCCTATTACCATATCCCTGAGCCCCACCCCTGCAGAATACTTACCAACAGCCCACATTCCCATCTTCACTGCTGATGGTGGTGAGCCTGAAGCAAGGGTGGGTGGGGGTTTCTTGTACAGCCATACCACATTGAGTGTCTGGAAAATCGCCATGGGTGGCATGGCAATGAGTGCTGTGGGTGGCAGAGGCATCAGGAGGATTAGATGGTGGAAGAGTACATGATGAAGCAGGGCAAAAATAGGGTCCTGGGTGGGGTGGGGTGGGGTGGGGGAAAAGGGGTGGGGATATCTCTGGATCCTTGGCTCATCTTTTCTCCTTACTATTGAATTTCTAAAGTGGGCTTCTTTGAACCTGCTCACAGCCCTTAAATCAGATCAGGCTGCATCCACCGACCAGAGTTCATGATGTCCTCCCAGGCTATACCAGTTCTTGAAAACTGTTCTCCCATCACTGGAAAATGGGCTTCACTCAGCAATGGTCATCATCTGTTTCTGACTGATTTTAGGGGGGTCACTGTGGCATGTGTGCAAGCCATGCAAGTATTGGAGATGAGGGAGATGAGGCTTGTATGTCAGAGTGTGTTGCATGTAAAAAGGGAGTTGCTGGCTGGTGGAAGAAGGGGCAAAAGTGGGGACAGGGCTTACCTGTCAAAGGAAAGTTCTACAGTTCATTTATCACAAACCTGTGGCTGATCCAGAAAAGTGTTTACAATTTGAAATCACACCGACAACTATGTACAAGAGTAGAAAAAATTTACTTTAAAAAGGGCAAGTAATAGGGAACAAAAACAGTGATTGATAATCAACCAAACTTCTAAGTCCTTGGACCCATATCCCAGAACTGTACAGCAATAAATAACATGAGAGATCATGACACTTCACTTGTGTCTTTTTCAAAAAGGGGGAAACTGTCTTTCAAACAGTAGAGTCCCGGCTCTGGTGCAAGATGTGAGGGTGTAAGCCTGCTGCACCCCCATGAGCCCAGGGACCCCACCAGCAACCCCAGGACCCCTGATGATCCCTGGCCTGCTGTCACGTAAGCAGGGGCCCATGGAGGGAGGGATCTAGTCAACTGGGAGTGGGCTAAGTGGGCTGAGGAGGGTTACGCTCCCCCCCAGCTCCAACTTGACCCAGTCCCCCAGGGAGCCACATAACCCCCCTGCAGGCACACGTGCCAGGTTAGGGTGAAGTCACCCACCTGTTCCTTCCCTTGGTGGAGGGGAGGGACCCCCCCCTTAGCCCCCCAAAAGCACTGAGGCGCTGGCCGGCCCTTCTGCTCATGTGCGCAATTTAAAAAGTGCCTGGCAATGGCATAAGCCTCAGTAGTGATGTGTGGATGTAAGCCCTCTGTGCCCCCATGAGCCCAGGTACCCCAGCAGTGACCCCAGGACCCCTGACGAGTCCCGGCCTACTGGCAGGTAAGCAGCAGCCCATGCAGGGAGGGAACTAGTCAGCTGCGAGCGGGCTAAGTGGGCCGAGGAGGTTCATGCCCCCCGCCCCGGCTCCTACTTGGCCCAGCCCTCCAGAGAGCCACGCAACCGGAGCTTCATGAACAGGCTGCACAAACAGGTGTGCTTCTGGACCCAGTGCGGGAGTTAGCAAGGGGGGTTCACACAGAAGGGCGAGTGGAAGTGCCAGAGGCCCTGCCTGTGAGTCCCCCAGAGTAGACAGTCCCAGCCGTAGCCAGCCCACCAGTGGCTTGACACAGATGGGCACGCACCACATCTTGAGGGTCCCCTTGGGGTCTGTGGTGCCCATCTCTGGCACCTTGGAGACCACCACCCAGACAGAGCCTATAGTTCCAGGCTTCATGCAGGCAGAGCCTTTGGCTCTCAGCTGCGGGGGCTGCCTGACTCTTTTTTAGGCTCTGGGGCCTGGGAGCATGTCTATCTCCCCTTGTGGAGTCTGCTCCCTACTGGGATCTCTGGCACACCAGCTGGAGGAACTCTAGGCCACAGTCCAGAGACCGCATGCCATCAGGGACTGTGAGCAGGAGATTGACTCCTACTGCCAGGCCCTGCTACCCTGGGAGGCGGAGGGTAGACCATGGTCTCCCTCCAGGACAAGGGAGGACCCGGGGGCCTCCCCTTCTGTCCAGCCATGGGGTTGGACCAAGGTGGTCAAGGACCCCAGGGCCTGCCACACCAAGACCCCTACCCCGCTGGAGCTTTGCAATGGGTACGAGTCTCTTGCAGCCCCAGCAGAGCCTGCTGAGTTGCCAGCTCCTGCAGGCAACACAGAGGACACTGTAGCTACCGTCCCCATTCTCCCCAGGACCAAAAGCAAAGTGTTTGTCATGGGAGACTCCATCCTGAGGGGGACTAAGTGGGTAATCTGCCGCCCCAACCTCTTAGCCCAGGAAGTTTGCTGCTTCCTGGGGGCCTGCATCCAAGACATTGTGGAGAAGATCCCTAAGCTCCTCTAGCCCACAGACCACTATCCCATGCTCCTCATCCATGCAGGCACCAATGACATGGCTCGGAGTGCTGCTGTCCAGGTCATGAGGTGCTACAGGGATTTGGGTGTGGGGCTAAAGGGTCTGAAGGCACAGGTGGTGTTTTCTTCGATCCTCCCAGTCTCAGGTTATGGGCTGAGGAGGAAGAGGAGGATCTAGGTAGTCAACCAAAGACTGCAGCACTGGTGTCATCGGGAAGGCTTTGTCTTCCAAGAACCACAGTCCTCTCTTTGGAGAGACTGCTAGACTGGCTGACCTGCTCCACTGGGCTTTAAACTAAGCCCACCGGGGGATGGGGGGACTACTTCCACTGCTGGCCCACTGAGTGGCCCTTGCAAAGCCATCAGGCCAAGGCACATAAAGGACCCCACCCGAGCCCAAGCACTGGAACAAAATGTAGGCAAGGCAAGGGCCCCTAAGGGGACACTTGCATGTCTATACACAAATGCCAGGAGCCTGGGGAATAAACAGGAGGAACTTGTTCTCCTGCTAAATGCAAATAACTATGATGTCATTGAGATAATGGAGACCTGGTGGAACTCCACCCATGACTGGACCATGGGTATAGATGGCTATACTTTGTACAGGAGGGATCAAGTGGATAAAAGGGCCAGGGGTGTAGCTCTCTATGTCAAAGAAAGCTACGCGTCCCTGCAAGCTGACATGGGCACCCACAGTGGATGACTTGAGACCCTCTGGGTTAAAATCCATGGGGAACATGGCACAGGGGATATTATGGTGGGGATCTACTACAGACCCCCTACCCAGAGTCAAGACCTTAACTAGGAGTTCACCAGGGAATTGGCTGAGGTTGCACGGTCCCAGTGTATGGTTGTCATGGGAGACTTTAACTACACAGACATTTTGTGGGAGGAGCATTCCGTCAAATCCAAGCGGTGGCAAAGTTTCTCTCATGTGGATGACCTCTATTTGATGCACGAAGTATATGGGCTGACAAGAGGTAAAGCACTGCTCAACCTCATACTGGCAACTGGGGATGACCTAATCAGCAACCTAACAATCGAAGGGAAGCTGGGTGACAGTGATCACGAACTGATCACCTTCACCATCTGCTGCAAAGCTGGCAAATCAGTCAGTAATACAGAAGTCCTCAACTTCAGGAAAGCTGACTTTGACAAGCTAAGGAGACTTGTCAGAGACACCCTAAAAGGCCACAAACCAATGGAGAGGGGAGTTCAGGACAAGTGGTTGCTCCTCAAGGGAGCAGTCCTGGATGCGCAAGCAAAGTCCATTGCATCTTGGAGGAAAGGCAGCAGAAGGGCACAGCATCCCCCTTGGCTCTCCAGGGAACTGGCAGACCTCCTGCGTCTTAAAAGGAAGACCTACAAAGGATGGAGGACTGGAACCGCCACCAAGGAGGAATACGCTGCTTTAATCTCTACTTCCAGAGAGAAAATCAGGAAAGCCAAGGCTGTGATGGAACTCCAGCTAGCTACAAATATCAAGGAAAATAAAATATCCTTTTTTAGATATGTGGGAAGCCAGAGGAAAAGCATTGGATCCCTGCTAAACCAGATGGGGCAACTGACACCCAGGAAAAAGCGAACTTGCTAAATGAGTACTTTGCATCATTTTTTCACCAGTTCCATGGGATGGCCCTGCCCACTATGGGTCAGGGTGGACTGGGTGAGGGAGATTCCTTGCCCTCCATCAAAGCTGACCTCATGAAGGAACACCTTGACAGGCTGGATACCTTCAAGTCAGCTGGCCCTTATGGGTTATACCCAAGGGTACTCAGGGAGCTGATTAGCATCATAGCTCAGCCCCTGGCATGGATTTTTCAGAGCTCTTGGTGCTCTGGTGATGTGCCCGATGATTGGAAGAGGGCCAATGTCATGTCTATCTTCAAGAAAGGGAGAAAAGTAGATCTGGCAAACTACAGGCCCCATCAGCCTGACCACTACCCTGGGGAAGGTCTTGGAAAAGATTATCAAAGAGGCCATCCTTAACAGACTAGCTGAAGGCAATATCATGAGGGATACTCAGCATAGGTTTGTTGCGGGTAGGTCTTGACCAATCTTATTTCCTTTTATGACCAGGTGACTTATCACCTAGACAAGGGGGAAGAGATAGATGTTGTATACCTCAGCTTTAAAAAAGTCTTCGATCTGGTATCCCACAATCACCTCTTGGCTAAACTGTCTAAATGTGGCCTTGATGTCACCACGATCTGCTGGCTGGGGAACTAGCTCCATGGTAGGACCCAGAAATTGGTGGTCGACGGGAGTCAATTGTCTTGGTGCGCTGTGACCAGTGGGGTCCCACGAGGCTCTGTCCCAGGACCTATACTGTTTAACATCTTCATCAGTGATGTGGACATTGGTGTCAGAAGTGGACTGGCCAAGTTCTCTGATGACACCAAACTCTGGGGTAAAACATGCACACCTGAGGATAGGAGGGTGATCCAGGTAGATCTGGACAGACTTATGAAATGGGCGGATGAGAACCTGATGGTGTTCAACACCGAAAAATGCAAAGTTCTGCACCTTGGGAGGAAAAACCTGCAGCGTGCTTATAGGCTCAGTAGTGCTACGCTGGTTAGCACTACAGATGAAAGGGACTTGGGGGTCATGGTTGACCACAAGATGAACATGAGCCTTCGGTGTGATGCTGCAGCTAGTAAAGTGAGCAAAACACTGGCTTGCATCTATAGATGCTTCTCAAGAAGATCCCAGCACGTCATTCTCCCACTGTACTCAGCCTTGGTGAGGCTGCAGCTGGAGTACTGCGTCCAGTTTTTGGCTCCACAATTCAAAAGGGATCTGGAGAAGCTTGAGAGGGTGCAGAGAAGAGCCACGTGCATGATAGGAGGTCAGGAAAACAGACCTTGTGGTGAGAGGCTGAGAGCAATGGGGATATTCAGCCTGGAAAAGCGCAGGTTCAGGGGTGATCTGGTGACCACCTATAAGTTTATCAGGGTTGCTCATCGGAATCTGGGGGAATGTCTGTTCACCAGAGCCCCCCAAGGGATGACAAGATCAAATGATCACGAACTCCACTGTGACCGATTCAGGCTGGACATAAGAAAGAAATTCTTCACTGTCTGAGCCCCCAAGATTTGGAATAGACTGCTGCTGGAGGCAGTTCAAGCACCCACTTTGAATGCCTTCCAAACACATTTGGACCCTTATCTTGCTGGGATCCTATGATCCCTGCTGACTTCCTGCACCTGGGGCAGGGGGCTGGACTCAATGATGTGGTTTTCCCCTTAGCATATGTCATAAGGGAGATTTCAACACTGCTTAAGGAAAAATACCTATTCACTGTTCTGATCCATAGCCTTGTGCTGGCATCTAGGTCAAAGCATTGGATATCAACAGGTTAGGAACAGTCAGTAGTTAGTCAAGTCATAGAAATCTCCCCTAAAACATAGTGGGCTTCACTATAGCAACCCACAAATAGGAAACTTACCAATGTCTGACAGTCTGACTCCTGGTCTTGGTCCTGAAGCAGTGGCTGGCGATGGGCAGTGTGGAAATAGTGCAGTGGTGGCAAGGGGTGGGGATGGAACCATGATCACAGTGGGTGGATGAACTATAACCACTGTGGTGGTGGGAGCATTACTACACTGAATGGGTATGGGTACAGGAGTGGGTAAGGATGTACAAGACAGTGGAACAAGAATTCAGTTGGGGAGATGGCAGTGGAGAACACGGGCATTGTGGAAGTCATGAATACTGGTCGAACCGGCATTCCTACCTCTTCAGGTATCCATGGCTGTGTTGGGTGGGTGGGTGGTAAGGTAGCTATATGCAATTTTTAGGGCCAATGCGTGTCTGTTTCTCTACTGTTTGAACAGAAAATCCTACCCTGTCTTTCTCAAGGGACAATGCCCGGTGAGGAGAGACTATTCATTTAAGTCCTTTGAGGTGATAAGTTCTTTGAGCAGAACTCACAACACAACAGGTCCAGGGAATGCTTCTTGAGAAGACACAAAGATGGCTGTCACCCACATTAACCCCCCCCAGAGGCAGAGTTCTGGGTTTGGGGGGATCATTAGAAAACTCATACTTTCTGTGCCCCTTGCATGGTCTAGCAAGTGAATTTGCCCATGACTTTTGGGCCATAGAAGGGTGCCTGACACCTCCCCTAGCCAGCAAACCCTTTTTTTGAAAGCAGCTCACTCATCACTGAAAAGTCATGTGCATGCATTGACTAGGAATTGCTACTGTGCCGGGAAAGCTGTGCTCTGTGGTATAGCTATAAGTGTTAATTTTTCCCTACAGTCAATATTCCTTCTCAGGGCCCTCATGACACTTCCTGACTTTACCCATTCCTCACAATTTCTCAAAGTCCTTTATGTTGATAATCACCCAGACAGGTCTTAGCAGCGTGTTCCCCTAAGCCCCTAGGCTTGGCTTAGCACTGCTCATTCTTTCCTGGGGTCTGACTTAATGGGTCCCTGGGTTCTCCACCAAGCCACAGGTGACAGCAGGTGAAGCCATCCCTAGTGGTTCCCTGTGACACTGACACACATCCTCCCACCCCTTTCCCTTAGGTCTCCCTAGGATGCACCATGGGTTTTGAATGCTGGTCAGTCCAGGCTGCAAGATGTGCTTCACCCAGCAGTGTACAATGTCTATCGGTGTCCACTGAATTACACTTGTCATTGTCATGGAACCAAACAGGGGACTAATGTCTAGGGAAAAATCTAAAAGTCTTAAAACCATTCTGCTTCTGCAGCTATGGGTCTTGCCATGCACCATTCCTTCATTTAAGCTGTGGTTCTTGACAAGCACTCACCTCTGACACAGAAGTACCCCAAGGCCATGCTGCATCAACCCCCCTGTCCAGATGTTAACCATGGACAGGGAATACAGACTGCTTTTGTTCACTTCTGCAACATAGCACAGGTAAGAAGGTGCATAAAGGGGCCTCGCAGTAGTTCCCAGTCTCAGACCTAATGATGCAAAGCACTTTGAGCAGGTGGTCAGCAAGTATAGTAAGCTTAAATGGGTATTATGGGATTTGGTGAAGCACAGGAACATCCACCCTTCTTCTCAGTGAATTAGTGTGTCCATCAACACAACCTGGCCAGTAAAAGCACAGCCCCCTGCCTTACATAACAGCAGATGAGGCAATGCTCCCCAGCCCTGCAGCCCCTCTGTCTCTCTGCAGGGTGACCAATCCAGAGCTAATGAGCAGCCACTCAATAGCCCAGGGGTGCGTGTGTGGAAGGGGAGCTACTGCCAGAGAACTGGGGTGAGGGACTTGCTGCCCACCCTTCCTCACTGCATGTGCCCACCCCAGATAGGTGTGAGCATGCCTGGAGTCACTCCCAGCACCTATGTGCCCCAAGCATCTCCCTCTGTGCTCTCCTCCTGTTTATCATGATGGCGCCCCTGGCACTCCTGTGATTATGGATGGAAACCCTGAGCTATGATGGCACAGGTGGCAAGTCTGGGCTTCCCCAGAATCTCAGGTACATGTACCTGCCCCTCAAGACCAAGGACAGGATAGCTTCAGGCATTGACACCTTCCTGGATCTTTGATGGGGATATTGAAGGCCAAGCCATTTAGCTAGGCTGTGCTCAATAAACTGTTTTAACTATTTCCCTTCTGCCTGCCTCTGTGCATTGTGAGTACTAATAGGGGACATGGAGCTTGAGGGATGATTAGGCGAGTATACACATTCTGTTTTTTTCAAATTAGCCAGTGCAGCACACTATTTAAAATGTTTTTTGAACTTTATTTCAGTGACAGTTATATGAACCATACTAAAAGAGTTACTAACAGCTGTTAGACCCTAACTCCATGTGGAGCCCAACGACTAGGGAGACAACAATCCAGTTGCTTGGGAGTCAGTTGCTCAGGGAGCAAACACTAGCACCCATTGCTAGCCAACAGCTTTATTCAGAATGGAGACAGCTTCAGACAAATTCGCAAAGAAACCAGGGAGCAGCAGTAAACATTAGTTCTTTCCACATTTATACACTTTGGTTCATATTCATTAACATTTACTCCACCTTTGTCCCTCCTTTGTTTCACCCATATTCCCTCTTGTCTCAAGCTCTGCCTCTGTTTACCGCTTACTTCATTAGCATGGAATTACCTATGCATTTAATTCATTTACATGTCTTTTTGCTATAAGCACATATGTAAGGCCATGAACCCGGCTTCTTTCGGTCAATTGCCGTTTCTGACTCCTTCTTTACCTCCAAGGTCTTGCTTCTGCTTTTTTCCTGATGATAGCTGGTGGGCTGTATCCTGTTCCCCTTACACAATGAACCATATGTCCTATATACTACCATATTATTAGGAAAATGCCTGCCTAAGCGTCTTGCAATGTTATTTTTAATATATCATTCTGCCTTGTGTTCAGCAGCTTTGCTGAGCCATAGCTTAGAGCCTTGTATTCAGCTGCAAATCCAGTGCTCCCCAAGATCCAAATACAGTCACCCTAACAACAGGTAGAAAGAAATACCCATTAATTGGCTGTGCCCATTTCCCACCATGAGCTGTTACAGTGTCTTGCAATGGATGAAACATCAAAGATGTAACGGTACTCAGAAATCGTAACTGAAGGTCAGAACAGATGAGGCAGCCATACCTTAATGGCAATGATCACCAGGTCTGCGCACATGAAAGCAGCTCTGACTGATGAGAATGCATTGTTAGGTTGGCTTGCATAGATCATCAGTGGCTTGAGACGTTCAGAATGAGCAGGGCCACCTTCTTCCACCTAATTAATATGCTGTCAATGTACTTTGAACATCAAGCAACTGTCATATGGAAGTCCATTGCCCCAGAAAACCATATTGCTATAGGTGTCATGAAACTGGCCTGAAGTATATCAGAAACCAGTTCAGCATGGCTCCCTGCACACTAGGGGCGGCGATGAGGTGGCAGCGAACACGTTAATTTGCCTCAGTAACGCCAGGGAGGTTGTGGAAGGATTCAAGGTGATGGGCTTCCCTAACTGCATGGGAGCATTAGACATCACACACATTTCTATCCTGTCACCAAGAAGGAGGGTTGGACATGCAAGCAAACAGCGGTAGGGGAACCATGGTGAGAAATTGCCTGGCAGCACACATAATAGCTACTCAAACAGGAGAATGCACTTTCTAAACCATCTTAAGCTTGCTCTTGAGGCTTAGTGTGGCTGTGTACCTGCATTGTTTTGGAATTTCATTTAACTTTTACATTCAATAAAATGTTTCTCATAACTGGTTTCAGTACCTTTGAAAATGGGCTTTGGGGCTGTGTCACAGTAGGGGTGGATGTGAGGTGCCAGGTGGGGGGAGGAAGGAGGGAAAGAATGAAGACATTTTTCTTCTGTGGAGACTATGGAAGGTGGCTGTCTTGCTGGGCATGGTGTGGCTGGAGGTGATTGGGTTGTCTTCCAATGGTTCTTTCAACAAGAAACCAAAATGAAAAGGGGAAGGTTGAAGTGTGATTGGGTGATGTAGGTGTGGGACCTTGTGCTCTGTGTTATTGCTGACATGGGCACTGGGGAAAGGAACACCTGGACATGAGGGATGAGTGCTTGGACAGGTGCCTCAAGCAAAATGAAAGTTTAGCAACAGCCCGTGGTGGGGAAGTGCCCAAAGATCACGGCAGGAGCAGCAGCAGAGGGTGGGAGTTAGGGACACAGAGGAGGGTAAAATTGCAGGGAGTGAGATAGATATGCCCAGACACTGGATTAAAATTACTGTAGCATCTGTCTAGCCAGCCCAAGTCTCAAACTAGGCTTTCTTACTGAAAAGATCTCTCCTAAGAACCACAAAAATGTAGATGCTGCATACTGCCTGAGTACAGGTCAACCAGATGTGGGTCAAAAGCAGATATGGTGTAGGTGAGGCGGCAGAAGTCTGCGGAACCAGAATTCAGGGCACAATACAGAAAGTTGCCTGATCAGTACCACAACAGTATGGACAGTGAGGGCATGCCCAGGCTCTGCTCCTCACTATGCAGACTGTAAATCAACCTATTATTGAAGGAATTGCAGGTCTAGCAAAAAAAGTTTCTGGACAGCCAGTCCAGACCATGGTTTAAAGGATAGGAAAAGGGTTAATCCTGTGATTGCCAGTCAGCAAGCCTGCCAGGTAATCAAAACACAGGCTCAGAGTAACATGACCTGCAGGAGACCAGAATTTACATGTAAATAGCATGACTATTATAATGCTAATAGGACTATGTCAGAGCCTGATGTAACATGGGCCCACCTTAGCAGACCAAGCTGTGTCTCTGTTCTATGCTGGAAAATAATATGGCTTCATCCATGCCAAACAGACTCAGCAAAAAGATCAAGCTGCTCTTGGAGGCCCTGGAAAGGTCAAAGTGGACAACTCAGATATTCAAGGAGAAAAGTCTCATGCTGCTTAACCCATCGTATGGTCTGATAAACCTCTTAATGGAATACTGTCTCAGAACCATGATGACGGAAGTCCTTGACTTGTTGGATGCATTCGAAGAAGATGAAATATTGCTTCTGGAGACTAAATTTAGAGGAAAATGATGGACGGCTATGGGAAGACGAAAGCATTTCTGACTTATGAAAAAGACTTGGCCGAGCACCAGCAGGCTTCTGGTTGGTGAAGACAGAGTGTGCTCTATGACAAAGGAAAATCTTCTCAAGTTTCTCACCCCACAACACCCTTCACTATTGCAGAGTGGCTCAGAAGCACTTACTCTGTGTACTCCTTTGGACTAGGTCAAGAATGGCTTTTCCTCTTATAGGTACCAGGACTAACTGCTCCAGGAAGCAATCTTTCATAACTTTAAGAAATTTAGTCTGTGCATTCTGACCAGATGTTAGGTTGACCCAGTCTATTTGTGGATAGTTGAAGTCACCCATTATTACTGTGTTTTCTGCTGTTGCAGTCTGCCTCATCTCCCTTAGCATTTTTAGCTCACTGCTGTTATCCTGGTCTGGAGTCAACAGCATATCCCCAGGCATCCCTTTTTTCCTATTGAAACCCAGAATCTCTATCCACAGAAATTCTATGGTACCTCTTATCAGTTGAAAAATCTATCCTATTTGATTTGATGGAACCTTGATGTGCAGCACCACTCCCACACCAGCACAACCTATTCAATCATTCCTGTGTAATTTGTCTCCTGGTATTACAGCATACTATTAATTTTCCTCATTCCATCCTGTTTCAGAGATACCTGTTAAATCAAAATCATTATTTACTGCTAAGCATTCAAGTTCCCCCACTTTTGATTTTAGACTTTTAGCATTTGTATAAAAGCATATATACATTTTATTGTTGCCTGGTTGGCTGCTTCTGTGTGAGTTTTTAATCATTAAAAATATTTGCTTGTGCTTGTCTTCTACATGTTTCTTATGGTTTCACCTTTATAGGGTGGTGCCATTCCAAACTGTGTGTTCTGCAGCTGTCAATTCCCCCCCCCCGCCCCATTTTTAGTTTAAAAGCTTTTCTATCACATTTATAATATTATGTGTCAGCAGTTTGGTACCATTTTGGCCCAGGTGGAGACCTTCTCTCCTGTACAAGACTCCTCCTGTTCCAAAAGGTCCCCCAGTTCCTAATAAATCTAAACCCTTCCTTCCTATGCCATTGTCTTAACCATGTATTGTGACTCTAGAGCTTTGGCTGTCTAGCCGGCCCTATATGGCACTGGAATCATTTCAGAGAATGCTACCATGGAGGTCCTGGACATCACTCTTCTAGCTAACAGCCAAAATTTAGCTTTCAGGACCTCTTTGCTACTCTTATTTACATTGTTGGTACCCACATGGACTATGACCACCAGTTCCTCCCCAGCTGTCCCTAGCAGCACTAGCTACAACATCTCATGAGGTCCACTACCTTTGTACCTAGAAGGCAAGTCACCATGTGGTCCTCCTGCATGGGACAAACCCAGCTATTTATGTGCCTAATAACTGAATTGCCCACGATCACCACATGCCTCTTTCTATGCTGTCGGTTTCTCTGTCTTGATGTCCTCCATTCCTGAGGCTCGCATCCTCCTCAGCAGCATGGGAGCTGCTACAATGCAGGTAGGAATGAATAGGAGATAGGAAGAACAGTAAGTAGGGCAGGGGTCGATTCAGGCAGGTGCAGGTTTGTGCCACCCAAACTTTAAAACCAATTTTCTGGAAGGGACAGCAGCATTTCTATTCAGGTACTACTGAGAGAGTCAATTGATTTTATGGCTCATTATAATCCCCTGTTAATTATTCTTGTTAATCTCTCTCCAGTCCACAGATATTAATGACCTTGTATCCTTTTTAATGGCCTTGATGTTTCACTATTCAAATGATCCATTCTTCTGCAGTTTTGCTGTCTGTTAGCCAGTCTTGTCTCTCTCTCATTGCACAGACCTGCAGACTGTTTTTAGCTTTAGCTAAAACCTTAATTCAGGTCTGGTAATATTAACTCAGGTGTAGAAATAGCTGATGTTGAAGTATTGGAGGCACTCTCAAGATGTTAAAGAAAGCTAGATTTTTTAAAAATGAAACTGAACACATCTAACTATGAGTGCAGGACTAATGATACAGTATATTTCGACTATTTTTGCCTACTTTGGTTTTTTTTTGGTTTAATTTATTTATAATGTAGCAAATTAGTCCATATTCCAGTAGTTATATTTGTTTTTTCTGTGATCTTAAACTGAATAATATAGTGCTAGCTCCTTACCATATTGGTAAAGCCTCTAGATCCTCTTTAACTGGAAAAAAATGTATTGTTATATGTGATGATATGCCACACCATCTGCTCCCTCCTTTTCAAAATCCTGGATCTGCCAATGAGTGGAGGGCTGGATCTTGACAACATTTATTTTATGAATAGCACAACCTCTTTCTCTACAAAGTCCATGGAAAGGGAGCAAGCCATTTTCACCTTGTAACAAAACCCTACCTCAGGCTCAGGATGAGAATGGTAAATGTGTACCCTGTTTTTTAGAAGGTTAGATGTGATTTGATCTCATGGGTCAGATCCTGTCCTGAACATGTTAACAACACTCCCCAAACAAGATCTTAGTTTTCTCAAGCTTATAGTAAAAGTAGGAGACACCTTTGTCCTTAGAAGCTTGCAGGCTTAAGGCGGCAGGCAAAAGGCACTTTTAATTAGGGTGACCATACATCCCAGATTAGCCAAGACAGTCCTGGGTTTTGGAGGCTGTCTCAGTGTCCTGGTCATTGGAGAAAATTGAAGAAAAATCCTAGATTGGAGGGAACCCACCTGCATGTGAGGCTTCTGAGTCAGGAGCTGGGCACATGCAGGTGAGTTCATGCCAATCTCAGATTTTACTTCAGTTTTCTCCAGGAAGCCCAACTGGTTGGCTGCTCCCTAGTCCAGATTCCACTGGGCTGTGATTGGAGTTGCTTGTCCAATAGAGTTGTAGCAAAACCCCCAGTTTAAAAAAATAAATAAATAAAAATACATATATATGATAGATATGCATTCCCTTGCCTTCTCCACTTATTTTGGCTTTTCTTTCTCTCCTTCTCTATTCCTTATAGACAAGCATAAGGGAGCTCAGACTTAGGATGAGCTTTAACTTTTTTATTTTGGTAGCAACTTTTGGTTTTGGATATCCACTGTTTATATTGTATTATTATTAGGTTTGTATCGATTCTTACTATTGTATATTGTATTGTTATCATTTTTTGTATTGATTTTTATTGTTTCATATGGATAGTGTATGGTTTAGGCCTGGGTTTGTAAGTGAACCAAGGTAATGTCAAGTTTCCATTTTGTATGTCAAGTCTCTATCTTGTGTCCTCTGCCCGGGCATCCCTGGTATTGCAACTATATGAGTCACATACCCCTCCCATGTAAATTGGTTCCAGGACGAATGAGAGTGATTGAAATACAATGGTAGCAGGCCTCTACTGAATGGCCTGTAATGACTGGGCCATGACCTTGCATTGCGTCATCCAGGAACCATGGACCTTACCCAGGAACAGAGACAAGAACCCAGTATTTGAAAGACATAAGACCCTGCAGAACCAGCAATTCTACCATTGTACCCTACCATTACAGACACACGAAACTGCACATCCCTGCATGGAGCACGCATGCTCAGTATGCCAGGGGCTGACCTTTGCCTGGGCATGCCTCCTGTCACTAGGATCACACAAGGTCTGCCCCTATAAAAAGGGGCAGTGAAGACAGACCCCGTGAGATGCCCTCTCCATCTGGACCAGCACCATGCCACACCACCTATCCACCCAGAGGCCCTGCTGGTGACCTCCTTCTAGACAACATCTACTGAACAAGGACCCCTTTCCAGCCTGGATAGGTAGATCTCACCCCCCACTCCCTCTTCAACCAAGGACTTGCACTTTGCTTCTCTTCCCTACCTGAATTCCACCCCTTCCACTGAGTCTTTTTCTCCTGCTGCCATTGTGAGTGCTTGTGTGTGTGTGTGTGTGTGTGTGTGTGTGTGTGAACCAATAACTTCATGGGGCTGTGTAGTGTGTTGTCTGTGTAATAAAACTGTTATTTGGACCCCTACGTTGGATTTTGCTTACTATGGTTTGGCCCTGCTCCAATCTCTGCTCCTCACCCCTCTAACTTCTGTCTCATTTCTCCCTCTCCTACTTCTGGCTCACTGGCACCTCCAACACCTGTCATGAGCTCCTCTCTGCTTCCAAACCCCCTGTTTCTTTGCCACTGTCTTACCCCCACTGCCTTTTCCTCTTAGCAACCAGGTTTCTGCCTCAGTTTCCAGTCCCAGTCTACCTTAAGTAAACCCAAGCATCAGTTCCCCAGCCAGTTTCTCTGTAGTTTACCGGTTCTAATATCAGTTCTGGCAACTTTTCCTCCCTATACTTTAACTCTCTCTCACCTTAACCTTCCCCCAAGTATCTGAGGTACCTCAAGCACATGCACCATCCAAGTTAGGAACTTACCTGTGTGTGTGTAGGTGGATTGTATGTTTGTGAACTGGTGTGTATGTGTATGTATGTGTGTGTGTGTGTATATATATATATATATATATATATATATAAGGCATTGTGTACATCATATATAAATTAGAGATCTGTGTCTAACTTCTGAGGTGCATAGTGTATGTGCTTGAACTGGTGATAAGTATGCATGAACCTAGGCTGGTTGTGATGTGTATGTGCCTGAGCTGGTAGTGTGTGCACCCAATTGATTTATGTGTTTGTATATGTGCAATTGTGTCACACCCTCCTGTCTAACAGTATGATATTGAGATCCTGAGAGTTGGCCTGACCCCAGAGGGCAAAGAGTCAGGGTCAGGGTGTTGCCCTGTGAGTTCAGGCCAACTCTCAGGATCTCTCCCTCCCTAGCAGGTTCATCAAAATGTTTTTCTTCAACTATCATTCACGGTTTGTTAATATTGTTTGTTATTTTTATTAAAATATGCTTAGTGCTTATGCTCATACGTTGCTGCTTAAATTATGCCGCTAAACAAATGCAAAATAGCTTGTCAACCTCTATGCAAAGAAACAAAGTGTATAACATGTATGTTAAAATAGCTAGCAGTAAAAAAGAAAAAAAGTTAGAAGTCAAAAAATTAATAGCTATATATATCTAGTATGTTGGGCCTAAGAGGCCCAAAAGAAAAGAATGTTGAAATAAATTTATCCAGGCCTCCAACTTAACTAAAGAAAAGAGATGAAGAAAAAAAAAATGAAAAAGATGCTGATGCTGTATGTTTAAGAATATTCTAAGTTAAGAAAAACTCTTCTGTTTTATGGCTATTTTGCTTCAAAAGAGCAGCTATAACAGGGCGTATCCCATCTTCGGCTTCTGGGTGTAAAGGGTATTGAACAACTTTAGGTAAAGGTTTAGCTGGGTTTAATTTAATTTTTATGGGCTGGATGGTATGGCTTTGCCCTACTTCATAGTGTGCTGAGACTAGAGAGATGGAGGGACAGCCTGTATGATTTTTTCTTGTAACACAGAAAGATTAGAAAACTCAGGCGCAGTGGGAGAGTTATCTAAAATAGTGAGCACAGCCAGCTCATTATCACTGGGAACATTTAGATAAACTTCATTAGGAGAACAATAAATAGTACAGCTAAGTTTACAAAGCAAATTTCTTCTCAATAAATTAATAGGAGAACAAGGACTCAGGAGAAAAGCATGTTGATCTGAAATAGGACTTAGAGAAATATGTAGGGTTTGGGACACAGGATGAGGAACTATTTGATTTGAAATTTCTACAGCATTTATAACATCAGAGGATAGGGGAGTTGTAGAAAATTCTTCAGCTCGGAGAGTAGAATGGCTGCACCTGTGTCTACTAAACATTTTGTAGATATGCCATTTATTACGTAGGAAACGAAGAGGTCTTCTTGATTAAGCAGCAGAAGTGGGGCTGTGATGACGTTACTATTTTTTAGGCTGTCCTAACAGGAGGCTCTTTGATTTGGGACAGAGAATTGAGTGGGAGGAGGTGGTGGCAGGTCAACTGTCATCTTTGGCTGGCCAGACCGATGAGGACAGTGGGCCTTCCAGTGTCCTGGTTGACTGCAATAGTGACAACTGTCACTAATTTGGGACTGAAACTCTTCTTGTCCCATCCCACAACTATGTCACCTGCCTCTAAATTGTCCCCGAAGGAACTCTCTGCCTCTGCCCCTACTAAAAGTCTGCAATTGTAATGACATTAACTTAGTTTCTGTGATTTTTTTCTTTTCTTGTACAATGATTAGCAATGGTGATTAGTTCTTCCAGCATCTTAGTTTGCCAGCCTACAGCAATTGTGTGCAGTTGTTCCTGGCCTTTAGGAAGGAGTCCTTGAACGAAAGAAGCAGCAAGTGCTTTTGGGGCAGTTTCAGCTGCCTTCTTAATACCTGAATGTTTTTCAATACTAGTTTTAAGCGGTCCATGTAATCCGATGGGGATTCTCTTCTATTTTGCTTGCAATTATTTATTTTTGCCCAGTCAGTTTTCTTAGGGCAAATCTTAAGTATGGCCTCAAGAAGACATTCATGGGCACTCACTAAGTAACCATTTCCTCTGGGATCTTGAGCAGGCCATTTAGCCTGCGTGATGAGCCAATCACGAACTTTAGAGGGCAGAATACTTCTCATTAATTGGTTTACATCTGCCCAGGTTGGCTCACAACAATTGATTACAGTTTTTAATTCATCTTTAAACTTCAGGGGTTCTTCCTGGATGTTGGGGAATTGCTTAACAAGGTTTAGGAGATCTCCTGGAGTCCAGGGGGCATGAACTGTGACTGTAGATTCCCCATTTGGACCCTGTCCTGGGAGTTGATGTAAGGGCATTTGGAGAGCCTTTTTGAGTTTCGGAGACAGGAGTGGACCATATTGGGTGCTGGACCTTAAATAAGAAGAGGTCAGGCTTCAGGAGGCAGACACCAGGGTTCCGGTGGGCATGCTGGGGGTGGGGGGGTGGGGAGGAGATGATTGTTGGGTGATAGGTTCCTGGGGTGAGCTTTTCCCACTGGAAGAGTCTATTTGGTCATTCTGGATTTCTTTGTATTTAAATTGTGCCTGGGACTGGTATGGGGTTGGTACATTAATTAAATCAATTATGTCTTCTTCAGATTCATTTTCAGTCAATTGTTGGTAAAGCAGTGTTGGTGCTGATGGTGCTGTTTCTATTGATGGGGGATCCCCTGCTGGGTACCTTGGCTTTCAATTCCTTTACCTGAGATTTCAGCTTGTCTTGGGAGTCCTTAAGGCTCCAAACTTGAGATTCTTGATGTTGTTTGGAAGCTTCCTTATACTAATCAAAAAATGAATCCCATTGAGTCTTGGCGCTTTACTGCCTTTTGACTCAAGGGCTCCGCAGAGATGAACGATTTTACTTAAATCAAATGTTCCCTCCAGGGGAAACTGCAAATAGAGTAATCTTTGGTATACCTATTCCATTTGTTTAAAAGCTTACAACTCTTATGGCCATAGTGTGTGTACATGTACAATGCTGGAGTCCCTTTTGACGGAGCCGGTACATCTTTAGATCTTTTGCTCCCCATTTCTTTAACTCAATTCACACAGATCTTTCACACAGGAATGGCTTATTGAGGGTGTCCGGTCAGGTTGTGGGATTTGCTAGTGGCACAGAAATGCTGTGGCTAATGTCTAAAGACAAGACTCCACTGCAATAAAGGCACACAATGCAGTTACTCACGGTTAGACATGGCTCATTTATGAGGGTGGGGAAAAGGTAAACCTGTCCACTGGGTCACATAGTTCCAGCTGGGCCCCCTTGCATTCCAAACTGCCTTCTGGACAGTTTGGGGGCGGCTGAACCCAACCTTAGTTTCAGACCTGGTCAGTGGCTCATATTTCTTAATTCATATTTTCAATTCACACAAGCGAATTTCTGCATTGAGGCATGAGGTTCAAGAGCATTTCTCTAGTCCAAACCTTGGTCAACGCTTATCGTGGAAAACACTCACACTCTAAGAGTTTCCACTTTGCACTCTTGCTTTCAAAGAGCACGCAGAACAAGTCCGGTGTCCTCAGGGCAGCTGCACAAGGTTTTCACTCCTAGTTCCAAAAAGGAACTTAATTCACATGGGAAAACACATTTACTGACAGCAGCAACACAGTCTTAAACTTTTTTCTACTCACAGTTCCTGCTTACAGAGTGGGTATGAAAATTCTGACAGCAAAAGGTTCAATAGAGTAATCCTCAAGCAGTGAACAGGAAGACACAGAGACAGCCACTCACTGAAAAGCCCCAGTAGAGATTTCAAAAGGTCTCTTACCTTGGTTTGGCGCCAAGGCTTCAGTGAAGAGATGCCTGAGTCTCAACTTATCACTCCAGGTGTCTCTATCAGAGTCATGGCACCATAACTGTGGAAGAAATCAAACTTTGTGTTGTGTTTGGTATTAGAATTCACAGACCCGGTCTGAGTTTAATGGTGCTCATAGAAGTGATTGCAAGGAGGGTTCTAAACAGAACTCCTCCTCTCTACAAGTTAACATACCTTTTTATACCTCAAACTGTGAAAACAGACACATGATTAAAACAAAGCAACCTTGAGTGTCAAGGAAAAGGTAGATTATTCGGTTGTTACACATAACAGTTGCTTGCTCAGCAACACATTTTGTTTTGAGAACTGTTATGACCATGTTGATTTTAGGAAAGAAAGAAACATTTGTTCCCAAAGAACTGTAAAAGACATAATAAAGCAGAAGGTTTTTCTTATCTTAGAATATTCTTAAACATACAGCATCAGCATCTTTTTCAATTTTTTTTTCTTCACTCTCTTTTCCTTAGTGAAGTTAGAGGCCTGGATAAATTTATTTCAAATTTATTTCCTTATCCGCTCCCTGCAGGTATGGACAAGTGCTGAGTACTCCTTCTTGGTGGTACTTTCAACCTTTGATCCTTTATAAGTCTCTCTTTTGAGGTGTCGGAGGTCCTCCAGTTCCCTGGTGATCCAAGGGGGTTGCTGTGCCCTTTTGCTACCCTTCCTCTGAGATGGGATGGCCATCCCTCGTGCTGTCAGGATTGCTCCCTTGAGGAGCAACCACTCCTTTTGGACTCCTCCGCTTGTCAAGTCATGGCCCTTAGGGTACTGACAACAAGCCTCCTGAGCTTCTTAAAGTCAGCTTTCTTGAAATCAAGTATTGCTGACTGACTTGCCAGCTTTGCAATGGATAGTAAAGGTGATCAGCTCATGGTCACTGTCATCCAGCTTTCCACTGATTCTTTAGGTCACTGACTAGATCATCCCCTCTGGCCAGTACTAGGTCCAGCAATGCTTTGCCTCTCATCAGCCCATAGGCTTCTTGGGTCAGGTAGAGCTCATCCATGCATGAGGAAGCTTTGCGACTGATTGGATTTGGTGAAGTGCTCTTCCCATGAGATGTCCAGGTAGTTAAAGTCTCCCTTGACATCCTTGCACTGAGACCATGCTGCCTCAGCCAGTTCCCTGGCAACTTCCTGGTTCAGCTCTTGTTTCTGGTTAGGAGATCTGTAGTAGACTACTACCATGATGTCCCCTGTGCCACGTTACCCACATATTTTAACCCAGAGAGACTCCAGTCATCCTTCCTGGGTGCCAATGTCAATTTGCATGGATGTGTAGCAGTCCTTGACATAGAGAGTTACACCCCTACCCCTTTTATCTGCATGATCATGCCTGTACAGGGTATAGGCATCTATACTTGTGATCCAGTCATAGGTGGAGTCTGACCAGGTCTTCGTTATCCCCGTGATGTCATAGTCATTCTTGTTTAGCAGGAGGACCAATTTCTCCTGTTTATTTCCCAAGCTCCTGGCATTGGTGTACCAGCAGGCAAATGTCCCATTGAGGGCCCTTGCCTTCCCCACCGATCATTCTGAGGCTAGGGTAGGGGTGAGTTCCCTTGAGCCTGCTGGATTTACAAGTGTTCCCCAGTGGGCTTGCAGTGGCAGAAATCCCCCCAACCCCCGGGGGTGCTCAGCTTAAAGCCTAGTCTAGCAGGTCATCCAGTTTGGTTGAGAGGAGCCTCCTCCCCAGCAGAGTGAGGTGGAGGCTGTCTCTTCCCAGCAGACCACTGCTTCTATCACCAAAGAATGGACTGTGATTGTGAAAGCTGAAGCCTTCATGATGACACCAGTGCTGCAGTCTTTGGTTGACTACCTCAACCCATCACTCTGTCCTCTGCTCATGACGCAGAAGTGGGAGGAGTGAGGAAAAGACCACCTTCCCCCTAATCCCCACTCCCATAGCCCTGTAGTTTCTCATGACCTGGCTGGGATTGCCCCAAGTCATGTCATTTGTGCCCACATGGATGAGGAGCATAAGGTAGTGGTTGGAGGGCCAGAGAATCTTTGGGATCCTATTGGCTATGTCCTTGTATGTGGGCCCCTGGGAAGTAGCAGGCCTCCTGGGCTAGTGGGGCAGGGTGGAAGATTGGCACCTCGCTCCCCCCCGAGAAGGAATCTCCCATGACGAGCACTCTGTGTTTCATCTTAGGGAAAGTAGGGATGGGTGATCCTCCCTTGCTTGCAGGAGCTGGCATCTCCACAGCCATTACTGGGGCTGCAAGATGTTTGTACCTGCTGCAAAGCCTGGGGAGGGGGGACCTTGGTGCAGTGGGCCTTGGGGCCCCTGACCACCTTGGTCCAACCCCCTGGCTGGACAGTATGGAAGTTCCCCAAGTCCTCCCTTGTCCTGGAATGTGACCTTGGTCTACCCTCTGCCTCCAGGGGGTGAAGGGCCTGGCAGTAGGAGTCTATCTCCAGCTCAACATCCCTGATGGCACGCAGTCTTTGGACTGTGACCTGGAGCTCCTCTATCTGATGCCCCAGAGACACCAAAGTGGAGCAAACCCCACAACAGGAGATGGCCATGCTCCCAGTCCTATGAGCCTGGAACTGTGCCAGGAAGCCCCCACAGCCGAGAGCCAGGGACTCTGTCTACATGGAGCCTGGATCCATGGGTTCTGTCTGGGTGGAGGCAGAAATATTTTGGAACAAAATTAATAAGGTGAACCCTATATTCCATAAAACCCTTGTGAGGTTGAGTAGCCATTAGTGGTATGGAATTACAGAAGTCCACATTCTTGCACATAAAAAGAAAATAATGGTATATGCATGTCATGTTTTTGCTCGTAGTGCCTTTGTCTGCGCTAGCCATTGTTCCCTGAATTGTCGGTATACCCCTGACTTTCCCGCCTGCCATGTCTTTGATGTTATTATTATTACTATTACTTCTAGATGTTATTAGCCAGGAGGGTTATTTTCCTTCAGCGTGTTCTTATTAAGACCTTTTAATAGGGCTCACGTGCAAGATATACCGTATTTTCACGCATATAGCCTGCACCCACGTATAACCCGCACCAATGTATAATTTGCGGAAAATTGTATTTTTGTAAAATAGTTTGTGTATTCCCTGCACCCATGTATTCCCTGACCCTCTGGGGGTCTTTAAGAGGAAGCTAGATGAACACCTTGCTGGGGTTGTTTGACCCCAGTACTTTTTCCTGCCATGGCAGGGTGTTAGACTTGATGATCTGCTCAGGTCCCTTCCAACCCTACCAACTATGAAACTATGGAACTTCTTCATGGTAAAGGTGGCCAAAATTTGGAATGGGCTTCCAAGGGCGGTGGTGCTCTCCCCTACCTTGGGGGTCTTTAAGAGAAGGCTGGATAGGCATCTGGCTGGGGTCATCTGACCCCAGCACTCTTTTCTGCTTAGCCAGGGGGGTCACACTCAATGATCTGTTGAGGTCCCTTCTGACCCTTCTGATATGGCTGCAAGTGTGGGCTCTGCTGGGCATGGCTGCCAGAGCTAGAGCGGGAGCTGGAGCCAGGGCTTGCCGCAGACTCTCACCACCCTCCTGCAGCCTCCCCTCGAGACATGGCCGCAAGCGCGGGCTCTGCCAGGGCTTGCTGCAGACTCTCACCGCCCACCATGTCTTGGCAGTGAGCCCTGGCTCTGGCTCCAGCTCTGGCTCTGGCAGCTCTGCCCACCATGTCTCAGTGGCGTGCCCCAGCTCTGTCTCCAGCTCCAGCTCTGGTTCCGGTGGCTATGCCCAGCAGGCTCTGCCGGGGCTTGCTGCAGATTCTCACTGCCTGCCTGCAGCCTGTCCCCGAGACATGGCGAGCCCCGGCTTGCGGCCATGTTTCTGAGGGAGGCTGCAGATGAGTGGTGAGAGTCTGCAGTGAGCCGCAGCAGAGCCCACGCTTGCAGCCATGTCTGGGTGGGAGGCTGCAGGTGGGTGGTGAGAGTCTGTGGCGAGCCCCAGCTCCAGCTGCAGCTCCGGCTCTGGCTCCAGCTCTGGCTCTGACTCTGGCGGCTGTGCCTAGCAGGCTCTGCCAGGGCTCACTGCAGACTCTTACTGCCCGCCTGCAGCCTCCCCGCAAGACATGGCTGCAAGCACAGGTTCTGATGGGCATGGCTGCCGGAGCCAGAGCTGGAGCTGGAGCCAGCTAAAAGCGGTGCAGGGGAGGGGAGGGATGAGGAGCTGTGAGTGGGGCAGGGAGGTGTTCCCTGCTGCTGCTGCCAGGCACACTCAAGATTATCCTGCCGGGGGGATGGGTGGGGATGGGCTATGCATTTCTAAAGACTGCATAGCCCACACCCTTGTATAGTCCGCACCCACCCGTCAAGTTGTAAAAACGTATATAGCCCGTGGGCTATATGCATGAAAATATGGTATATATCAGCCGATTCGCTTATTTATATACACAACTGAATTCGAATCTAGATATCCAACCACAGTCCTTTTAAAAGCATTGATTTTTTTTTTCTTTATTTTCCTTTTACAACATTAATTTACTTTCCACGCACCATCAGATTAAGGGGGTTTCTTGTATCCCTTAAAGTATTAACTTTGTAAGTTGTCTCCCACAAAACAATTCTACGTTGCAACAGTTAACACGTGAATGAACTGAACTTGGCACTCATGAACTGACCCTCTACTAGTATCTTCTTCTATTTCTTCTATGTGTTACAGGGTCTCACAATTGTAAGGAAGATCTTAACTCTTCAGATCTCCCTGCATGCAATCTGTTTATATTTCATAGACTCATAGAATCAATGAGTCGGAAGGGACCTAGACAGATCATCTAGTCTGACCCCCGCCATAGGCAGGAAGGAGCACTGGGGGTGGCAGGGGTCATAAGACCCCTATGAGGACAGGCTGCGGGACCTGAACCTGTTCAGCCTTCAAAAGAGAAGGCTGAGGGGGGATCTTGTGGCCTGTTATAAACTAGTCAGGGGGGATCAGCAGGCATTGGGGAAGTCACTGTTTCCCCGAGCACCGCCAGGAGTGAACAGGAATAACGGTCACAAGCTGGCAGAGGGTAGGTTTAGGTTAGATATCAGAAGGCGCTACTTCACAGTCAGGGCGGCTAGGGTCTGGAACCAGCTTCCAAGAGAAGTGGTGCAGGCTCCTACCCTGGGGGTGTTTAAGAGGAGGTTAGATGAACATCTAGCTGGGGTCATTTGACCCCAGTAATCTTTCCTGCCATGGCAGGGGGTCGGACTAGATGATCTGCTCAGGTCCCTTCCGACCCTACAAACTATGAAACTATGAAACTAAGACCCCAGCCAGGTGCCTATCCAGTCTCCTCTTGAAGATTTACAGGGAAGGTGAGAGCACCACCTCTCTGGGAAGCCTATTCCAGGCTCTGGCCACCCTTACAGTGAAGTAGTTCTTCCTAATATCTAACCTAAACCTATCCTCCCTCAGCTTGTGGCCATTGTTCCTGGTGACTCCAAGGGGGGTCCTGGTGAACAGACTTTCCTTGAGTCCCTGCTGCTGGCCCCGATAAGGTTGTAGACAGCCACAAGATCCCCCCTCAGTCTCCTCTTGTGGAGACTGAAGAGATTCAGGTCCCTCAGCCTCTCCTTATAGGGATGGCCACGGAGGCCCTCAACCATATGAGTGGCTTCCTCTGGACCCTCTCCAGTTTCTCCACGTCCTTCTTGAAGTGCGGTGCCCAGAACTGGACACAGTACTGCAGCTGCGGCCTGACCAGCACCGCGTAGAGGTGGAGCAAGACCTCTCTGGACCTGTTAGTAATGCCCCTGTTGATGTATGACAGGGTGCAGTTGGCTCTGCCTATTGCTGCGTCGCATTGGCGACTCATATTCATCCTGGAGTCAATCCTGACTCCAAGATCCTTTTTTGCCTCTGTGCCACCAAGAGGATCAGCCCCTAACCTATAACCATAATGCTGGTTCCCTCTCTCCAGGTGCAGCACCCTGCACTTGTCCTTGTTGAACCGCATCCTGTTCAGATCCACCCACTTCTCTAACCTATCCAGGTCTGCCCGGATGCGGTGCCTGCCTGCCGGTGTATTCAATTTCCCCCACAGCTTGGTGTCATCAGTGAACTTGAACAGGGTGCTCTCCACCCCCTCACCCAGGTCACTAATGGAGATGTTGAACAGCACTGGCCCACGGACCAAGCCCTGGGGGACTCGGCTGCCCATACCCTCCCAGCTTGACATCGACCCATTCACCACCACCCTCAGGGTGCGCCCCTGGAGCCAGTTTGCCACCCATGTGACTGTGCATTCATCAATACCACAGTCCCTCAGCTTGCCCACCAGAATTGGGTGGGACACTGTGTCGAAGGCCTTCTGGAAGTCCAAGAAGATGACATCGATTTCCTCCTTCCCATCTAAGCTCTTTGTTACCTGGTCATAGAAAGAGACCAGGTTAGTCAGGCAGGATCAGCCTTGCACAAATCCATACTGGTTACCCTGCAACATCACTTCCCCTGCAGGGCTCTCACGAATGTGGCCCTTGATAATTTTTTGAAAGATCTTCCCCAGGATAGAAGTGAGGCTGACTGGCTTGTAGTTGCCAGGCTTTTCCTTCCTTCCCTTCTTGAAAATAGGGAACACATTGGCCCTTTTCCAGTCCTCAGGGACTTGGCTTGAGCACCAGGAGTCCTTGAACAGCCATGCCAATGGCTCCACGATGACACCAGCCACTTCCCAGATCCAGATC
The DNA here is from genome assembly GCF_052110815.1 of Crocodylus siamensis. NCBI lineage: Eukaryota > Metazoa > Chordata > Crocodylia > Crocodylidae > Crocodylus > Crocodylus siamensis. The sequence continues at coordinate 47,285,450 of NC_143404.1, forward strand.
ATCCGGCCCCGCTGACTTGGACACATCTAAGCCCTCCAGGTAGTCCTTAACTAGGTCTGAACTAAAAGTCAGGGGACTCGCATCCTTCCTGGGACTCTCTACGCTATCACCCAAGAGCACCCCATTGTCAGCAGACAGGAACACAGAGGCAAAGAACTTGTTGAAGAGTTCTGCCTTCTCTTGCTCATCCATCACCAACTGCCCTGCCCTGCTTCGTAGGGGTCCAATGTTACCCCGAGACTTCTTCTTGCTACCTATATACTTGAAGAAGGACTTTTTGTTATCCTTAATCCCAGAAGCTAATCCAAGCTCCAGTGCTGCTTTTGCCTTCCTCACCAAATCCCTACAAGCTTGGGTCAGAGAGGTGTACTCCTCCTTTGTGCCTGCCCCCTCCTTCCACTGTCAGTACGCTTTTTTCTTTGCCCTTAGGCCATCCTTGATATCCACGCTCAGCCATGAAGGTTTCTTGGATCCTTTTCTCGCCTTTCTGCACAGAAGAATTGCATCCTGCTACACCCCAAGGATAGCCTCCTTGAGGAAGGACCACCTTTCCCGGACCCCCTGTACTAGCTACCCCCTGGGCTCTGAATGCCTCCCTGACTACTTCCCTGAGCACATCGAAGTTGGCTTTCCTAAAGTCAAGCATTTGCGCTGTGCTAGTTACCCTGCCCACCTTTCTCTGAATAGCAAACTGGATCATTTCATGATCACTGTCCCCTAGCCTCCCTTGTACTAGCACCTCCCCCACCAGGTTGTCCCCAGAGGCTAACACCAGATCCAGTATGGCGTTTCCCCTAGTGGGGACGAGTATCTCTTACCCAAGGTGTAGGTCCTGTATGCACATCAGGAACCTTTGTGAGTGGCTAGACCTGGCCAACTGATCCTCCCAGCTGATGTCAGGGTAATTCATATCACCCATGACCACAACATCCTTTGCATGCATGGCCTCCCCAAGCTGCCTGGAAAATTCCATATCCAGCTCTTCCTTCTGAAGTAGTGGCCTGTAGTATCCCACCATGTCTCCACTCAGCCAACCAGGTCGATTTTACTACTTGCAAGCAGGACAGAAAGCTCCTCCTGCTTGTTCCCCATGCTTCTTGCATTAGTGAAGAGACACCTTAATCCCCCTGTGGGAGCTCTGGGCACCCCCCCTTCCTGAGAGACAACTGGTCCCTTGGTATATACCTGAGCTCTTACCTGGGCAGGTACTACACCTGGTTGAGTTTTCTCTTGCTCCTGTGGATCTCCATCCCCTGATGAACTTAGTTTAAAGCCTGCTGGAGAATGTCAACTAGCCTGTAAGAAAACAAACTCTTACCTTTGGGAGAGAGATGGAGACCATCATGCCCCAGGATGCCCTCTGCTCTGAAGTGGGGGTCGTGGTCCAGGAAGCCAAATCCTGCGTGACGACACCAACTCTGGAGGTGCCAGTTCACCTCACAGATGCAGGTTCTCTGCCACTGACGGCCTCCACTAACTGGAAGGAGGGACGAAAAGACCACCTGGGCCCCCAACTCTCTAAGCCTGGCCCCCAGAACCACATAGTCATCCATGATCTGGTCCAGACTACTCCAGGCTGCAACATTGGTTCCCACATGGATGAGGACAATAGGATAGTAGTCGGAAGGCCAGATGAGGTCAGTGATCTTCCCTGTGATGTCCCCAATCTTGGCTCCTGGGAGACAGTACACTTCAGCTAACAGCACCACCAATCGGCCTTCTCTTTAACTAATAGTCTCAAACCTTCATGTGACCAAAATGAACCCGTCATTCACATGGATCTAGAGTTTGCAGTAAAAATACTTGCCTTTCTTTCTTTTTATTTTACTATTGTTGACAGATATCTTGAGTCCCATGGAGTCCTCCCAGGGACCTTCCCTTCTCTCCATTCCTTCTTGCTCTAACAGAGAACACCGCAGGTCACTCCTCCAATCCTCCTATGGTTCCTTCTTCGCTCTCTTCTCTTTTCTGTTCCTTTTCTCCCTTCCTTCCTCAGGCTATGCCATTCCCTTCTTCCCTTGGAGCTTGGGTCCCGCCGCTTTCTACTTCTCTTGGTGCTTTGATCCTTATATGGCAACAGCTCTGGAAGTGATGCTGTCCAAAGCGGCGCCCTCCGCTCTCCCTCGTTGGGTCCCTGATTACTCTTGCTCCTTCACAATGCACTTTAAATTTAGGATTCCCAAGAAATCAGCACAGGGAAGAGTCATCTTAACCACAGCCATCAGCTCAAGTGAAAATGACCTCCCCTAGGCATAGTACAAAAGCAACTGATATTATCAGCAGAAGCAGATATAGTTGCTTAGGATTTTTACTGATTATGCCTAACCAACAAAGTTATACTAGTACAAAATTTGCATTTACAGCAGGCTTAAATAAATCACTACAATGAAAAACAGTTGCAAACCAGTGCAGATTCTCAGGTATGTATACCTTTCTACCAATAATTTAATCTGGGTATTGACTCTATATCTTGAGGATAACAAGTAACATTGACATTTCAATTTTTTCACAAGCACACAGAATAAATTTCATAGGTTTCATAGACATTTGGGCTGAAAGGGACCCCAGAGGATCATCGAATCCAGCCCCCTGCCCCATGGGCAGTAAGTCAGCAGGGATCATAGGATCCCAGCTCTCATCACTTGTTAAAAAAAAAAGCCCCAGTGAGCTGGGTGCTTCCAGGTGGGGGGAGGATGATCCCCACTGCCTCCCACTGCCCCATGCTGCTTGGGGGGCTCTGCATGAGCCCCTGAATCCCCCCTTGCTCTCCCAGCCCCTCATGGGTGCCCTGCCCAGGCCACCTATGTCTCTTTAAGGAAAAAAAATCAGAGAAAACCCGCAGACTCACCACTCCTTCCAGTGGGGGCAATCCCTGTTGCCCCCCACATCATGTGGGGGGCTCTGCATGAGCCCCTGAAGGCCCAAGGCTACTGCAGGAGTGGTGAGTCTGGGGGATTTCCTCATTGTTTTTCTTTTGTTTAAAGTACTGGGAGCTGGGGTGGGTGGGGGCAGCTGTGGGGGGGGGGCTGGGGGATTAGGGGAGGCTGGCAGGGGTCCCCCCATGGTCTCCTTCCCCTTCCCTCAGCTGTCTCCCCATCCCTAGTACTTAACAGCTCATAGTTGGCTGCAGCTTCCTGCTGCAGCCACCAGGGACTGCCCAAATCATCAAAGCTCTCCAAATCTTTTCTGAAGATTTGGAGAGCTTTGAATCTATTTGGACATTTAAATTGGTCCCCTGATTCAATTCAGATTTGGAGATTCAGCCACCGAATCGGGCCGAATGTCCTCTGAATTGAATCACCTCCCAAAGCTTCACACAGCCCTAGAATTTATGACAGAGACCAAGATCTCTATGATTTCTAAATAATGCTTCCCAAGAAAACTTCCTCAAAATGTATGGATTCCTGTATTTTTTTCCTTTTTAAAATATTTTAAACAGATGAATTATAAGCTCCTAGAACTAGCTCATAAATGCAACAGAATGAACAGAATCTAAGCTGTAGCAGATCAATTGTAAATACACCTTGGTAGCCAGAATTTTCTGAAATAGAGAAAATGCCTCCTGCTTTTCTATTCTGTTGGGAACAGTTTGTCCCTAGTTAGCTTGGTTCTGTTACACAGAAAATGTATTCCTTTCAGAAGTCAAACTGGTGCTGCATTTTACCTTTGGGTTCTCAAGGATTTCACCCTTTCTGCCTACTTAAGGGTAATTCCTTGCAAAGTAGGAGCACCAGTGGAAGGAAAGCACCGTAGTGACTACATAATAAAGGTTGCCTTAGGAAAATAGATTGTAAATATTTGTTTCCTATAATCATTAGGATATTTGAAAGAGGTATAGGTCTAATAGAACTTAGTAATGAGGCACTGTAAGAAAACGGAGAAAGTCTAAACTTAACTGCTTAGGATTTCCAGTGACCATGTGTCTGAACTTTCAAGACTGCATATCCCTCCTGCTCCCTAGCTCTAATACACTGCTGGGATGTTGACTTCCAACCCTGCTCTATCCCTTGTGTCAGTATATATTGCTGTATATCTAATTTTCTTCCCAATATGCCTTTTATATATGATTTTATATGAGAGAAGCCTTACTGCAAAACCACTCCACCGTTATCCTTAAATCTCACCTCTCCTGTGATGCCTGCAAAATGATCAGTAGGTAGCCAGTGTTCTGTGCCTGTTGTTAATTACACTAATGATTGACTCATGGCTACTTTGTGCTCTTCCCATCTGTCAGTAGTTTCTGCCTGCTATGTCTCTTCTTATGTGGAAATTGTAAGGTCTTTGGGGCAGGGAGTATCATTCTTATACGTGAGTATAATACATAGCTAAATGTGGCTCCTATTCCTATATAATAATAACAATCTAAGCGTGTGTGTGTGTGTGTGTGTGTGTGTGTGTGTGTATATATATATATATATATATATATATATATATATATAATATAATAACAACCACAATATAATAGGAAACAAATATGGCAACATATTTAAATGACCTGGCAGAGCTTCCTTTTAAATTTTCAATTACCCTCACCTTCCCTTGGATAGATGAAAACTTTTCAAAATGTGCAGTGATGCTGACAATAGATACAAAGGAACAATAGTGAGAACAAAGGAACATAAGAAGGATAAGAAATGTGTAGATCATGTTCTCTTTGCAGTCATGAATTTGAAAAATGTAAATAGTAACACTTGAATGTAATGCACTCAGGTATTTCTCAAGAGTCTTTATATTCTTCTCTGAACTGCTGGTTAAATTCTTAGCATCAGTATTCATTTGCTGAATTATTTTGCACAGATCCCACTCTGCTGTATAACAATGCACCTCTAGAAATAAAGTTACAAGATAGATTTCTGTACAAAGCCCTGAAATATCACACACTGTGCTCTTCTGACAGTCCAGAATTTGATGGGAGTCACTTTATTGCTTCTCCAAAAGGAAACCTACATCCCTTAACAGCCCTGTTGATTTGTAATTGTACAAGATCACAACATTATTCACCATTATCTTCACTTTCAAAGGCAGGATTGGCTGGATCTATATCTTAATAAATATGACACAATGTCTTCATTTTATGGAGACATGTGCCTTTAACCATTACTGTATATTACTTTTGTTTAAACATGACACAACATCACAGCTTCTGCTACGTCCAGTAAATCAGGACCTCACTTTCCAAAATGGAAGGTGACCTTCATGTCTCTATAGTTACTTTTCATATCCCCACTTGACAGTAACAGCTGCTCCATGCTTGGAGTTACCATTTAGTCTCCCAACATATATTTAAAATATGGAGTGCAAATTTTGTTGTTCATACATATGCTACACAGTACATCAGATTCTGGCTTTCTTGTAAGAACACAGGGGTTGTTAGACAGGATTAGAGGAAGTTGTGAGAAATCTATAATAAGCCAATGTGGGATAATATGTCCTAACATTAGGTCTCACCTTGATCTCTTTCATTTAGAAATTAGTTCATTTAGAGAAATTAAGCTGTAAAGCAAAGTGTAACTCCTCTTCCAAAACATGTTCTCATTAATGATAGCAACTCTGAAAAGTCTTGCTATCCAGAAGAAATACAAAACTCTAGAACTCTTGGTTCAGAGATGATTAGACCAACTAAGAAATTGCAAAAAACCCTCTACTTTTTCTGCAAGCTTTCAGGCACACGCAGCCTTCAATATTTAATCCCTGCTTGAAACTTAAATTCTTGAACTCAGTGACCTCCTGTAATAATGTTTTACTAGGTGTTGTGCAACAATATATTTCCTTTGTCTGCTTTTAAATATGCCACTATTTCATTTTACTGAACGTCCCCTAGTTCTTTTGTTAAAAAGCAGGGAAAGTAGGACCTCCCTATCCACCTCTGCCATCTACACTTCTCATTGTTCTGAATGATTTGTAGCACCCTTTTTTCTAGGTAAGCAATCCCACCTTTTTTCTCTTTAATCATCAGAGATTGTTCAGGCCTTTCATCATTCTTGTAATATTTCTCTGAATCCCATAGTTCTGCAACACTATTTTGGGAATGTGATGACCGGTATTGCACATGCGGTTTCAGAAGATGATGGGCACACTGCTGATTTTATATAAAGATACGATAACCACCTAGTACACCAAAACAACTTGTTTGCTTTGCTGCTCAGAGCTGAACTCTTAGCACAGCTCTCCATTGAGCTGTCTTCAATAACACCTCTGTACCTTTTGGGGATTCATAGAGTTAATAAGGAACCAAGTAAGGCTCAATATCTATGTAAAGTAGTTCAACATTGTTGCTTCCATATGCATTTTTACATTCTGAATTTCATTTACTTTCCTTTACCTTATTTTATTTTCTCTGAAGTTCCTCTCTGGCTCTGACTAGTGTAAATAACTTCGTGTTAGCTGAAAATTTGCTACCTCATTGGTCATGCCCCTTTCCAGATCAAAGGAGCTAAAAGCTCTTAGAATATGGTCTACAGGAACAAGTCTTGAAAGCACTTACTATATCCAGGGCCTGGCTCAAAAGTACTCCCACTCTACATGCATCAAACCTAAATATCCACACATGGTGTTAAACGAATATGGACATTAGGGCAGGTAGTGGTTCCTCTGTTTTACTTCTCAGTGAAAAAATACATAGAAAATGTTATACGTTTGGAAAAGAAAGAAGCTTAGACAACTTATGGAAAGAACAGATAGATAAGATCACTTAAAAGAAAGAATAAAGACATCAGAAATAAAATTCTATGGCAAATATGGAGACAGTGTTAAAGAAAAAGAATCCAAAAAAGTACAAAAAGCAATACCTGTCCTCAGAAAAGAAAAATACAGGGAATAGAACAAATTATTTTAGATCTGATTTCAATAGACTAAAAGAAAAAAAGAAGCAGCTAAGCAGACAGTTTTACAAAAATAGGTACAATGAAAGACTATAAAATTGTATCCTCAAAACTACTTTAAAAGAAAGTGAAAAGAAAAAGGATATATATTACAAAATACTAATGGTGAGTCATTGAGTATAAAAAGCTCCATCAGTGAAAAAATATTTCAACAAATATGGCAAAATTTATTAGCAAACCCGCTGACTCCATCAAATGACTGACAACCTGAAAAGCATTAGTTTTAAATTTTTGTTGCTGCATACTCCTAACATACTTAGATACAAACAATTTACTGTAATGCCCGCCCCCCCCACTGGGTTGTATATTGTTTTTTGTGTATGTTACATTACTATAAACCATGGATCATTTTTAATGGAGGTAAACTAAGATGATCACACCAGGCAAAAGCTCCAGAAAATAATACAAAGAATGGATGTTTGAAAATAAGTCAAACTAGACATGGGCATGTCATCTATTATGAACCAAGGAAGATAGAAAACCCATTATGGTATATTAAAAGACTACCAATTGATTTCAATGGTCTTTGTATCAGGTACCAATACCTAGAGTCTCCCTATACTTTTTAAAGATTACCAGAAAAATCCAATGAACTTCAGTCAGAGTACAAACAATACTAAACTGTCAATGATTGTCCAATAAGAAATTCCAAAAAAACTACCATAATGCCCCATTAAATGGACTGAATGCTGTAAGCTGTAAAAGCACTTGTTATCACTTAGGAACAATGCAGGATGAAAATGGTCACTGCTTACCAGCCTGGCCATTACAATGATGAGCAGTAGTGATTGCTTAAGAACGCATCTCAAATCATACTGGAACATTCATAACATTCTTGGTGAGGCTGCAGTTGGAGCACTCCATCCAGTTCTGGACTCCACAGTTCAAAAACAATGTGGACAATGGCCCCACACTCCCATTTGTTTTCCCCCTGTTCCCTATGTACCTAAAGAAGGACACCTTGTTGTCCTTGATTCCCATTGCTAATCTAAGTTTGGTTACCACTTTAGCCTGTCTTATCTGTTTCCTGCAAAAGCGGGCCATCGTGGAATAGTTCTCCTTGGGGCCTGCCCATCAATTCTATTGTTTATAAGCCTCTTTCTTCTAAGAGGACTGTGATTTCCCTGATTAGCCAAGAGGCCGTCCCAGCCCTTCTGTTAACTTTCCTTTACATGTGTATGGACTTCCTTTGTACTTCAAGGATTGTGTCCTTAAGGAACAACCACTCTTTGTGCACACCTTTCATCTTTGGTCCCTGGTCCCACAGCACTTGCCCTACTAGTGACCTAATCTTGTTGCAATTTGAATTTTTGAAGTTCAGGACTTCAGTCCTGCTATCTGATTTGTCTGCCTTACATCAGACAGTGAACATGATGATTTCATGGCCACTGTCACGCAGACTTCCCTCTATATTTAAGTCAGTCACCAGGTTGTCTCATTTGGCCAGGACCAAATGAGATAATGGGATAATGGAGACCTGGTGGGACTCCACCCATGACTGGGCCACAGGTATAGATGGCTATACCCTGTACAGGAGAAATCGAATGCACAAAAGGGGCGGGGGTGTATCTCTCTATGTCAAGGAAAGTTATGCATACCTGCAAGATGACATTGGCACCCAGGGTGGATGACTGGAGACCCTCTGGGTTAAAATTCATGGGGAACACCCCACAGAGGACACAACAGTGGGAGTCTATTATAGATCTCCTATCCAGTATCAAGAGCTTGACTAGGAATTAGTCAGGGAACTGGCTGAGGCTGCACACTTCCGGTGCATGGTTTTCATGGGAGACTTCAACTACCCAGACAGACATCTTATGGGAAGAGCACTCAGCCAAATCCAAACGGTCGCAAAGCTTTCTCTTATGCATGAATGATCTCTATCTGACAAAAGAAGTCGTCAAGCTGACAAGAGATAAGGCGCTGCTTGACTGATCACCTTCAGCATTCACCATAAAGCTGGCAAGTCCATAAAGTGAACCAGGAAAGCCAAGGCTGCGAAGGAACTCCAACTAGCTACAAGTATCACCTCTTGGAAAACTGGCTAACAATGGCCTTGGCCTTACCATGATCTACTGCCTGGGGAATTTGCTCCAGAGGGTGGGTGGTGGTTGATGGAAGTGAATCATCGTGGTGCGCTCTGACCAGTGGGGTCCGTCAAGGCTCTGTCCTAGGGCCTATACTATTTAAAATCTTTATTAATGATGTAGACATTAGTGTCAGAAGTGGAATAACCAAGTTCACTGATGACACCAAACTCTGGGGTAAAGCATCACACCTGAGGACAGGAGGGTGATCCAGGCTGACCTGGACAGGCTCAGCAAATGAGCAGACGAGAACCTGATGGTGTTTAACACTGAAAAATGCAAGGTTCTCCCCCTTGGGAAGAAAAACCCGCAGCATGCTTATAGGCTTAGCAGTGCTGCACTGGCTAGCACTATGGATGAAAAGGCCTTGGGGGTCATGACTGACCACAAGAGGAACATGAGCCTTCAGTGTGATACTGCTGGTAGTAAAGGAAGCAAAATGCTGGCTTGCATCCATAGATGCTTCTCTAACAAATCCCAGGATGTCCTTCTCCCAATGTACTTGGCCTTGGTGAGGCCACAGCTGGAGTACTGCATCCAGTTTTGGTCTCCACAATTCAAAAAGGATGTGGAAAGCTTGAGCGAGTCCAGGGGAGAGCCACGTGCATGATCAGAGGTCAGGAAAACAGACCTTATGATGAGAGGCTGAGAGCTATGGGACTCTTTAGCCTGGAAAAGTGCAGGCTCAGGGGTGATCTGGTGACCACCTACAAGTTTATCAGGGGTTACCACCAGGATCTGGGGGAGCATCTGTTCACCAGAGTGCCCCAAGGGGCAACAAGGTCAAGCGGTCACAAACTGCTTCGTGACCGTTTCAGGCTGCACATAAGGAAGAACTTCTTTACTGTCCGAGCCCTCAAGGTCTGGAACAGACTGCCACCAGAGGTGGCTCTAGCACCTACTTTGAACACCTTCAAGAGAAATTTGGATGTTTATCTTGCTGGGATCCTATGACCCCAGCTGACTTCCTGCCCCTGGGGCAGGGGGCTGGACTTGATGATCTTCTGAGCTCCCTTACAGTCCTAATTTCTATGAAAGCTAAGAAATCTATGAAGTCTAGCAGAGCATCACCTCTGGTTGGCCTATGCACCTCCCGAGTCAGGAAGAGCTCCTTGACATAGGTGAGGATGGATTGCAACCATTCCATCCTGGATGAGTGTTTCTCCCAGATGTCCAGATAATTAAAATCACCCATGATGACCATGTTATGTGCATGTGCAGCCTCAGTCAATTCTCAGGTGAACTCCAGATTTAGCTTCTGCCCCCAGTTTGGTGGTCTGTAGTATACTCCTACAGTTTGGTGGTCTGTAGTATACTTCTACAGTTAGGTCTCTCTCACTGTGCCCCCTCTCCCCACCTGCAACTTGACCAAGAGGTTTCAAGCTGCCCATTTTTGGAGCCAATGTCAGTCTCCAAGGAGGTGTGCTACTCTTTCACATAGAGAGCAACAATTGCACCTTTATTCCACACACCAGATGCAGGGCCTGGAGGTGGAACATCAGGACCTGGCTGTGCAGGCAAACTGGCCACTGGCCACCCTCTTGCAAAGGGAGACTTAGGACCTCTGCAGTGATCCAGTACTGTTCTGGCCATAAGAACTCCAGCACCCATCTCTGGAGCCTGGCCAGAACCTTTGGGGTCAGTGGCAGGATATGTAAGCAGTGCAAGAGCATGGACAGGACCAACTGGTGCATCACCAGTGTTCTCCTACACAGGGAGAAACACCACAGCAATCCCACCCATGCCTGGAGCCACTCCACCACCCTGCCTCCTGCTGGTGCCAGTTATACAGCAGGGAGGGGTTCATGGGAGAGAGGTAGACCGCCAGGTAAAGCAGCGAGCCTGTGCTCCAGTGGATCCCATGAACCGTAGGGGAAAGTGAGCCTACTTGCCACCCATCACCCACCATCTGGCCAAACCCACAGTGGCCTGGTTCTTCTCCCTGCCTAACCAGTCTCACACATGCAGGTTGATGTTAAAGTCCCTGCCAAGAACCAGGCAGTCACAAGGGTTGAGGGTGATGGTGAAAGTGGCCACCCGGCAGGAAAAATCCACCAACTCTGGGGTGTACATGCTCAGAAGATTTAGGACTGGCCCCTGCACTTGGACCCGGAGGTGCAGCAGGCAGCCTGGCACCACCTCAACATGCTGGAGAACCTCCAGTTGCAGGTTTGGGGAGAACAGAATGGCCACCTCTTGTGAGAGGTGACTAAAAAGATCCTGTTTACCCACTCCAGCTGCCAATTAACCTTGTCAGCTGTAGTCATCAGGGTCTTCTGCAAGAATACCATGGGGTACCCCCTCCCCCTGAAGGAAGGAGATGATCCAGCATCTCTGGAAATCCTCCCTGCAGCTGTAGACATTGAGGGTCACTATCTTAAATGACTTCATGGCTGCAGGGGTGGAGTGGATAGTTCATCAGGGGCCTTGTGCATCTCAATGCCTGGTGTGGGGCTCATTGGCTCACACAGCACCCTCCCATAAGTATAGAGGGCATCTATGAAACTGTGGACCCACCTATAGATCTGGGTGTTGCAGTTTTTGGGGGCTTTGCCTTCCCCAGCCAGCACCCTTGCAGTGGCAAGGAGAAATTCAAAATCTCCCCAGTGGTCCAAGATGAGCTGTACCTTGCTGGCAGACTGATGGGTGCAGCCGCAGTCAAAAAATGCAAGTAGCTCATCTCTGGGGACCACCAGGACTGAGTGGTCTGTGGACTCCATGGAGTCTGCTTGTTTTTGGGCATTCTGCTCCTGGGGCTCAGCCAGCTTCTTAGGCACCATATGAACCCCGCAGTTCGCTAAGACCCCAGACTGTGGTTGGAATTGGGAGAGTTCTGCAGCCATTTGGGACAGGGGTGGGGGTAAGAGTGGGAGTGGTGCTCCTTCACAAGATGATAGGGTAGAGCTGGAGCCCTGGAGATTTTGTGAAGGGTCCCTGACAAGATTGGATTGTTCATTAGGGGATTTCACTCCAAGCCCCTGTCATGCAGAACCATGAGAAAGGCTGAAAGTCAGGTTTTACTGGGAGGGGAAGGGAAGAGACCCATGAGGCACTGGGGTAGCTTCAGTGTCTGCTCCAGGGCCCTGGGAAAGTGGATCTCTCTCTTCAGGATTCACTGGGGTGAGCTCCAGGGCCCCTGTCTCCCCCAGGTTGTCCCCCAGATCCTGCTGCCAGCTGGATTTCATAGATTTCATACACATTAGGGCTGGAAGGAACCTCAGAAGATCATCGAGTCCAGCTCCCCCACCTGAAGGCAGGAAGTCAGCTGGGGTCATAAGTTCCCAGCAAGACAAGCATCCAATTTGCTCTTGAAGGTGTTCAATGTAGGTGCTTGAACCACCTCCAATGGCAGGCTGTTCGAGACGTTGGGGGTTCGGATAGTAAAGAAATTCTTCCTTATGTCCAGCCTGAAATGGTCTTGCAGTAGTTTATAACCATTCAACCCTGGCATCCCTTGGGGTGTTCTGGTGAACAAATGTTCCCCCAGATACTGGTGGTCACCCCTGATAAACTTATAGATGGCTATCAGCTTACCCCTGAGCCTGCGCTTTTGTAGCCTGTCATCGTAAGGTCTGTTTTCCTGACCTCTGATCATGCACGTGGCTCTTCTCTGGACTCTCTCAAGCTTTTCCACATCCTTTTTGAATTGTGGAGCCCAAAACTGGATGCAGAACTCCAGCTGTGACCTCACCAAGGCCGAGTACAAGGGGAGAATGATGTCCCGGGATTTGCTTGAGATGCATCTATGGATGCAAGCCAGCATTCTTTACTAGCTGCAGTATCACATTCCAGGCTCATATTCATCTCGTGGTCAGTTATGACCCCCAAGTCTCTTTCTTCCATAGTACTAGCAAGTGTAGCACTGCCGAGCCTATAAGGATGCTGCAGGTTTTTCCTCCCAAGGTGGAGAACTTTGCATTTTTCAGTGTTTAACACCATCAGGTTCACGTCCACCCTTTTGCCTAGCCTGTCCAGGTCAGCCTGGATCGCCCTCCTGTCTTCAGATATGGAAGCTTTGCCCCAGAGTTTGATGTCATCGGCAAACTTGGCCAGTCTGCTTCTGACTTCAATGTCCACATCATTAATGAAGATGTTGAACAATATGGGTCCAAGGACAGAGGCCTGAGGGACCCTACTGGTCACAGGGCACCATGATGACTGACTTCCATCAATTACTACTTTCTGGGTTTGACTACGGAGCCAATTTCCCGGCCAGTGGATCATGATGGACCCAAGGCCACAATTGGCCAGTTTCACCAAGAGGTGATCATGGGATATCAGATCGAAGGCTTTTTTGAAGCCAAGATATAAAACATCAATCTCTTTTCCCTTGTTCATGTGTTAGGTCACCTGGTCATAGAAGGAAATGAAATTGGTAAAGCAAGACCTACTCACAACAAACCCATGCTGACTATCCCTCAGGATGTTGGCGTCGGCCAGTCCATTAAGGATGGCCTCTTTAATAAACTTTTCTAATATCTTCCCTGGGATAGAAGTGAGGCTGATGGGCCTATAGTTAGCCAGATCCACTTTTCTCCCTTCTTGAAGATAGGCACCACATTGGCCTTCTTCCAGTCTTCGGGCACTACACTAGAGCACCAGGAGTTTTCAAAGATCCATGCTAGAGGCTGGGATATAATGCTAGCCAGCTCCTTGAGTACCCTGGGGGTGTAGATTGTCAGGGCTGACTTGAAGGGATCCATCCTCTCAAGGTGTTCCATATGAGGTCGGCATTTATGGAGGGCAGTGGATCACCCGGACCTCCCTGTCCCACAGTGGGCAACAGCCTCCCATGGGACTGATGAAAGACCGATGCAAAGTACCCTCTTAATAAGTTGGCTTTTTCCTGGGCATCAGTTGTCAGTTCTCCCATGTGGTTCTGCAGGGGTACAATGTTGCCCTTGCTTTTCCTCCGGCTCCCCACATATCTGAAAAAGGACTTTTTATTGTCCTTGATGCTCAAAGCTAGTTGGAGTTCAGTTGCAGCCTTGGCTTTCCTTGTTTGCTCCCTGTAGAACTGGAATATTCCTTCTTGGAGGTGAATCCCATCTTCCATTCCTTGTAGGCCTGTCTTTTTAGCCACAGGAGGTCTGCTAGATGCCTGGAGAGCCAGGGGGGCTGCGTCCTCTTGCTGCTTTTCCTCTGAGATGGCATAGAATTAGCTTGTGCATTGAGGATGCTGAACTCAATCCTGAACTCCCCTCCTCCTGGGGTCATGGTCCCTTAGGGCCTCACTTATGAGCCTTCTGAGCTTGTCACAGTTGGCTTTCCTGAAGTCAAGGACTTCCGTGTTGCTGTCTGACTTATCAGCTTTACACAGATGGTGAAGGTGATCAGCTCATGGTCTCTGTCACCCAGCTTCCCATCAGTCACTAGGTCGCTGATTAGGTCATCTCTAGTAGCCAGTACCAGGTCAAGCAGTGCTTTACCTCTGATGACCTGATGATGGAAAGAGCACACATGGCAGAGGCCAGGGTCTCACATGTCCCTGCAACAGAGGTCTCAGGCTTCTCCACCCCTGGAGGAGGTCATTTGGACTCTGCCTCTGGAGTGGGAACTGCAGGGGCATGCATCTCCTTGGGGGCTTGGCTGGAATCTTCCCCTATAGTGGGGGTGAATAAAGCTCTGTAGGGGCATCTATCCCCCTAGAATGTTTCTTCCCTGTCATTGCTTCACATGCGGGAAATGCAAAAAAGCAAAATATACAGTGGGGCCAGTGAATCAAATAGGGGCAGGCTGGGGTTGTGGGGGAAATGGGGGTGAGATGAACCTCATTGAACTACATCCCCACAGGAAACAAGTGGGAGGGCTATGCCTGGGGAAAATGGGGGAGGGGGAACACACAAGAGCTGGGGGGACTTGACCTGGCTTAGCCACATAGCAAACACCAGGACAGGGGGAGTGGACCACAAGACTTATCACACAAGGGCAAAACACACAGAGAAGGCTGATGAGGCAGATGTAAAAGTTGGCTGGAGCAGTGGAGGGGCTTTGTTTGTTGAAGATCAGTCCAGAAACTCATCAGGCCTCCAGCCAGGCACTCAGCAGCAGAGCAATAGGCATGAAAACAAAGCAGGATTGGATGCAGTGAGGTAGCTGTGGGGGAGGGTAGGAGCAATCAGTCAATTAGGGAGTAATCCAGTGCAGGTGTGGTGCTGAGTGGTGCAAGGTGGGGCAGCAGGGAATATCCCTCTCCCCTGAGACGGGGAAGCAGCATAATATATGGTAGCAGTAGCAGCAACAACAGAGGCAGTGGTAGTAGCTATCCAGTTCAGCCACTCAGGATGTGCTTCAGATGAAAATGGAGGTAAAGGAGCGGGGGTGGCCTGCCAAGGTAGTGGTGGCAGGCAAGGCACCTTTAGGCTCCAGCAGTGATGTTGGGGGAGGGCCCCACAGGCAGTTAGGCTTCTTCCCCAAGCTGTCCCCCTGACTTTGGCTTGGTGGTGGGCTGGGCAGGAGGCCAGAACAGGGGTGCAGAAGCTTGGGTGTGGTGTGGTGTGGTGGGCCCCTCCCTGAGGGGGGACAGTGGCATGCAGCAGAGGACCCCCGTGGGGGGGGCAGCAACAGCAGCAGCAGTCCAAAGCAGGAAGGGGTGCAGCCAACTTACCTCCAAAGACTATGAGAATAAACCAGCAGATAGCAGTAGCCAGAGGCAGGAAGGGGCCTGGCCATCTTCTCCCCAAAAGCTCCTGAGACCAAGCCTGCAGCAGCCTGGGACAGGAAGGGGCATGGCCAACTTCCTCCCAGAGACTCCTGAGAATGAGTAGCTTTGAACTGCTTGCCATGGTGCACAGGTGCTGGCCCCAGCCTGCAGCTCCCCTGGCTGCAGATCCAGGTGGAGCTGGGCAGTGACAGTTTGTCCCAAAGTGACTCATCTTGCCCCACACCAAAATGCATGTTCAGGCCCATGCGCTGAGGCAAAAATCCCAGGAACAAATTTTTGTTGCTCTTATTTGAGCTGCTGCAAGCACATATGCCTGCATGTGTGGACATGCCTCATGATTTCATCAGGTAATGTTTGTCAGATATATTTGCAAAAAAACGCAATGAATTCAACATCTTAGTAACTCAGGTTAATAATTTTGAGATTAAGGCAAAATAAAACATAGCAACTTTGGAACACTCCATAATCTTCCATTTAGTTACTTTTGACATCAAATAGTTCTGAAATCTAAAGGTTTAAATTCTATGGCCACTGTATACCAGAATTAAACTAGGACTCGGTAGACACTCAAAAAGCCTAAGGTGGAATCAAGCTAAGTTGTGGTTTTCTGTAAGCAGTGTAGTTCAATAATGTACAGAACACACATTTCCCTTTTGGTGGTCAGGGAGTTCCACCATTTTTAAATCAGTCTATGTGGGCCAAACTTCTGTTGTGTTATGGGTATAGACTGGTTTCCAGTCACTTATACTTGTGAAAGTGTAATGGCTGTGTACCTGGCTTATGTGAGCAGTTGTCCCATATGGCCTCAAAATGTGTTTTAAAGTACCTGGGAAAAAGAGCTGTTAAATTGTAACATAGTCAAAACCTAACTATGCTAGCCTTATCCTCCCACTGAGAAGCTATGAATTCCACAGGACTTCATAAATCTGTAGGATTAATTTGTCAATTCTTTGTGAAGCTCTAAAACTTCAAAATGCTCTGAATTTTGTATTTGCTGTTTTATTCAATCAATCATTTCCAAAAATTACATACAGGAAGTCCTTGAACTTACGACACAACTGGTTCTTGAAAACAGTGTCTTAAGTCGAAATATTGTAACTCAGAACCAATTTTCCCATAGGAAACAATGTTATTAATGGGGGATTGGTTCCTGAACCAAGACCCGATACCCTGTTTTCACCCAAAATAACCCTAAATTTTATACTCAATCAATTATACATGAGCAATATAGCTACATTAATGTATTTATATTCTAAATAGCAATCATATTGATTTGGAAGGACTTCTTTGAGATGACTTTGCTGGACTTTTTGAAGGGTTCTTGGCTGGATTCTTTTCAGGAGTCTTGCTGCAGGCTTTTCTGGAGTCTTGTGTGCTTTCTTAAAGAAAGTGTCCAAGGAAGTTCGGACATATGTTCTCCAGGGAGATGGGTGGCACAGCGACTTGTTTGCTGGCATGGTGTCACATCCGATCAAGTGTTGTAAAGTTGAAACTGACATCAGAAAGTTGAAACAGGTTGTCAATTTAGAAACATTGTAAGTGTGAAACATTGCAATTCGAAATGTTGTAAGTCGAGGACTGCCTGTATTCAGAAGCCATCAATATGTTTAATAATGTTCTTGTCTTCCTGTGAAAGGGAGCCTGGGGTTCCTGTCACTTTAAGGGGAGAAAATGCTGCAATGAGGAGCCAGGGCCAAGTGTGAGGGGGCAGGCAGCTAAGGATCCTTGCTGCCTAGGCAAGGAGCTGCATTAGGAAGAGAACACTTGTACCCAGTTTAGAGACTACTGCATAGAACAGGCTGGCTGTAGGAGAGTTAGCTGGCAGCCAGGAGATCAGCGGGCTATTAGGGGACTGGATGCTAACAAATGGGCAGGTGGCAAGCTGCAGGCTGCTGGGCAAAATCATAGCTGAGAAAGCAGGCAGGTCATTAGACACAGGAAGGGAATTTTGGCTAGCAGGGTCCAGGAGAAGAGCTGCTGTTGAAAGTAAGACAAAGGCACACTCTAGGACCCTTGGGAAGCATCTGTTTGAAACATTAATTATTACATCAAGGCATGTCAGATGAGTGTAACAGGAGGATATCTAGAGCTAATTCAGGGCAGTAGATGTTGGGTAACAAGAGGGCATCATGGCTGCCATTGGGATCTGGTCCTGCTATGCTTCCCAAAAAGAAGCATGGGAGAGTTTCCTCCTACAAAATAGAATCTCTAGACTTTCAGGAAAGGAAATGATTATCTAGTTTCCAGATTAATATTGTGGTTCTTTATATGTGGAATAAAAATATTTATTTGGGACTAGTCACTGGTGCAACAGAAAACATTACATAATTTGGAGAAAGATAATGAAGGGCAATGCTCTAAAAATATGAAGAGGTTGATAACAGTGAACTTCCAAAACCAAACTTTACATTAACGTTAACTTACAATTGCACCCCCTGCTCTCTGTGGCATATACTGAAACAATGTGTAGAACTCAAGACATAAGCAAAAACAATCTCAGGATCCACGCATGCAAGGTACACAGACTTAGTTGATGTACTTACAGGAATATTTCCCCAGGAAAATGGGGTGTGCCTAGGTGGTGTAATGCTGCCATAGAGAAGAGACAACTCTTGGAATTCCCTTGTTCCCTGTGGCTGCCTGATTTCAGCTGCTATAATAAGCCTGTGGGTGCTCTAACACGTGCATGGAGAAGTCTGGTGTTTCCATGGTCTTAGAACAATGGACAGCTTTTAAACCAAAACTCAGGATGCCAACTGTCAGCATCAGAAATGTTATTTACACCAAGTAGAGAGACTGGGAAATACTTGGTGTGTTCCTTTGTTCATGGTGCATGTTTCTGTGTGGTTGTTTATGAGGTTGCAGTGGAGTTAGACTGAAAGGAACTGACTGAGACACAACCAGAAGGGGAAACACAATGGTCTAAATATACACCATCATGCCTATGTTGGTGAGGTACATGGAGAAGTATGATTCCTGACTGATATAGCTGTCAGTAGAAGCTCCTAATTTAAACACAGGTACACTTAGCAAAACTGCATGTTTGCTGGTATGGTTGGTTTTGCATGAGGGAGGTGCCGATCATTTTATTTTACTAGTACAAAGTCCAGCTTTGCTGACAAGCCACATCCATGTCAAGAGCTCTGTGCTACTATAACAATATTCTTATACTGATAGGCATAAGCTATTTTCAGTTCGAAAACTGAACAAAATACATCTTCATGGAAACTCAAAATTCCTTCCCTCCAGAGAATGTACTGGTAAATTCTAGGTTGAATGTGAATTACTGAAATTCAAATTGATATAGGGGAAAGTAACAATGCAAAGAAATGTATCAGTCACTAATTTTCATCTCACACAATCTTTCAGGTTCTAGAGAGGAAACTATACATTATAGCCTCACATTATATCCAGTAGTCAAATCATGAACATTTTTGGAACTTACATAACTATGATGCACTGATTAGCACTGAGCTCTTAATAAGCACTTTACAAAAACTTAACTAGTATTCCAAAATTGAATCAATACATACTTCGAAAATACTATATTACAAATGTTATGCCTGACACTGATGATGTTGCTACATTGGTGAAAACTTACTGATGTTTCATAGTAGTTAGGGGTCAGAAGGGACCCAAATAGATCATCTTGTCTGACCCCCCACCACTAGCTGGAGCACATGCTGGGATCACACGACCCCAGACAGGTGTTCATCCACACTTTTTTTTAATTTACCCAAGGTAGGAGCGAGGACCACTTCCCTAGGAAGTTGGTTCCAGATCCTAGCCACCCTAACAGTGAAATAGTGTCTCCTAATCTCTAATCTTAACTTATTCTCCAGCAGCTTCTGGTCATTGTTCCTTGTCACCCCAGGTGCTGCTGGGGGGAATAGGACCCTTCCTATTTGCTGCTGATCTCTCCTAACGAGTTTGTAGGCAGCCACCAAATCCCCCCTCAGCCTCCGTTTGCTGAGGCTGACAGGTTCAGGTCTCTCAGCTTCTTCTCATAGGGCCTGCCCTGTTGCCCTCCAACCAAGCGGGTGGCCCTCCTCTGTACCCTCTCAAGGAAGGCCACATCCTTCTTAAAGCGCGGTGCCCAGAACTGGATGCAGTACTCCAACTGAGTGTGGTTGGCTTTGCTGGCTGCGGTCTGGCATTGGCAGCTCATGTTCATCTTGGAGTCAATAATGACTCCAAGATACCTTTCTGCCTCTGTCCCCACAGGGGAGGGGAGTTCCCCAGCTTGTATGCATGCTGTGGATTCCTTCTCCCCAGATGCAGCACCCTGCATTTATCTACATTGAAGCCCATCCTATTACCATCTGCCCACTGTAGTCTGTCTAAATCTAATTGCAGCCTCTTTCTCCTTTCAAGTGTGCCTACCTCTCCCCACATCTTGGTGTCATTGGCAAATGTGGACAACGTGTTTTCCACCCCCTCATCCAAGTTGCTGATGAAGATGTTGAACTGTGTAGGCCCCAGGACCAAGCCCTGGGGGATCCCACTATTCACATCCCGCGAGGTCAAGTATAACTCGTCCACCACTACTCTCTGGGTGTGCCCCATCAGCCAATTTTTGACCCATCCAACTGTGTAGGCATCAATGCCATAGTCGCTCAATTTATTAATAAGAATGGGGTGAGACAGTGTCAAAGGCCTTCTTAAAGTCCAGAAAAACTATGTCCACGTGACACCATCATCCAGGGATTAGTTACCTGGTCATAAAAGGCCATCAGGTTGGTCTGGCATGACCTGCCTTTGATGAACCCATGTTGATTTCCCCTGGGCATGATCTCCCCTGCTGGCCCCTCACAGATGTGATCCTTGATAATTTTGTCAAGGACTTTCCCCAAGACTAATGTGAGGCTTATGGGCCTATAGTTTCCTGGGTCCTCCTTTCTCCCTTTCTTATAAATAGGGACCACATTAGCTAGTTTCCAATCTCCGGGCACCTGGCCTGTGGACCATGATCGCTCATACAGCTGGGCCAGAGGCACAGCAATGACCCCTGCCAGTCCTCTCAACACCCATGGGTGGAGGGCTTCAGGGCCTGCAGATTTAAAATGTCTGATAGGTTTTCTAATGGTAGGAGCAGGATTGTGCCCCAGTAATATCATATTACTTTGAAGGTCTGTACCATGTAAAGCTTTTCCTTAACACTAAACATTCTAGCCAAATTTGACTTAAGTCAAGAATGTATGCAGTTTTTTTCTAAACATAAATTTGCTAAAAGCTTTGTAAGCATCTGTAGTGCAATTTTTTCTTTTAATACTAAATGTATTGGACAACTGAAACCTAAAGAAGAAATATTTGTGGCAAACATTGTTTAGAAACTTTCTTGAAGGTCTCTATGGGGAAATGTTACTATCTAATGTTAAAGACTTCAGACAATTCAAACTTAAAGCTGGAACACTTAAAAAAGAACAAAGTTTCTGAAAAATATAAATTTGAAATGTTATATGGAAAATTATTGAGCAGTTCACACAAATGAATCCTCCAAAGGAATATATAAAATGGACATTGCACTATATCAATTTCTCTTTAAAAAATATTTATTAGGTTTGTTGGGTATTACTGAAATAATACAACTAATGAATGCAAAACATACTTCTAATCCATTCATATTTTTCTAACTATATTACATTTATATACTATTATTAATAAATTTCCTGTGTTAGAAGTTCTCTGCTTTTCTGTTCACAGTGTGGAGCATATCTTATAGTATCTATCTTGGGGACAACTCATGCTATGCACAAAAATACAGATCCCTTCTCTTATGATCCAAAACCATATAACACTATGTAGTAATTGTCATGAAAAAGTTACAATAGGGAAGTAGTTAATGAGTTTTTAACTCTATTTAATTAGATGTAGTGAGTGAAAATAGGGAGGAAAAGCCAGAATTATGTAACCTTTTAGCTCTCTTAAAAGTACTCTGTAGACCACCTGGACACTGGTATTTGGGAACTGCTAGGCCGGATTCTACTTTTGTATGAAGTAGAAGTAAGATTTTCCACCAGTCTGAGAAAAGAGAAGATGAATTGAACATGTACTGATTTATCTGATATAATGATTTACCTAAGAGTTATAGTGATTTATTGTTGAGCAGTAACTGCTCTAACACTGCCTTGAGCACTGGAACCTTCCTCTCGTCTCCAGATTTCAATGCACTATTTTCTTACAGTCATCCCTGGGACTTTTTTCTGTCAGCCACATTTCTGTCAGCTAAGGCAGAGATTTCCGAAAGTAATTTGTAATTGGAGCTTTTATTGGCTGTTCCTGGATGTTCCACTCTTTGGGGAAAGAGTTGTAATCTTGATTCTGTAATGATGTTAATATGTTCATAAGTACTTAAAAATTCTAGCTTTACAGAATACTTCACCTTAAAAATCAGTCAAACCAATGGTGACCTGTAGGAGGTGAACAGGGGTGCACGTGCACCCTCTGAGAGAACTGGTCCACCTCCTGGCAGGCTGTGCTTGCCACTTATGCGATGGTCAGGGAGGCAGGAGCACTGGTGTCCTCTGTGAGCACCGGCCGGGGAGTGGGAGTGCTGTGGCTGCTTTGAGCTTGTGGGGGGGACTCTCTACCCCACTTTGGTTATATTTCCCCACCCCCAGTCAGTGAGATTGGCCATGAGGGACCCCTCCCCCCCATTGCTGACTGGTTGCTGGGAGGGCACGTCCCACCCACTCCTCCCCTGACTAAGGTGGCACCAGTCACCCATAAATCAAATAAACATTTCAGTCTAGCTATATCATGAGCTGTGTTATTATGCAAATGACACACAGGTACATGTCTCCCTATTATTCACTGATGCAGTCTTTGCCTTCTCCAGGGACTCGTCTACCTGGGAAAGTTTTATCAGCTAGACTGATACAATTATGAAGGTATAGTTATACATGCATAGCAGTCCTGTACAGAAAATCTTATATTTATAAAAGAATGTTCACCTGGGGTCTTATACTGTTATAATATTAAAAACATACTTTCACACCATAGGGTATGGAAGAATCTTTTTCATTATGCCCTTGTCTATGCAAAGGGTTGAACTGATTTAATTTAATATTAGAATTTAAACTGATTTAATTTAACTGAACCAAATCTCTAGTGGTCACAACGCAATTTGGTTTTACTTAAGCAAATTAGAACCAGTATCTAGCAGAAGCCTGTAAAGTAATAGGTGCAAATTCAGTGCATGAAAGTTAGAAATTACATAAGCAGAGTAAATACTTTTAAGACTGTATCAAGGCTTCACTATAGAAGCATAGCTTACTGCTAAGTATCAATTGAAGTTTATATTTCCTGGAGTAGGCCCCACTCCTTAAGTGCAGCATCAAACAGATTAGCAGAGCTGGAGATTAGGATGGATAGACTTGTTTTGGAATTTGTTTTACATTTGATATGCATTTAGATTGAATTTGCTGAATAATGGCAAATGGAAAAAGGTAGAAGTTTAGAATAAAACTGCAGGAAAGATTGTATTGCCCCTTTTACTCAAAAGCCAAGTAGTTAAAACATTTACTCAGGATGCTGGAGACCCAGGACAGGTCCACAACACATGCACTGCACTTGCAGGCATTTTGTGCACTGCTTATTTGCAGTACAGGGCAGGGGGTTGACACTGGGAGATCCCAGTGTCAGAAAAACCCACACCTGAAAAAAGTGGGGCAGTGCACATGGTAGTAGTGTGCACCACCCAAAACCAGGGCCTGGGCTGCCAGAGTCACACTCCCAGACCAGGCTCTCTGCTGCTGGATCACTTCCACTGGAGCCGCAGGAGGACCTCAGGATCCTAGGTAAGGTTGCCAGGGCCAGCCCAAGTACTGGCCTCAGCCTCCTCTACCCCATCTAGGGCAACCTGCCATGTGCCAGAGTGCTCATGCACAGGTGTTCCCCGGGGAACAAGTAGCAGCAGCAAAAGTTGTGCTGTTGCTATTTGTCCCTGGGGAAAAGCCCATGTGCACTCATCTGGATGCTCCCTCAGAGTCAGTATCCTCCTCTGCCTTTGTGCATTTGAACCCACATCCTCGGAGAGTCCTTGAACTACCAGACTATAAAGTAAGTCAAACTGAGGTGTTAAGAGGCTGGGGGGGGGGGGGGGGGGAGGGGGGAGGTGTCTGAGGGCAGAATTTTATTTCATTTTATGTGTCCACATGTCATTTTTCCTGCCATTTTAGCACTCACTGTTTATGATCCTACTACCCATTTAGTCTGAGCACACAAACTATTGAACATACACAGTATACTGAGCAAGTGTATGTGTATACCCACTACTACCAGGTGTTAGAGTCCCAAGAGACAAGCAATTAAGGCATTCATACCCAGGCCGTAGGCCCCTCTCATACAGAGAGGGTTTGAACATAGATCTCTCAGATTACCCAGCATTATGTTCCAACCACCAGGCCACCAGGCCATCACTGAACTATAATAAAAAAATGTTAGTTTTATTATTAACCATTGTTATTATAGTTTTTGTTTATTTATTTTTCCTGTATATAAATTGGTTGTGTATAATAAAGAATAACGTGTTCATTGGGTTCAGAGTGAATTCCTTGGTGGTGAGGGTGAGGGGGATCCTGCTTCATGGGAAACCTCAGTCAGTAGATCTGCCTGAGGGACTCCCAGGGCTACTGGCACCATAAGGATCCAAAATCTGGTACATCACCTGGCCTAGCGTGCCAGTATGAGTTACAAAACTAAACATATTTCGTTTGATTCAACCCAAACAAGTATTTGGGTCCAGCTAGAACAAACAGTTTTTAAGAGAAGTTTTTCCACAGCTCTATTTCCAAGCAATGACATGGTGGAGACATGGATAGTCTGGTGCATAGAGCTTTCCTGTGGCTGGCTGTGGATTTCAGTTCCCCTACACTGGAATGGTCATGAGTCTCAGGAGCTACGCATCAGAATGTGAAAGTCACTTCTCTCCCATAACAGCAAACTTGGACAAGTGTGGGGTGAATAGAAATCCTTATCATTGTAGCCTTTCATAATATATGAAGTATCCATATACCAGGACAATAGATATGCTGGAAATAGGATAATGCTGTACCAAAATATATACTGTTTTTGTGTTCTCCAAGTCTATTTCCCTACTGTCACCCCTACTTCAATTAGATTCTTTCTCCTTAGTGGGGAGGGCTTCTTAGCAATTGCATTCTTTGTGCCTTGATGGAAACAAAAAAGCTATAGATTTCATAGACAGATTTCTTTGTTGACAGTGTGTGTGGGGGGGGGGGGACGAACGATGAGCAGGGACTGCTCACAGCCACCGTCCACGCTATTGGTGGTGGTGAGTGGGGACTGCCCACAGCCACCAGCAGCCATGTCAGTGGGGGGCAGCGTCACCGCCTGCAGAAACCAATGGCAGCTTCGGTGGCAGCCCATCCCAGGGGGAACACGTGCCCCCTTGTGCCCCTTATGCCCCTCTATGCATCGCATATGCTCTGACTTAAATTACCTTCATGGGGAGCTATAAAAACTGCAATGATTGGCATTGCCTAAGCTAGTATGTTTAGGAGCAGAGGCATTCTGACCTGTTAATTTATGTTACAGGAGTGCAGTAACTCTATATTCATGCAACATCATATTGGATCCTATATTCATAGATTCACAGATGCTAGGGTAAGATGGGACCTCAAATGATAATTGAGTCCAACCCCCTGCCAAGGCAGGAAAGAGTGCTGGGGTCAGATGACCCCAGCCAGATGCCTATCCAGCCTTCTCTTAAAGACCTCCAAGGTAGGAGAGAGCTCCACCTTTCTTGGAAGCCCATTCCAAATTTTAGCCACCCTTACCATGAAGTTTTTCCTGATATCTAGCCTAAATCTGCTGTCTGACAGTTTGTGACCATTTCTCATTGTTACCCTGAGATGCACCCTGCTGAACAGAGCATCTCTGATACCTTCCTGCATCCCCCCCTAATGAATTTGTAGGCAGCTACAAGATCACCTCTCAGCCTTCTCTTGAGGCTGAAGAGGTCCAGGTCCCTCAGTCTCTCCTCATACAGATTGTCCTGTAAGCCCCTGACCATATGAGTAGCTCTGTTCTGGATCCTCTCAAGTCTATCAATATCCTTCTTGAAGTACGGTGCCCAAAACTGGATGCAGTACTCCAACTGTGGTCTGACCAATGCCACATAGAGGGGAAGTATCACTTCCTTGGTTCTATTTGTCATGCATCTGGTGATGCATAGTAAAGCGCGGTTAGCTTTGCTGATGATTTTATCATACTGGTGACTCATGTTCATCTTGGAGTCTACTATGACTGAGATCCCTTTTCACTTCTGTGCTGCTGAAAGGGTCACTTCCTGGCCAGTAGGTGTGCTGGATGTGGGGGGGATGTGGGCACGCTAGAAGGCAGGAATAGGATGCAATCAGATCTAGACAGGTTACAGGGGTGGGTGGATGAGAATAGGATGGGATTCAACACCGACAAGTGCAAAGTGATGCACCTGGGGAGGAACAACCGGCACCATACCTACAAGTTGGGGAACTCCATTCTTGTCAGTACAGAGATGGAAAAGGATCTTGGAGTTATCACTGACTCCAAGATGAACATGGGCCGGCAGTGTGGGGAGGCAGTCAGGAAGGCCAACCGCACCTTGGCATGCATCCACAGATGCATCTCGAGCAGGTCCAAGGAGGTGATCCTCCCCCTCTATGCAGCACTGGTCAGGCCACAGTTGGAGTACTGCATCCAGTTCTGGGTGCTGCACTTCAAGAAGGATGTGGACAACATGGAGAGGGTCCAGAGGAGGGCCACTCGCATGATCAGCGGGCAGCAGGGCAGGCCTTATGAGGAAAGGCTACGGGACCTGAACCTGTTCAGCCTCCACAAGAGAAGGCTGAGTGGGGATCTAGTGACCTGTTACAAACTAGTCAGGGGGGACCAGCAGGCACTGGGGAAATCCCAGTGTTCCCCAGAGCACTGCCAGAAGTGATCAGGAATAACAGTCACAAGCTGGCAGAGGGTAGGTTTAGGTTACATATCAGGAGGTGCTACTTCACAGTCAGGGCGGCTAGGATCTGGAACCAACTTCCAAGAGAAGTGGTGCTGGCCCCTACCCTGGGGGTCTTTAAGAGGAGGCTAGATGTACACCTTGATGGGGTTGTTTGACCCTAATACTGTTTCCTGCCATGGCAGGGGGTCAGACTAGGTGATCTACTCAGGTCCCTTCCGACCCTAGAAACTATGAAACTATGAATATTTTTGCACCCTAGGTGCAGCTCTATGCACTTGTCCTTGTTGTACTGCATCCTATTGTTTACTGCCCACTTTTCTAACCTGTCCAGGTCTGCCTGCAATCATTCCCTATGCTCTGGAGTGTGCACTTCACCCCACAATTTAGTATCATCCACAAAGTTTAAAAGAGTACACTTCACACCTACTGATAAAGATATTGAAGAGTACAGATCCAAGGACCAAACCCTGTGGGACCCCGCTACCCACATCCTTCCAGGTCGATACCTACCCATCTACTACCACTTTCTGGGTGTGACCGCTAAGCCAATTTGCCACCCACCAGCCCATGTAAACATCTATATCACAGCCTCTTATTGTATTTATGAGAATGGGATGAGATACCATATTGAAGGCCTTGCTAAAATTGAAGAAAACAACATCCACCTCTACTCCTGCATCTAAGCATTTTGTGACCCTGTCATAAAAAGAAACCAGATTGGTCAGGCATGATCTACCTACTACAAATCCATGCTGGTTTCCCTCCTGCATTATTTTTCTTGCTGAACTCCCACAGATGTGATCCTTCATAATCTTTTCAAAGAGCTTTCCAAGGATGGAGGTGAGACTGACTGGCCTATAATTACTCGGATCTTCCTTCCTCTCCTTCCTGAAAATAGGGACACATTGGCCCTTTTCCAGTCCTCTGGGACCTGACCCAAGCACCATGAGTTCTCAGACAGCTGTGCTAGTGGTTCCAACTCAAGCTTCCTCTTGGTGTGGTCTGTAGCAGACCCCCACCCCCAAATCTCTTTCCCTTGACCTCCATGTATCCTAACCCACAATGCTTCAACTTTCTACTCCTCTGATCCCATTTTGATTAGGGTAGATGTATAATGCTCCTTTACATACAGAGCACTCCATGCCCTTTCCTCCCTACTCTGTCCCTTCTGTACAACCTGTAGTCCTCAATGTGTACCGCCCAATCATGGGTAGGGTCCCACCAGGTTTCTGTTAGCCACACTAAATTGAAGTTATTACCTGCAAGCACAAGTATGAGTTCTTCCTGCTTGTTGCCCATGCTCCAAACATTAGTGTACAGGCACTTGAACCCTCCAAATGGTTCCTTCAGTGCCCCCCCCCCGCCATTCTGATGCCCAAAGGGCCCCTTGGTACTTACCTGTGGAGTAGTGCTGAATGTCTCAAAGTTTGTAAGTTCTAGACTCTCTCCGTCTCCTGCCTCCCCATCAGACTTAGTTTAAAGCCTGATGTAGGAAGTCAGCCAACCTGTAAGAAAAGAGACCCTTACCTTTTATGGAGAGATGAAGCCCATCGTGTCCCAGGAGGTACCTTGCATGGAAGTGCAGATCATGGTCCAGGAAGCCAAAACCTGCACGATGTCACCAACTCTGGAGCCACAGGTTGACTTCTCTGGCACAGGTGATGTGATACCTACTGTGAGTGCTGACCAGGAGGATTGACAAGAAGACCACCCGCACCCCTGTTTTCCTAAGCCTGGTTCCCGGAGCCCTGTAGTCTCTCATAATATGGTCTGGACTCCTCCTGGCAGCATCATTTGTTCACACTTGGATTAGGACCATGGATAGTTGTCAGGAGGCTGGATGAGGTCAGGAAATCTCATATAATCATATAAGCCTGAACAAATCATTGCCTAGAGATGCTGTATACACAAGACATTAAACAAGGACTTTTGCATGTGATGTAGTCTTGAGAAGAAAAGCAGTTAATACAAGAATAATAGAACAATAGAATCAGAGAAAATAGAACCATCTAGTCAAACCCCCTGCTCAAAGAGGGAGCATCCCCAACTACATCATTGCAGACAAAGATTTGTTTAGCCGGGTCTTAAAAGCCTCCAAGGATGGAGGTTCCACAACATCTCTGGGTAATCTGTTCCAGTGTTTTACTACCCTCCTAGAGAGAAAATTCTTCCTTATATCTAAGCTAAACTTCCCTTGCTGCAACTTGAGACCATTGCTCCTTGTTCTACCATTTGCCACCACTAAGAACAGTCTAGCTCCATCCTTTTTTGAACCTCCCTTCAGGTAATTGAAAGCTATCAAATCCTCTCTCAGTCTTCTCTTATCTAAACTAAATAAGCCCAGTTCCCTCAGCCTCTCCTCAGAAGTCATGTGCCTTAGCCCCCAAACCATTTTTTTTGCCCTCCACTTAACTCTCTCATATTTGTCCACATCCTTTCTGTAGTGGGTGCCCAAAACTGAACACAGAAGTCCAGATGTGGCCTCACCCATCCTGAATAGAGGGGAATAATCATTATCTTGACCTTCTGGCTACCTACCTACCAACAGAGCCCAGGATGGCACTAGACTTCTTTGCAACAAGGGCACACTGTTGGCTCATATTCTGCTTACTATCTGCTGAAACCCCATGTCCTTTTCTTCATAGCTTCTTCCCAGCCAATCAGCCCCCAGCCTGTATTGATGCATGGGATTGTTCCATCCTAAGTGTACAACTTAGCACTTGTCTTTGTTTGACCTCATGAGATTTCTTTTGGCCCGATCCCCCAATTTGTCTAGGTCACTCTGAATCCTAGTGCTACCCTCCAGCTTATCTACTACCCCCTCCATCTTGGTGTCATCTGAAAACTTGCTGAAGGTGCACTCTATACCATCTTCCAGGTCATTGCTGAAGATATTGAACAAAACTAGCCCCAGGACCAACCCCTGGGGCACTTCACTTGATACTGGCTAGACATTTAGCCATTGATTACTATTCTCTGAGCTTGATGCTCCAGCTGTTTTTATCCACTTTGTAGTCTGTTCATCCAGCCCATACTTACTTAGCTTGCCTGCAATAATGTTGTAGGAGGCCCTATCAAAAGCTTTGCTAAAATCAAGTTACACCACATCCACTAGTCTCCCTGAATTTGCAGAAACATTCCTTATATCATCAATCAGATTGGTCAGGCATGATTTGCCCTTGTAGTGAACCCATGTTGACTGTCCCTAATCAGCTTCTTCTCCTCCAAGTGCATGGTGAAGGCATTCAGTGTATTTTCTTTGTAGTAGCTTGTAAGGGCATCCTCCTTTACACTTTGACTCTATTTCAGCTGTATCCAGCAATTAAATCATAATTCTCTGACACTACAAATTCCAGTCCAGTCTGCATGGATCCTATCATGTGACATCAATAGCAGCTTAAGGAAGCCCACAGCCCTACCCCCCACCTTGGCTCCAGGAGTGAGAAGGCATACGGCATTGGGTTTGCAGAGTGGAGCAGTTCCCTGGCGCCAGCCCCCTCCTTGTCTCCAGGAGTGAGAGGCACATGTTGTCAGGGCTGAGGAGCAGTTCCCTGGCCCCAGCCCCAGCCTCTACCTGAGTTAATCTTTGGTAAGTATCCTGCGCTGGACCCAGTGCGTCCACTGCACCTCGCGCCCAGCTTGTTGCCACAGCCCAGTTCCTCTCTGGGTCGGTGTGTGGCATTAATAAGTTTGTGCACAGCATGGTTTTAAATCCTGCACAGCCATGCATGAGCCCAGCTTGGAGAAAACATTGCCCCTCAGGCTCCCCTGTAAAATCACTGGATCGGCTCATGTACCCAAAAGTTGGTTACATGCTTAACCCTCATCTGTTCTCGTGAAACCATTGTTGTTCTCATGAGGTAACTTGTTACTTTGCAATTTGACATTGTTGGTCTCATGGGGAAACTTGTTACCCCACCCACATGAACAAAATGGAACCAGTGACAACAGTATAAATGTACCAAAAACTATTTATTATACATACAGATTGTTTGAAAGGGTATTTATGATGATTTGAATGCAAAATATTATTTAACTAGAACTATGAACCAAATATAAACTTTTTTAGCATTTCAAAACATAAATGAACAATTTGCTAAGTTTGCAGTTCATACTGTTTTCAAACTAACAATTACTTCCAAAAATATTTCCTAACTGCTTTAACTAAATATTGCATTCCTCACATAGCAGTAGTGATGTACTGTGGTGCACACAAGGAAATTGCTTACAATCTTCTCATTGTTTCTGGGTTTTGCAGTCATCTGCCCTTGGACAAAAAGCACAAAGTCCACTCACACTTGCAGAAGGTTCTACTGGGGTGTGTTGTGGCAATTTGTAATTTACAGTAGTCATACCAGACTGGACAGACTTAGACAGATTATGTGTATCCATCATTCTTCATTTTATTTGCCTGTCAATCAATTGTTCTCCAAGCTCCTGCAAAAAAAAGTATCATCTTCTTAAATGTGACCTTTGCTTCCAGTTTGCAGTGTCACCCAGCCAAATGACAAGGCTGGGAATGGCAGCCACAACCAGCATATTGAAAAGTAGTGTCATTGGCCACCTGTTGATTTTCCATCTGCAGGTGGTTATATGGAATAAGTGGTCAAGATTATCCACCCCACCCTTGTTTTTATTGTAGTCATGGATGATATCTGGCTTTCTTTGCTCTCCACCCACTGACAGGTCATGGTGCATACTTGACAGCAGCAGCACAACTTTGGACTTCTTTGGAACATAGGAAACTAGGGTGAGTTCCCCAGCAAAAGCAAAAAATGGATGAAAAAGTGTCCCTTTGATTTGTTTGCATTTCGTTTGCACTATTGGCCATGCTTTTCCCAGTCGTACCCGTAAAGGTCAAGTCCTGCTTCAGCAGTCTTTCTGCTATGTCAGTACTTGTGGAGAAATTTTCACGTAAATATTCCGTCTTGTCTTGTACCGGGGATGAAGCAGTTTTTCAATGATGTGGTGTCGTAGGGCACTTCAGTGCCCTGCTACAAAGAGGTACAGGTGCCGGTTGCTGGGACAGCCACAGTTGGTCAGCTGACCGGAAGGGGCCAGGGCCTGACCTGTATAAACGTAATCCAGGCTGAGGCCAGAGAGGCAGTTCCCTGCTAGCAGCCAAGGAAGAAGGAGCCCGGCTGGAATAAGCAGAGTAGAGAAGCCTGATGGCCTGAGCAGCTTCTGTTTGAGGATCCCGGGTGGAGAAAGCCCTGGTAGGGATTTGAATGATGGTTAGCCAGATGGCTTGGAGTTTACATTGTAGCCCAGGGGCTTGAGTTTTCTGTTCGTAGTTTTATAAGACCGGAGGACTGGGTGAGGCTATTAGGGGTTGGAGGAAGCCTCATAGGGTAGCCCCACATGGTAGTGTGGGGACCCTGGTGCCAGAGAGGGCACAGCATTCAGGGGTGCACTGACCCCAGCCCTGAGAAGGGGCACAGAGGATTGGGGGCCAGGTAAGGCCGAGGCTGCCTGAGCCCCACAGGAACTTTTAGACCCAAGGAGGGGATTTGGGGGCCAGGCACGGCTACGGCCACCTAGAGCCCCAATTGTGGCAGGCCCCAGCGCAGGCACAGTCACGAGGGAAGGCCCCAGTGCAGGCACAGTCACGAGGGACAGCCCCAGTGTGGGCAAGGTCACGAGAGCAGGCCCTATACTGGGCACAGGCGAGAAGCCCCAGTGTGGGCACTGTCATGGATAAGGCCCCGGTGTGCATCTGCGAGGGTGTGGATCATGGTGAGACAAGCCAGAGAGCCTGCGAGGGCGCCGGTCATGGTGAGACAAACCCAGGGAACCCGTGACGGTGTGGGTCATGGAGAGACAAGCCCAGGGTGCCTGCGGGGTGCAGGCAATTGAGGAAAAGCCGGGGGCGCCCGTGAGGGCACGGGCAATCGCAAGATGAGCCAATGGGTGCTCAGGGCACCGAGGGGAGAATTGATTAGACAACGTCCGGTACATCTGCGGGGCTTGGGGCATGGTACAGGGGTGGTTGGAGCCACGCATAGCCTCTAAGGCTTTAGTGCACCTAGTCACCTAAGACAAGGCACAGAATGGGATACATCAGGGCACTGTGTCAAAGAAGACAAAAAGGCAGCCTCCCTTAAACACTAATAACATCAAAGACATGGCGGGCGAGATGGTGAGGGTGCGTTGACACCAACTTGGCACGGTAGGGGGCGCTAGGGGGGTTCACGGCATCCCTAGGGCGCACTGTCACACGTGGGTGTCAAGATTACACTGGTGTGGAGCTTCTGGTTGCTTGCCCAGGTAGATGTCTCCAGACAGGGAGAATGATGCTGCTGCATCACAGCACCACCAAATTTTCAAGTCATATTTGTCAGGCTAGCTGGGCATGTACTGTCTGAAGGGACAGCAACCCCTGAATGAAATGAACTGCTCACTAACTGTCAGGTGTATTCCTGGATTATACCATTTCCTGAGCTGCTCCACAAATTGTGCCCAAATATCTTTGTGTCTATGTTCAAATTGCTGAATCTTTCTGAATCTTTCAAGTCTTTCCAAAAGGTCTCCTGATTCAATTTGGATTTGGAGGTTCAGCCACTGAAATGGGCTGAATCTCCACCAAATCAAATCAGTGACCCAAGCTTTGCACAGCCCTACTGTCTGCAGATTGAGCTGCCCGGCTTCATGCGAGAGTGGGGTTGAAAAGAACCCAAGCTTCTGCCTGAAGCTCAGGGCTTTGATCCCTCTGGGATCCACTCCTGGGAGGGTAGGGGGCTGTGGATCAGGAGTGAAGGGCACTGGCTGTGCATGGTGTGGGCTGTGATAAACTATTATATGTGGCCACTGAACCCAGCTCTAGGGTGTCTCAGCCCTTCCCATACACTGTTATATGCAGCTGTTACACCCCAGAGCTGGGTGCATATTTGCCATTCCCATGCACTGTTATATGTGGTTATTACACCCCAGAGCTAGGGCTACCCCATGCCATGCTGCACTGGGTACTTTCTTGGACAACCCTGACCATATAGGCTGGACCAGGGAGAATTTCCAGCTGTAATCCCAGCCCCAGAAACAGCCAAGTTCCAGGAAAACCAGAGAACTAGAAAAACCATAGAGGCATGATGTGGGATGGCCCAAGAAAGATTTCCACCTCTAATCCTAGTCCAAAAGAAATTCCTTGCTTGAGCCCATATACTTAGTACAGTGGGACCTGGGGGGACTGTCATTTGACAGCCTGGCATGCACAAAATGTGCTTTGGGCTGGGCAAGGATGTCCAAGAGAGTCCCCTGGTGCCACAGAGGTATGCTTGTTGTGGCTTAAGAATGATTTCTAGCCATACTTCCAGCCCCAAATCCAGTTCCTTATTCAAGCCCATATACTTAGTACCGGGGGGGAGGGGGGGGCTGTCAGTTGGCAACCTGGCATGCAGAAACTGGCTGTGGTAAGGGTTCTTTGGGACAGTCCTGCAGTGGCATGTACAGGAAGTTGGGGATATATCCTGCCCTGGCTGGCCACCAAGCCATTGCCAAGCCTGGTCTTCTCTGGTCTTTCTTGCCACCAACCCCCCTTTTTGACAGCACCTATTTTAAAGCCCCAAAATGTGGTTCTATCCAAGCTAGAGGCACTCTTGCTCCTCACAGACATTGGGGATTAATGGAGTCATCAACATTGCTGGATGACAGGGAAGCTGCCCATACCCGCTCTGCCCCCACACTCTTTGCCACTCTTTGGCACCACACAGCCCATCAGGCTTCCAATGGGGGTGCACACCAGGGGCTTCGTGCCTCATCTGTCAGCTTTGCTGGTATGCTGGTTTTAGGGTGATCCCACTGGTCACCCACACAGTTCCCTCATTGCCAGGACAGCTCCCCCTGACACTGACCACAGTAGCAGACCATGATACTGGATCCTCATCTCTCCAGACAAAACCGTGATGTCCCAGGACTGACCCAGGTGCACCCAGCTCTGGAGTGTAATGGCCACATATAACAGTATATGGTGAAGGCTGTGATGAAATGTTATGTGTGGCCACTGCACCCAGCTCTTGGGTGTCTCTCAGCCCTCCCCATACACTGTTATATGTAGCAGTTACACTCCAGATTTGGTGCATCTCTGACCTCCCTATGTACTGCTGTATGTGGCCATTACACCCCAGAGCTAGGGCCACACCATGCCATGCCTCTGGCACTGGGGACTCTCCTGGACACTCCTGACCATGTAGGCTTGCCCAGGAAGAATTTCCAGCTGTCATTCCTGCCCAAAAACAGTTCCTTATTCAAGGTCCATATACGTAGTATAGTATGCTTGGGGGGCTGTGAGTTGGCAGCCTGGCATGAACAAACAGTACTTTGGGCCAGGCAAGACTCTTGTCATAGATGTCTGAGAGAATCCCCCAGTGGCACAGAGTCATGGTGGGGGGGGGCTAAGAATGATTTTCATCTCTAACCCCAGCCCAAAAGAAATTCCTTATTCAAGCCCATATACTTATTACAGTGTACGTGGGGGGCTGTCAATCAGGCCACGCTTTGGGCCACGCAAGGCTCAGAGGTATCCAGGAGAGTCTCTTGGTGGTACACAGGTATGGTGGATGCAGGATATTAATTTACATATTATTTGGTAAATATGCATACCTAATGAAATTCTCTGTCTTTAGAATGTGTAATTCATTAATAAGAAGCTTTTATTGGGTATAGATTAGCTTTGAAAAAGGAACCAGGAGCCAGGTATAACAACATGGGACTTAAAAGAACAAACTGCAGCCTCATGAACCATAGCATGTAGCCCTGGTGTTGGTTACCCTGAAACAGTGGATGGTGAGAAGGTGAGCCAGGGGTCCTTCCCCCACACCACCATGGGCAGTGCAGGAGGAAGGTGGCTGTGTGGTGCAGATGTTTCTTGACCTTCAGTAGAGGCAGGCAGTTTGAAATTTGGGGAGCAGACCCTAGCATGTGGCCTAGGGTGCCCCAAAACAGTGGATGGTGAGAGCAGACAACTAACTGTGAACAGGGGGTCGCCCATAGGCCCAGGCTTGGGCAGTGCGGGGAATGGCAGGGAATTTTGCAAGTGAAATGTTCCTGGGAACTCAGAAATGTGGGGGGTGGCTGACTGATCAACAGAGCAAATAAAGTGCGTGGCTTGCCAAGTACAAGTCACAGCTAAGCAGGCTTTTGCCAGTTGTGATGGCCAGAACCAAAGGGGTTAATGAGCAAATTATAGCAAAAAAGATCTGCTTCTTGAGAGCATCTAGCAATGGCATAATAGTTAATATTAGCTAAGGCAAAACTTGCAAGACTGTTTTCCACAAACATATCCTGTCTGTCACAAGTATAACTGCGATGTTAAAATTAAATGTCTGTACCGATCATAAGACTAACATGGGCCCCAAGAAGCGGAACTAGAAAACAGAATTGCAAACTTTAGCTGACCTAACGGTTCTTGCTTAAAGGTCAGTAAAAATGACAAACCTGACCACAAGGTATAATTAACACTTTTCAAAAAATTCTGAAAGGGAGTAACCAAGTGGGTTGAATTTAGACAGAGAAAAGGCTAATCTCAGACCCCAAATCACATCCCAATCTTTTAGCCTTTAGATGAGCAGACCCCACAGTATTTCTGGGCTTCACAGGGATCTTTAGCTTAGGTAAGAGGGGCATTGCCGCAGAGCAAGTGGGGAAAGAGAAGTAAAGAAAGCAAAATATACCCAATTACCACCAGTTGGACTATGAAAGTTATTTATTGCTAAGTAGATGAAATATATAATGACACTAGTAGTAACAGACATGCAAAGGAAAAACAGACACAAACAGTCACAGTATACCCTGGTTTCACTAAGTATTTGGGGAAACTTAGCTCAAGCTTAACTAATACAGTTCAAGTTCAGAAATCTATGCTTAGAGGGAGAGAAGAGAAAAGAGAGAGAGCTGGGATCTCACCAGTCCAAGGCACTCGGGTTGCAGAGCTGACAGGTCAAAGTTCTCAGCACGATCCTTGAAGGGAGATGATCTGCCTCCTGCAGCCTCTCCAGAAGAAAGCGGGTGGTGTCAGCACACACACTGCTGCTTCTTTTACAGATTTTTATACCCCCAGTTCAGCTTCTTTCAAGCATTCTCAAT
The DNA here is from genome assembly GCF_052110815.1 of Crocodylus siamensis. Classification (NCBI taxonomy): domain Eukaryota; kingdom Metazoa; phylum Chordata; order Crocodylia; family Crocodylidae; genus Crocodylus; species Crocodylus siamensis. The sequence continues at coordinate 47,322,125 of NC_143404.1, forward strand.
AGTGGAAATCAAATTGTCCTCTCTATTGACAAGGGGTTATCTGGGTGGAACATCTCAGGAACTTGATTGATACTCAAGAAACATCTACTTGGATCCAGCTTGACATTCCTATGGATAGCAGATATACTTGATGGGATATCCCCTGGTGTCTTCAGAAACAATAGATTGCAGCATCAGGGTTTTTGGATTTTTACTTGTTGGGAACAAGCCTCAGCTTAGCATGGCTTTTCCAGATCTTACTATAGTCTTTTAACAGACTTAAGGCACTTATTGGAGTGTTCATAACCTGTTGTGGAGAGGACTTCCACCAGTCGTCTCGGGAAAAGTATGACAACACTTGTGGTCAGGGCTCCAACAGGCTGGACGCTGTGATGAACCCTGTACCATTGTTCAAATGTTGCCCATACCCCCCTCTGACTCGGTCTATTGCCTCAGCATTCCCTAATCCGGCAACCGAGTTGTAGCCAATTAAGTTTACATAGGCCTCCCATAGTGGGACCAGGGAATGTACAGCCCGAGATGCCTAATAAACTTACTTTTACTTAGAGGTGTGTGTGTGTGGGGGGGGGGGGGGGGGCGGAAAAGTCCTTTGTAAATCCAGATTAGAACTGGTCTGATAAGTGCTGAGCTGGGTGTGTGGGTTGATTAGCATTTGGAGCATAGCTTCCCCATCAGGCAGTGCTTCCCTGCTTCGCTGATCCCAGAATTCACTGCAGTCTCTGCTTTGAGCTTTCTGTTCTCCATCTCTCATGTAAATGAATGGTCATCTGTTCCCATCTCAGATGCAAATGAGACCTAGGGCAGTTGTTTCATTTTTGTCCCCCTTATCTGGAGGTTTTTAGGTGCGTCTATCACTGCATCTTAATCAGCTTCTGTTTAGGTGGGGGGGGGATGGCGATTCTTTGTGAGTCAGACAGTCTGCGTCCTGTGTCAGGGTTCCCCAAGAACATGGAGCTGACAGGTAACAACTTTGCTTCACTATTTCACTGGGCCAAGGGGAAAGTCATGCCATATAAGGCACAGAACAAGCAGGGTAGGAATGACTGCCTCCCTACTATTGCTATAAAACTGGTGTGTGATCAATTAAAGAAATTAGACATATATAAGGCAGCAGGACTGGATGAACTCCATCTGAGAGTGCTGAAGGAGCTACCCAAAGTAATCATGGAGTCCCTGGCAACTCTTCCAAAACTCGTGGGGCTCCAGAGTGGTCCCTGAGGACTGGAAGAAGGCCAATATTGTGCCCATCTTCAAGAAGGGGAAGAGGGAGGACCCGAATATAGGCCAATTAGCCTAACTTCTATCCCAGGGAAAACCCTGGAAAAATTAATTCAGGGGTCTACCTTTGATAGGCTTGCAGAAGGTAGGATTCTGAATGACAGCCAGCGTGGCTTCGTTGTGGGCAGGTCTTGTCTTACCAACCTCATCTCCTTTTATGATCAGGTAACTTGCCCCCTGGATAAGACAGAAGAGTTTGAAGTTGTATATCATGACTTCCAAAAAGCCTTTGATCTGATATCCCACGATGTTTTCACCAGAAGTTTTGAGGATTGTGGATTAACTGGGAGACAGGTGGGTAGGAAGCTGACTGTGGGGTAGGACTCAGAGGGTCCTAATGAACAGATTTGTGTTGTCCTGGTCAGAAGTGGGCAGCAGTGTCCCACAGGGTTTGGTGCTTGGACCAGTACTTTTAAACACCTTTATGAATAGTTTGGATGTGGGGGTGTAGAGCTCACTGGCCAAGTTCGTGGATGATACCAAGTTATGAGGAAGTGTGATCACACTTGAAAATAGTCTGCAGATACAGGCTGGCAAGTTGGGTGAGTCGGAACCAGATGCAGCTCAACACTGAGAAATGTAAAGTGCTCCACCTGGGAACAAACAACGTCCTACACACCTGTATATTCAGAGACTTGCACTGCAAGTCATAAAACAAAAGGCTGAAGGACATGATACTCTTCAGCCTGAAAAAGAGAAGGCTGAAAGGGGACTTGGTGTAGGCCCCCAGATCTGTGTGCAGGATGACAGGAGTCTGCCACTGCCAGCAAGTGACACAAGTTTTGTCACTTTCAGCAACTTGAGTGCAGTTTCCCAGAAATGTCTGCACCTATCTCCTTGAAATGTGGCAGGCTTCATGCCCTCAGAAGGGGCTACCATTGCTGCAATTTTTATCCAAATCAGGAAAGAAATGACAAAGTTATAGGCATGTTCATGATTCCCCACTACAGCCTATGGGCAAACATTGAAATGCATTGAAACGGGAACAGTTTTGAAGAAACAAAATGGAACAGTGCTTCAAAACAAAACAAAAAACCCCAATGAAATGAAACACTGTCCCTTCAAAATGGTGAAACAAAAGTCAAAACAAAATGGTGCTGTTTCACACAGCCCTAATATCCATAGTAATTGGGGAGCATACATGTGAGAGCTCAGAAAAACAGTGAGAATCAGGCACAGTATATCCTAAACAATGAGTGACAGGCAGCAGGATCTTTAAGAAGTTACAGTGTATGAAAGAGACACATTTATCATGTGACACCAACTGAGCCATCCAGCTCTTAAACTGATAAACACCTCTCATCCAATTAGGTATTCTTGATATGTATGTCTTATCTAGCAACAGCTGCTGGCTAAGAAATACCTTTTGTGGTCATTGTTGTTGTTAATTAATGCATGGTTCAGTGATGCAAGTTCAGGCACTAAGGATTATAAGAAACATTCCACTTAGTGAGTTTGCCTCTAACAGAGCTGGAGACATTTCACTGTCAAATGAAAAAAGAAAATGCTGAACAAAAATGATATAAGACTGACTTAACCTGAGTGAGGCTTTGTCTGGGAAGAGGGATATGCTGAAATATTCATTGCAGAATTGAGGACCTGAGTGATGAGATTGCTCTTGTAACCCAGGTGTCCCCAAAGTGAGTGTGTCCCTCCCTCACCAACAGAACGGGAAAGCCAGCAGGGCATATGTGCTGGGGATGGAAATAGAAGTCTACTTGCAGTTCTCTTCCACCTATCATGTCTCAATAGAGGAGAAACAAAAAGCAATGTCTTAAAATATAACCATAGTGAATGCATTGGTAGCTGGGTTTGGTAGCATGATCCAGCCTGCTGTCAACAGTATCAGGCAGGACCTGAAAAATTCAGGAGTTAATCCTGATGAGGAGAGTGGCCTCCTTCATCCATCTCAGATCAGGGCATACCAGGTCTACGGAGTTCACATCTTTCTCTACTCCTACCACCGAGGCAGGAAACCTAATATGGATCTCCACATACCCTTGATATGGGTACTGGTCCTGACTCAACCCACCTAATCCCAATCCAGTAAGTGGGTGCAATTCCATGTGAGAAAGGTGCTTTTAGAAATGGCAAATAATGTAGTTACTTTTGACCCACTATCCAATAAAGCCAAACACTGTTTCCCATTTACCGCAACAGAGACCTCAACCCTGGGGCCTACCAATCCTCTGAGCAATGGGGCTTGGGAGTGCGAGATGCCACAGGGTGGAGCTGACTCACTTGCTCTGTCCCCTCTTCGTTTCCTCACTCCAACTGGAATTTTATCCTTTGGAACACTAACCCATAGTTCTCTAGCTGCATGCACCTCTGGGCCAAATGCCCATACTCCCTAAGCTAGAAGGAGGCATGCAACCTCGGCTGGGGCAGCACCTCAGGTGGAATCCCGGAGACCATGGCTGTCACCACTGCAGATGGGGGTTCTTCACAGGGACCCTCCTCCTGGGGGACCACCGTTATAGGTGGGCTGACAGGCCTACCAAGGGGAAGGGGGTCTTCCTACACCGACATGGCATCCCTTAACTGGAGGATCTCCTCCTATTCCCTCACCTCTCACATTAGCTGGCTGAACCCCTGTGGGGTTTCTTTCACCTTGCCAGATTCAGGTCCCTAATAAGGGTCATGCTATGCTGAGTCCCTCTCTGAACCTGGTGGAGCCTCATGCCATTGACCTCACTGGAACTTACAGCCCCTTGGGCAATTACCCTCTGCAATACTTGCTCCAAAGGCAACAGATAGACCAAGGCAGGGTCCCCTTTTTGTTGAAACATACTGAGGAGCTCAAAGTATGCTCCCCAACTCTGAGATGGCCACCCAAACACATTTTGAAGCATCTAGCATCTGCAGACACTGCTGTGTTGTGATGTCTGGGTTCTGGAGCTTGGCTGTCTGCATGACACCAAAGGCGGGTTCTCTCAATACATTGAGGAGGTGGTATCATCTCTCCTCCTCAGGGATCTGTCATGTCATCAGAGTCTCCTGAATGTGGGCAGTCCATGATTCAAAACCCTCCTCTCCTGCTGGAGTGGGGAGGCTGCCCAAAAAGGTCCTTAGTCTTTTATATGCTGTGTGGTCATTTGACGAGCTCTCTGATGATTTGTCGAAATGCCGCAGTTCATCCTGGGATCACCTCAGATGAAGCGGTGGCCCCTCCCTGTCCTGAGTGTCCCAACCCTCCACCTCCCCAGAGGGTTGTATATTGTCACTTTACAAATTACTTTCCTTTGTCTACAGAGACATGTAGCACTTGCCCTATAGCAGTGTCTGCTGGTGAATCCTGCAGGAGTCCCCAAATTGTAACTCAGGTGCCCTGAAAGTGAGTGTGCCCCCCACACCAATAGAAGGGGAAAGCCAGCAGGGTACATGTGTAGGGGTGGAAACTTTAATCGACTTGCAGTTCCCTCCCACTTATCATGTCTCAGTAGAGGAGGAACAGAAAGCAATGTCTTAAAATATAACCATAACTATATACATGCCCGAATACAAGCAGGTAAGCAAAATGGTCCCAAACAGAATGAACAGGTAAGTACAACAATAAGTGGTACTTTAAAATAAAAGACATAAGTTAACAGTTAATAAACACTCAAAAAATGGTGCATATCAAACAATCAGTAAACACTTCAAAATACAAGGTACAAGAGTTCTGTATTGGTCCCCCTCCTTTAGACGTCTCTTCCTCCTGCTTGTTTAGTGAGGCTACCTTCCTCTGAGTGGCACTCCCCTGTGGGAGACCCATTGCCCCACTGACTAATGTGTCCCAAGGAGCTGGATGGGGTGGTGTCCATAAGCTGCCCTGGCCTGTCTAATATTTCTTCAAGGGAGTGCTTAGTTCCAGGCCCCAGGGGAATAGCATGACTCACTCACATGCCCCAGTAGCTCAATCCTTCTCAGCAGAGAGAGTTGCGGGCTTGAACCACCTTGTGCATGCCCAGGGCTGGGTTGCTTCAAATACTTCTCCATGCACTCAGGGACCACTCCGTTCTGGGGCTCTTGCAAACCCATCACAGGGTATAGAACCCAGACCACTTCCGGGAGTGTCTGCAGCCACTTCCGGGAGCAAGTGCAGGTCAACTGCTGCGGCCACTCAGCCAGTGCTTGCAGGCGGGGCACTGGTGTTCCCACCTGCCCCCCCATCTCCTAAGTGACAAGCACAGCCAGTCAGGGAGTATGCTGGCAGTCTCAGAGGGTACACAGGCACCCCTGTGCATCCCTTACACTTTGCGACTGCATGCAGCAAAGCCTACACTGCTCCACCACTTCTGTCCAGTGGCAGAATCTCTGGCTCTTCAGGGCAGCCAGATATGCCCAATGGGCAGCTCTCCCAGCTCTTCTTGGCCCTGGGGCCTCTTTTTTCTTCTTTGTCCCCTGCTGACTGCACCACATGCTCAACACACAGCTGCTTATATTCCCTTCTGGGGGTCCACCTGAAGATTGAAGATGAACCAATCAGGGGGCTGTAAAATGCAGTCCCAAGTTAGATCTGCTCCTACCCCCACCCTTTGGAGTAGAGGTGGAGTGGACTCTTCTTACTTACCTGTCTCTGACTGGTGGGTTTTGCCCAACTAATTACATTTGTGATTTCCCAAGTCAGGAGGGAGCTAGTAGGGGCAGGCAGGGGCTGCAGGTCAGGAGTGAGGGAACTGGGGCAGAGGGCTGTCGATTGAGAGTGAGGGGCAAAGGCAGGGGTAGGGAAATGGCATTTCAGTGCTGCTCAGCTACCCACATCCTGGTGAGTGAAGAGGTCAGAGGCAGTTCTGATTTTTCTATGATAAAAAACAAAACAAAAACAAATGCCATAGTGTATGGATATTTAGAATTTTTATTATGATGACAGTGGCACTGGTAGGCTTCCAAATTGCTTTAAAATTGTAAATATATCAATAAAACATTGCCCAACTGATCTCTATATATAGTGGAATTTCATTTTAATCATGGAAGAACATGGATTTTGGGTATTTAATGAGAGAATTTGGGTGTTTTATTAGAGAATTTGCAGTTTTTAAACACAGAGAGACAGGGGGTGAGACCTGGGCAGAGGAGCCTGCCCAGGGCAAGCACCAGGGACTGAGCCAGAAGGCAAACAAAGTGGCTGACCTGGCCATTTGGGGCCAGAAGAACACGCTTTGACAGTTCAAAGTGGGCCACTTCAATGAGCACATCTTCTGGGTGATAGCTCCCCAGATGGCAGGACGGGGGCACTAGAAGACATGACAGCAGTGCCCCCAAAGGACAACTGTGCAGACATGGATCCATGGCCATCTCAGAGCCTAGAAGATCACTGGAAGATGGCCCAGGGAGGCACTCAGAGCCTAGAAGGTGGTTGGGTGCAGTGAGGTGAGTGGATCAATGCAGGAGCACCCCCTACTGGCCCATCACACAGCCCGCCCTCCTTCAAGAGGAGGATCAGGACCCTCAAAGTGACCCAGTGCCATTTTTATTAGAAAAACTCCAGGGCCCATCTCTGCAGCCCAGCTAGGACTTCGGGAGACACTGTGATCTGGGGGTTTACAGGGGCCCAGTGAAAAAGGAAGTGCCCTCTCCCAGAACCACAAGGCAGGCACTGACACCACCCCAGTGCCTGAGGGGTGTCCTCCCACCCAGGAAAGCCTCACTACCAGCCTGCCTGTGATCCCACCCCAGAGGGGGTCAAGATGGGGTCTCCTGACCGACAGATTAATTTTGTTGGGGACCCCCTAGGACACCAAAGTGTTCCAGCTCTGCCCTAACATCTTGTGAAGGAGTCCCACCTCCACTCTCACCCCCACCCCTGTCCAAAGGGGCCGCAGAGCTCTCCCAATCCCAACCTGAGTTTAAGGCCATAGTGGACCAGGGGATTCAGATGGTGTCCAAGGAGTCATTGAGTCCCAGGACCAGGAAGAGGATGCCTGAGAACTGGCAGGCTCTGTGGAGCCTGCAGACCTCTCAGCTCCGGCAGTCCCTATGGGTGGTCTACTTGCATTAGTTGACCTGAGTCCTCCAGCATAGTGCAGCTTGCCTTGGACTGCTGGGGAATTTTTGACAACTTCCTCAACACTGTGAGGGTGCTGGAAGGGGAAGGCAAGGGGCCCAAGTGCTATAGCACCTGGATTTATAGGCAGGCCCTCAGTTTTGTAGACATCCTTTATGCCTATGGGAGGGTGCTGTGCGAGCCAGAGCACCCCACATCAGGCATTGCAATGCACAAGGCCCCTGCTGAGCTGTCTGATCCACCACCCCAGCCCTGAGGTCATTTAAAATCATGACTCAACATGTACAGCTGCTAATCACAGTACTAAGCAGTGGTGTAACAAGCAGAATTCGTGCTCAGGGCACACCCTGTGGGTGGGGAGGAGTACATGGTTCCATGAGCCAGGGAGGGGTGCATGGTTTTGAGAGAGGGGTTGGAGGAGGCAGCAGTAATAATCATGCCAGGAACTTCTAAACAGCCCCCAGCTAAGCTGCTGCACAATCTGCCCATCCTGGTTGTTGCTCTTAAAGCAGCAGCATCCAGGGACTGTTTTGGAGCTCCTGCCATGGGTATGCTGCCAGGACATGGTCTGCATGGGGGTGGGGAGCAATTTCAGTGCCTCTCAACTTGGTAATCAGGCTTGGTGCCTTTCTCATCCACCCCTTGTTATGCCACTGGCACCAAGCTGCATAACTCAGCCATAAATCGCTAATGACATTGCCACGTAAAAGTGTAGTGCTAATACAGACATTGTACCAACCCTCCATAGATTTTTAAAAATCATTCCCTTATTAAGATTCCAAGATGCAAAAGCATCACCTCGAATCATGTGAGAGAAATGGATCAACTGGACCTTGCAAATAAGCCTGAGACGTCTATCACTCTGGCTTTTGGTCACCTTCATTCCATCCCTCATTGGTCATGGAGAAGTTAAACTTGTTCTCATTGTCACCATGAGAAGTCTTTTCATGCCTTCTTATTATGAAATCACTGGCTTATATATAAAGGCAGAACAACAGTTGGTTTCTAAGGTGCCAGGATCAAATAAGGGGTTGGGATACAAAGAAGACCTTTTTTTATAACTATCTATAAGTATATTGAAAAGACTTACATAGAGTATCAGAAATCTTGAGTCTGGAGTATCCTAACTTGAGATTTTGCTCTTATACCCGAGCAGCTGTTTGAAGTCCTATTTTTTATATGGTGCTCAGTTTACCTATTCTTAAAGTAGCATATGGGCTGCAGCATAATCCTTCAGAACAACAGTAGGTGATATATATTGTGTAATAAGAAGAAGATGAACCAGCCAAACTCTGTGGAAAACTGAGTTCTCTTCTAAGGAAAAGGGGAACATTTTCCAGAAGAAATTTCAAGCTTCATCAGAACCATGGATGCATTTAAGGTAACCCCTGCCCTAAAGTATTTAAATAGGCAGAGGTGCCTATTCTCTTATTTATATTGATAGAAAATTACTTGTTGTCTAGCAGTGTCCTGAATTTCTTTAAAAATAAAATGGACAGAGGTCACAAACTATATAGTGGTGACTCACTTTCAGTGATCTTAAAGAGAAGGAAAGTCATTTCCACATCAACTGAAAATGCATGAAAAACTAAACAGTGAGTAAAAACTAAACAGTGAGTAGGTCATCACAAAGAAAAACACATTGTGTGATGCGAAAGTCAAATAGAACTCTAAGAAGGTGAGATAATATTTTCTCAAAATGAGGAAAATGGGTGGAAGATGGCAGCTATCTTAATGAGTAACAGTCTGACAAAGAAACACCTATATATATATAATGTACACCTATATATATAATGTAGCCATTTTCAAGAGGCAGCCATGAGAATGGAGAAAATTTTCTGAAACAAAACTTACTTGAATGCAGAACAACTTGTTTTGTGGACATGTTTGATTGACAAAAACCAAACAATTATCACTATTCATGTCAACAACTATCCCATTACCACACTCGAACATGCACTATATCAATTTTCTCTACTTACTTTAGAAATTAACTTCATTAGTTCTATGCTGTTCAAAGTCAAGCAATCAAGGAATACCATGACAAAGGTTGCTTTGTGTGTACACACTACTGACTAGGGACAGATATTTCTTTTCTACCAATAGAATCATCACTCTTCTGGTAGAAACCAAAAGTATGAAGACATTCACACTTTTTCTTCCAAAGCAAAAATAGCCATTCCAGGATAAAAACAATCCAGCAACACTGAGAGTTAAATGAGTCCCAGGAGAGTTTCTCCTGGGAGACTGAACACCTGTACACTTTTACCAGCTTACCCCCTCCTAGAGAGCATGTTCCCATGCTTATTTACTGTACTGGGTAAGTAACAAAAGAGGTTCATAAAATTCAGAAATTTCACAGGACTATTCAACACACATATAGAACATGGGTGTGAGCCCACAAAGAAATTGCTAGCCCCCTGTTTTTAGAGGGGGCCACTAAATGTGCATCAATAAATTCCAGGGGACAATGAAATTGAAAACAGTGATGGGAATGGGGGTCAAAAGTTAATAATAAGTGGTTCAAGGGGGAACACTGAGCAGCAGAAATTTCATAGGAATTGGAATGGGACATCTTGGATTACCGAGTTCAGTCTCGTGTGATATGAGTCTGTGAGATTTTAAGTAGTTAGTGTCTCATTCTCTCAGCTGTGAAAAACCAGCCAGGTAACCCTCCCTCAAGATAGCTCTTGGTCATTATCAAAATCAGAAACTAGTACAATAGAAAAAGGAGGAAGCAGGTTGAAACTTACTCTGCTCTGGCATCCCAGATCAATCCAGTATCATTATTCACAACCATTCTTTGCTCAGGATTGACAAGTCTTGTAACTTTGTAAGGTTGTGACTACAGGAAACTAATGTGTTCAGAGGTACTTAATAACTTGCTTGCTAGCTACAGAACTGGGGCAGCCAGATATTCAATGTACTAACCAGCCAAGTTGTTTCTTTGCCTTAAGAGGGAGTTTGAAGTCATCCTGTGCTATGAAGAGTTGGAAGGACATCTCAAGGACACAATGTAAAAGACATATGAATTTCTCTGACCAGTAAAGGTTGCAATATCAGTGAGGTAATGGCAGTGAGAAAAGATATCAATAGTTCCTGAAAATATATGATAACTTAGGGAGGAAAACATTAAATTGAGTCAGGAGGACTAGATTCAATTCCTACTTCTACCACTGTTTTTTCATGTGTCTCTGGGCATATCTTTCATTTTCTCTGTGAACTCCATCTGTAAAGAGGAGATGATAATACTCAGCAACCTCAAAAAGAGGGAACTGAGAGTCTGAGAGACTGAATTCATTAAAGGTCATGCAAGATCTCTGAGAGTTTTCCGTGGAAGCACTAGAGAAATGCCAAGTATTAATATCAATATATGATGCCAGATGAACTCAGGCTCTTGGATTAAAATTTTCCTATGATACATGTCAATGCCTCTAGAAGTGAACTGAGGGATGAACTTTTCCTCCAAGGCAAATGGCTAGATTAAGGTGTTCCACAATTTTAGGCACACTATACTGTGCCTCCATGCTTTCTGTGCTGTTGCACTTGATCTTGAGTTCTGTCCATGGATTGGATGATGAAAAAAGCCTTCTTCCCATGCCAGAATGGCAGAAGTAGTATCATTTTTTAACTTACTTTCCACTGCAGCAACAGGAATAGTCCCTGTCCACTGAATGTTGCAGCAGCTGGAAAGCATTCATTTGGATACAAGAATTACCATTTTCTCTCCTCCTGCCATAGGGGGTAAACCAGCCTGCCCCCTGTCTATAGGCCAGCGGCCCACCTCACTTTCCTGCCATGCTTTGATGTATTAGTATTGATATATTAATTAGGTGGGAGGCTGCCCATATTGCACCCTGATATTTAGGGGGTATTCACATTTCCATTCCACCTCTACGCTGTGGCCCAAGCCTCACAAATGGCATCCCAGGCAGCTAAACTCATCCATTCCCTTTGCTCATTAGCTGTGGTCCCCTCTCTGGGACCTTCAGGTTCCCCTCAGGCCCTGGCCCCATCTTAGGCCAGTCAGGACCCAAAGCTTCTTTGCTCTGTGGGCATCCCTCACGGTGGGCGCCTGGCCCTTTTGACCCCTATCTGGGTCCTGGCCCCAGCATGGACCAGTTGGGTTGCTTGGGTCAGGTCTGAGCTGCTTGCCTGGCTTTCAGGGATTGGGGGTCCCCCAATCCCAGCTCAGGTGCTTCACAAAGTGTGCCTGGCCCCAGGGGATCACTCACCCCAGGAGGCTTAGGCACTTCAGGAATCTTACCTGGCCTTTCCTGCATTAAATAACCCACTCAAAGGTGGGAGCTGAGGTTAAGGCACCTCGACCCACCTTAAACCAGGGAGGTGAGGTGCTCACTCCTGGTATCTACATGGGGACTGCTATGCTGCCAGCAGCCCCACTAGGCCTTTCTGCCCCAGCCAATGAGGCTTCCAAGCCATCCCCATAGCCTCACCCATACCTCCAAGGTGTTCCTGGCAGAGCTCAGCAGAGATATGTTTCTTCTCTCCTGGCTGGTGGAGGAGTGGTCAAAACAGTGGATCTTGAAGTCCATCTCCTCTAGGGATGACAGGGACAGCTCAAACTCTGATCTATTTTCCCAGGCTCTCTGAGACTCAGGAGGATTAACTTTTTCTTTTAAGCATATTTTTCCTTTTTAATGAAAGTTGAGATTTGCATACAATCACCTGTGGAAGCTGGGGTTTTGGGCATAGCATTGTTGGCACTGATACCTCAATCTATTCTTCAAGAAAATGGAAATTAAATAACACTGGATTCTGTATGTGGCAAGCTGGCTGTCAGGCTCACTGGCAGACTGGATTGGTAGCTTGAGCCCAAAGGGCTTGGGTTCCCATTGGTGGAGGCAGTTTCTCTTCTGCAGCAATCAGGGAATGGCAGAAAGTAGGCAGCCGTGCCCTGACCCAGGGGCAATGTAAAAAAGTGGACCTGAAAGGGAACTAACCTCTTGAGCTTCCTGATTGGTCCATTCTCAATCTGGGGCCAGGACCTCCAAAAGGAATAAAAAGCCAGCATGCCCAGTACATGGGTGTCTTCAATGAGGGATGATGAAGAGGGATGATGAAGAGCTGGTGTAGCTGGCCAGCAGGGCTGAGCAGTTGCCCAGAAGCTCCTGGAAGACATCTTCACCAGATAGAAGCAGCAAGCAGCTGTATCCCAGCCCTGCTGCAGGGAGAGTTGCGATGATGGTGTACAGGTCATTGCACAGAGTCTGGGAGTGGACAGGACCACAGTAGCTTCACAAGGCAGCTCAGGTCCCCAACCCTGCACAGGGCAGGGGCAGAAGCCCTTGGTGCATGGACCAGTACACAGGGTTGGAGAGCCGGTGCACACACCAGTGCATAGAGAGTCCAGGAGGGGACAGGACCCCAGCAGCTGCATAAAGTGATGTGGGTCCCCAACCCTGCATGAGGTAGGGGCAGAAGCCCTTGGTACATGCACTGGTGCACTGGGTTGGAGAGCCCGGTGCACAGAACAGTGCATGGAGGATTCAGGAGCTGATGAGACTGTGGCAACTGCACAAGGCAATGCAGGTGTCCAACGTTGCATGAGGCAGGACACAAGGCCATTGGTGCACAGGGTCATACAGATGAAAGGACCCCAGCAGCTGCACAAGGCAGTGGGGGTTGCCAATGAGGCAGGACACAGGGCCATCATTGCGCACAGAGCAACGCATGGGGCAGAGAGGGCCAACAATCTGGGAGAGCCACACAAGGCAGCTGGGGCCTGCTTGCAGAGGGAGATGTCTCACCCCCTTGGAGATGAGTCAAGCCCCATCAGGCCACAGGGAATTGTGAAGTCCCCCTCCCCACCCTCCTGGGCAAGGGATACCCACAGGGGAGAGGGGGCCACCATTCTGTGGGTGCCAGATGGGAAGCCCCTGATGGGAGAGGGAAAATTCACCCTGAGGCAAAGATAGGAGTCCAGGGGCTCTAGCTTGGTAGGGGAAAATCCCCAGGTTAGGGACCTGCCAGTTGAGTTGCCTGAGTGGAGTCAAGGGTGGTCTATAGGATGATAGGTTTCCCTGCCAGGTTGTCTTTTCTTCATTGGGCACAACTGTGTTCCACAGTTGCATTCTGTTCTTTTCCCTCCTCTATTTGTTTCTTGTTCTGAGGGGTGTGATACTCTTTAATAACTTGCACTTTATCTGCCAGGGGTGTCATGAACCCTTGCCCTACTAAGAATCCTAAATATTTAGTTTCCCTCTTCCCCAAGGTGCACTTCTTTGGGTTTGCTGTTAGTCCTACTTGCCTGAGTTCCATTAAGATGGCTCTTAAAGCCCTCAGGTGATGTTCCCAGGACTCTGTATAGATCACAATGTCATTGATATAAGCTGATGCGTAACCTTGGTGCGGAGCGAGCACCCAATCAATTAGTCTCTGAAAGATGGCTGCTGCTCCATTAAGTCCCAATGGCATTCTTTTAAATTCGAAAAGACCCCATGGTGTACCAAAGGCTGTCTTGGGTTGGTCTTCGGTTCTCAAGGGCACCTGCCAGTAACCTTTTGATAGATGGATAGTGGATATAAATCATGCCTGGCCTATATGTTCCACTAACTCGCTTATGTGCAGCATTGGGAATGCATTGAATTGGGTCAGGGCATTTAAGTTACGAAAATCTATGCATAGATGCAAGGTTCCATCGGGTTTTGGAATCGCTACCAATGGACTATGCCATGGACTATGTGATGGAGTGATAATCCCTTGGGCTAACATCTTTCCTAATTCTTCT